>NW_027478552.1:140254-488477 GCF_051014685.1 Ptiloglossa arizonensis | reverse complement strand
CTGCGTCTGAAAGTAGAAACTCGCCCGATTACAACAGTATGTGTATTTTTTCCCTAGGCCATTCTGGTTAAGCGTGTGGAGCAGCAGAATTGCGAAAAATTTTTTGCCTTCTCAACCATTTCTTAGCTTCTAACTCCCATATCTCGTGATACGGATTGAGCCTAACCCAAAAATTCCTGTTGCATCTGAAAGTAGAAACTCGCGCGCGATTACAACGGCATGTGTTATTTTTTCCCTAGCCCATTCTGGTCAAGCGTTTGGAGCAGCAGAATTGCGAAAATTTGTTGTCTTCTCAACCATTTCTTAGCTTCAAACTCCCATATCTCGCGAACGGATTAACCTAACCCAAAAATTCCTATTGCATCTGAAAGTAGAAACCCGCTCGATTACAACGGTATGTGTATTTTTTCCCTAGGCCATTCTGGTTAAGCGTTTGGAGCAGCAGAATTGCGAAAATTTGTTGTCTTCTCAACCATTTCTTGGCTTCAAACACCCATATATCGCGAACGGATTGACCTAACCCAAATATTCCTGTTGCGTCTGAAAGTAGAAACTCGCCCGATTACAGCGGTATGTGTAATTTTTTCCCCAGCCCATTCTGGTTAAGCGTTTGGAGCAGCACGAATTGCGAAAAATTTGTTCTCTTCTCAACCATTTCTTAGCTTCAAACTCCCTTATCTCGCGAACGGATTAACCTAACCCAAAAATTCCTATTGCATCTGAAAGTAGAAACCGCCCGATTACAACGGTGTGTGTATTTTTTCCCTAGGCCATTCTGGTTAATCATTTGGAGCAGCAGAATTGAGCGAACTAATTTTTTGCCTTCTCAACCATTTCTGGCTTCAAACTCCCATATCTCGCGAACGGATTGACCTAACCCAAAAATTCCTATTGCATCTGAAAGTAGAGAACTCGCCCGATTACAGCGGTATGTGTATTTTTTCCCTGCCCATTCTGGTTAAGCGTTTGGATCAGCAGAATTGCGCACAAATTTGTTGTCTTCTCAACCATTTCTTAGTTTCAAAGTCCCATATCTCGCGATCGGTATTGACCAAACTCAAGAAATCCTGCTGCGTCTGAAGTAGAAACTCGCGCCGATTACAGCGGTAGTGTATTTTTTCCCTAGGCCATTCTGGTTAAGCGTGTGGAGCAGCAGAATTGCGAAAAATTTATTGCCTTCTCAACTCATTTCTTGGCTTCAACTCCCATATCTCGCGAACGGATTGACCTAACCCAAAATTCCTATTGCATCTGAAAGTAGAAACTAGCCCGATTACAGCGGTATGTGTATTTTCTCCATAGGCCATTCTGGTTAAGCGTTTGGAGCAGCAGAATTGCGAACAATTTTTTGCCTTCTCAACCATTTCTTGGCTTCAAACTCCCATATCTCGCGAACGGATTGACCCAATCCAAAAATTCCTATTGCATCTGAAAGTAGAAACTCGCCCGATTACAACGGTGTGTGTATTTTTTCCTAGCCATTCTGGTTAAGTGTTTGGAGCAGCAGAAGTGCCGAAAAATTGTTGTCTTCTCAACCATTTCTAGAGCTTCAAACTCCCATATCTCGCGAGCGGATTGACCTAACCCAAAAATTCCTGTTGCATCTGAAAGTAGACACTCGACCGATTACAACGGTATGTGTATTTTTTCCCTAGGCCATTCTTGTTAAGCGTTTGGAGCAGCAGAATTGCGAAAAATTTTCTGCCTTCTCAACCATTTCTTGGCTTCAAACTCCCATATATCTCGAACGGATTGTCCTAACCCAAAAATCCTGTTGCATCTGAAAGTAGAAACTCGCCGATTACAACGGTATGTGTATTTTTTTCCCTAGGCCATTCTGGTTAAGCGTGTGGAGCAGCAGAATTGCGAAAAATTTTTTGCCTTCTAAACCATTTCTAGGCTTCAAACTCCCATATCTCGCGAACGGATTGACCTAACCCAAAATTTCCTATTGCCTCTGGAAAGTAGAAACTCGCCCGGATTACAACGGTATGTGTGTTTTTTCCCTAGGCATTCTGGTTAAGCGTTTGGCAGCAGCAGAATTGCGAAAAATTTTTTGCCTTCTCAAGCATTTCTTGGCTTCAAACTCCCATATCTCGCGAACGGATTGACCTAACCCAAAAATTCCTGTAGCGTCTGAAAGTAGAAACTCGCCCCGATTACAACGGTATGTGTATTTTTTCCCTAGCCCATTCTGGTTAAGCGATTGGATCAGCAGAATTGCGAAAAATTTTGTGGTCTTCTCAACCATTTCTTAGTTTCAAAGTCCCGTGATCTCGCGACCCGATTGACCAAACCCAAAATTCCTGCTGCGTCTGAAAGTAGAAACTCGCCCGATTACAACGGTATGTGTATTTTTTCCCTAGGCCATGTCTGGTTAAAGCGTGTGGAGCAGCAGAATTGCGAAAATTTTTTGCCTTCTAAACATTTCTAGCTTCAACTCCATATCTCAGCGAACCGGATTGATCCTAACCCAAAAATTCCTATTGCATCTGAAAGTAGAAACTCGCCCGATTACAACGGTATGTGTATTTTTTCCCTAGGCCATTCTGGTTACGCGTTTGGAGCAGCAGAATTGCGAAAAATTTGTTGTCTTCTCAGACCATTTCTTAGTTTCAAAGTCCCATATCTCGCGAACGGATTGACCAACCCAAAAAATTCCTGCTACGTCTGAAAGTAGAAACTCGCCCGATTACAACGGTATGTGTATTTTTCCCTAGGCCATTCTGGTTAAGCGTGTGGAGCAGCAGATTGCGAAAAATTTTTTGCCTTCTCAACCATTCTTGGCTTCAAACTCCCATATCTCGCGAACGGATTGACTAACCCAAAAATTCCTATTGGCATCTGAAAGTAGAAACTAGCCCGATTACAGCGGTATGTGTATTTTCTCCATAGGCCATTCTGGTTAAGCGTTTGGAGCAGCAGAATTGCGAACAATTTTTTGCCTTCTCAACCATTTCTTGGCTTCAAACTCCCATATCTCGCGAACGGATTGACCCAATCCAAAATTCCTATTGCATCTGAAAGTAGAACACTCGCCCGATTACAACGGTGATGTGTATTTTTTCCCTAGGCCATTCTGGTTAAGTGTTTGGAGCAGCAGAATTGCGAGAAATTTTTTGCCTTCTCAACCATTTCTTGGCTTCAAACTCCCCATATCTCGCGAACGGATTGACATAACCCAAAATTCCTGCTGCGTCTGAAAGTAGAAACTCGCCCGATTACAACAGTATGTGTATTTTTTCCCTAGGCCATTCTTGTTAAGCGTTTGAGCAGCAGAATTGCGAAAAATTTTCTGCCTTCTCAACCATTTCTTGGCTTCAAACTCCCATATCTCTCGAACGGATTGTCCTATACCCAAAATTCCTGTTGCATCTGAAAGCTAGAAAACTCGCCCGATTACAACGGTATGTGTATTTTTTCCCTAGGCCATTCTGGTTAAGCGTGTGGAGCAGCAGAATTGCGAAAATTTTTTTGCCTTCTAAACCATTTCTAGGCTTCAAACTCCCATATCTCGCCGACGGATTGACCTAACCCAAAAATTCCTATTGCATCTGACAAGTAGAAACTCGCCCGATTACAACGGTATGTGTGGTTTTTTCCCTAGGCCATTCTGGTTAAGCGTTTGGAGCAGCAGAATTGCGAAAAATTTTTTGCCTTCTAAACCATTTCTAGGCTTCAAACTCCCATATCTCGCGAACGGATTGACCTAACCCAAAAATTCCTATTGCATCTCTGAAAGTAGAAACTCGCCCGATTACAACGGTATGGTATTTTTTCCCTAGGCCATTCTGGTTACGCGTTTGGAGCAGCAGAATTGCGAAAATTGTTGTCTTCTCAACCATTTCTTAGGTTCAAAGTCCCATATCTCGCGAACGGATTGACCAAACCCAAAAATTCCTGCTACGTCTGAAGTAGAAACTCGCCCGATTACAACGGTATGTGTATTTTTTCCCTAGGCATTCTGGTTAAGCGTGTGGAGCAGCAGAATTGCGAAAATTTTTTTGCCTTCTCAACCATTCTTGGCTTCAAACTCCCATATCTCGCGGAACGGATTGACCTAACCCAAAAATTCCTATTGCATCTGAAAGTAGAAACTAGCCCGATTACAGCGGTATGTGTATTTTCTCCATAGGCCATTCTGGTTAAGCGTTTGGAGCAGCAGAATTGCGAACAATTTTTTGCCTTCTCACCAGTTCTTGGCTTCAAACTCCCATATCTCGCGAACGGATTGACCCAATCCACAGAAATTCCTATTGCATCTGAAAGTAGAAACTCGCCGATTACAACGGTGTGTGATTTTTCCCTAGGCCATTCTGGTTAAGTGTTTGGAGCAGCAGAATTGCGAGAAATTTTTTGCCTTCTCAACCATTTCTTGGCTTCAAACTCCCATATCTCGCGAACGGATTGACATAACCCAAAAATTCCTGCTGCGTCTGAAAGTAGAAACTCGCCCGATTACAACAGTATGTGTATTTTTTCCCTAGGCCATTCTGGTTAAGCGTGTGGAGCAGCAGAATTGCGAAAAATTTTTTGCCTTCTCAACCATTTCTTAGCTTCTAACTCCCATATCTCGTGAACGGATTGACCTAACCCAAAAATTCCTGTTGCATCTGAAAGTAGAAACTCGCCCGATTACAACGGCATGTGTACTTTTTCCCTAGCCCATTCTGGTCAAGCGTTTGGAGCAGCAGAATTGCGAAAAATTTGTTGTCTTCTCAACCATTTCTTAGTTTCAAACTCCCATATCTCGCGAACGGATTAACCTAACCCAAAAATTCCTATTGCATCTGAAAGTAGAAACCCGCTCGATTACAACGGTATGTGTATTTTTTCCCTAGGCCATTCTGGTTAAGCGTTTGGAGCAGCAGAATTGCGAAAAATTTGTTGTCTTCTCAACCATTTCTTGGCTTCAAACACCCATATATCGCGAACGGATTGACCTAACCCAAAAATTCCTGTTGCGTCTGAAAGTAGAAACTCGCCCGATTACAGCGGTATGTGTATTTTTTCCCCAGCCCATTCTGGTTAAGCGTTTGGAGCAGCAGAATTGCGAAAAATTTGTTGTCTTCTCAACCATTTCTTAGCTTCAAACTCCCATATCTCGCGAACGGATTAAGCTAACCCAAAAATTCCTATTGCATCTGAAAGTAGAAACCCGCCCGATTACAACGGTGTGTGTATTTTTTCCCTAGGCCATTCTGGTTAAGCATTTGGAGCAGCAGAATTGCGAAAAATTTTTTGCCTTCTCAACCATTTCTTGGCTTCAAACTCCCATATCTCGCGAACGGATTGACCTAACCCAAAAATTCCTATTGCATCTGAAAGTAGAAACTCGCCCGATTACAGCGGTATGTGTATTTTTTCCCTAGCCCATTCTGGTTAAGCGTTTGGATCAGCAGAATTGCGAAAAATTTGTTGTCTTCTCAACCATTTCTTAGTTTCAAAGTCCCATATCTCGCGATCGGATTGACCAAACCCAAAAATTCCTGCTGCGTCTGAAAGTAGAAACTCGCCCGATTACAGCGGTATGTGTATTTTTTCCCTAGGCCATTCTGGTTAAGCGTTTGGAGCAGCAGAATTGCGAAAAATTTATTGCCTTCTCAACCATTTCTTGGCTTCAAACTCCCATATCTCGCGAACGGATTGACCTAACCCAAAAATTCCTATTGCATCTGAAAGTAGAAACTCGCCCGATTAGAACGGTATGTGTATTTTTTCCCTAGGCCATTCTGGTTAAGCGTTTGGAGCAGCAGAAGTGCGAAAAATTTGTTGTCTCCTCAACCATTTCTTAGCTTCAAACTCCCATATCTCGCGAACGGATTGACCTAACCCAAAAATTCCTGTTGCATCTGAAAGTAGAAACTCGCCCGATTACAACGGTATGTGTATTTTTTCCCTAGGCCATTCTGGTTAAGTGTTTGGAGCAGCAGAAGTGCGTAAAATTTGTTGTCTTCTCAACCATTTCTTAGCTTCAAACTCCCATATCTCGCGAACGGATTAACCTAACCCAAAAATTCCTATTGCATCTGAAAGTAGAAACCCGCCCGATAACAACGGTGTGTGTATTTTTTCCCTAGGCCATTCTGGTTAAGCATTTGGAGCAGCAGAATTGCGAAAAATTTTTTGCCTTCTCAACCATTTCTTGGCTTCAAACTCCCATATCTCGCGAACGGATTGACCTAACCCAAAAATTCCTATTGCATCTGAAAGTAGAAACTAGCCCGATTACAACGGTATGTGTATTTTTTCTCTAGGCCATTCTGGTTAAGCGTTTGGAGCAGCAGAAGTGCGAAAAATTTTTTGCCTTCTCAACCATTTCTTGGCTTCAAACTCCCATATCTCGCGAACGGATTGACCCAAACCAAAAATTCCTATTGCATCTGAAAGTAGAAACTCGCCCGATTACAACGGTGTGTGTATTTTTTCCCTAGGCCATTCTGGTTAAGTGTTTGGAGCAGCAGAATTGCGAGAAATTTTTTGCCTTCTCAACCATTTCTTGGCTTCAAACTCCCATATCTCGCGAACGGATTGACAAAACCAAAAAATTCCTGCTGCGTCTGAAAGTAGAAACTCGCCCGATTACAACAGTATGTGTATTTTTTCCCTAGGCCATTCTGGTTAAGCGTGTGGAGCAGCAGAATTGCGAAAAATTTTTTGCCTTCTCAACCATTTCTTAGCTTCTAACTCCCATATCTCGTGAACGGATTGACCTAACCCAAAAATTCCTGTTGCATCTGAAAGTAGAAACTCGCCCAATTACAACGGCATGTGTATTTTTTCCCTAGCCCATTCTGGTCAAGCGTTTGGAGCAGCAGAATTGCGAAAAATTTGTTGTCTTCTCAACCATTTCTTAGCTTCAAACTCCCATATCTCGCGAACGGATTAACCTAACCCAAAAATTCCTATTGCATCTGAAAGTAGAAACCCGCTCGATTACAACGGTATGTGTATTTTTTCCCTAGGCCATTCTGGTTAAGCGTTTGGAGCAGCAAGAATTGCGAAAAATTTGTTGTCTTCTCAACCATTTCTTGGCTTCAAACACCCATATCTCGCGAACGGATTGACCTAACCCAAAAATTCCTGTTGCGTCTGAAAGTAGAAACTCGCCCGATTACAGCGGTATGTGTATTTTTTCCCCAGCCCATTCTGGTTAAGCGTTTGGAGCAGCAGAATTGCGAAAAATTTGTTGTCTTCTCAACCATTTCTTAGCTTCAAACTCCCTTATCTCGCGAACGGATTAACCTAACCCAAAAATTCCTATTGCATCTGAAAGTAGAAACCCGCCCGATTACAACGGTATGTGTATTTTTTCCCTAGGCCATTCTGGTTAAGCATTTGGAGCAGCAGAATTGCGAAAAATTTGTTGTCTTCTCAACCATTTCTTGGCTTCAAACACCCATATCTCGCGAACGGATTGACCTAACCCAAAAATTCCTGCTGCGTCTGAAAGTAGAAACTCGCCCGATTACAGCGGTATGTGTATTTTTTCCCCAGCCCATTCTGGTTAAGCGTTTGGAGCAGCAGAATTGCGAAAAATTTGTTGTCTTCTCAACCATTTCTTAGCTTCAAACTCCCTTATCTCGCGAACGGATTAACCTAACCCAAAAATTCCTATTGCATCTGAAAGTAGAAACCCGCCCGATTACAACGGTGTGTGTATTTTTTCCCTAGGCCATTCTGGTTAAGTGTTTGGAGCAGCAGAATTGCGAGAAATTTTTTGCCTTCTCAACCATTTCTTGGCTTCAAACTCCCATATCTCGCGAACGGATTGACATAACCCAAAAATTCCTGCTGCGTCTGAAAGTAGAAACTCGCCCGATTACAACAGTATGTGTATTTTTTCCCTATGCCATTCTGGTTAAGCGTGTGGAGCAGCAGAATTGCGAAAAATTTTTTGCCTTCTCAACCATTTCTTAGCTTCTAACTCCCATATCTCGTGAACGGATTGACCTAACCCAAAAATTCCTATTGCATCTGAAAGTAGAAACCCGCTCGATTACAACGGTATGTGTATTTTTTCCCTAGGCCATTCTGGTTAAGCGTTTGGAGCAGCAGAATTGCGAAAAATTTGTTGTCTTCTCAACCATTTCTTGGCTTCAAACACCCATATCTCGCGAACGGATTGACCTAACCCAAAAATTCCTGTTGCGTCTGAAAGTAGAAACTCGCCCGATTACAGCGGTATGTGTATTTTTCCCCCAGCCCATTCTGGTTAAGCGTTTGGAGCAGCAGAATTGCGAAAAATTTTTTGTCTTCTCAACCATTTCTTAGCTTCAAACTCCCTTATCTCGCGAACGGATTAACCTAACCCAAAAATTCCTATTGCATCTGAAAGTAGAAACCCGCCCGATTACAACGGTGTGTGTATTTTTTCCCTAGGCCATTCTGGTTAAGTGTTTGGAGCAGCAGAATTGCGAGAAATTTTTTGCCTTCTCAACCATTTCTTGGCTTCAAACTCCCATATCTCGCGAACGGATTGACATAACCCAAAAATTCCTGCTGCGTCTGAAAGTAGAAACTCGCCCGATTACAACAGTATGTGTATTTTTTCCCTAGGCCATTCTGGTTAAGCGTGTGGAGCAGCAGAATTGCGAAAAATTTTTTGCCTTCTCAACCATTTCTTAGCTTCTAACTCCCATATCTCGTGAACGGATTGACCTAACCCAAAAATTCCTGTTGCATCTGAAAGTAGAAACTCGCCCGATTACAACGGCATGTGTATTTTTTCCCTAGCCCATTCTGGTCAAGCGTTTGGAGCAGCAGAATTGCGAAAAATTTGTTGTCTTCTCAACCATTTCTTAGCTTCAAACTCCCATATCTCGCGAACGGATTAACCTAACCCAAAAATTCCTATTGCATCTGAAAGTAGAAACCCGCTCGATTACAACGGTATGTGTATTTTTTCCCTAGGCCATTCTGGTTAAGCGTTTGGAGCAGCAGAATTGCGAAAAATTTTTTGCCTTCTCAACCATTTCTTGGCTTCAAACTCCCATATCTCGCGAACGGATTGACCTAACCCAAAAATTCCTATTGCATCTGAAAGTAGAAACTCGCCCGATTACAGCGGTATGTGTATTTTTTCCCTAGCCCATTCTGGTTAAGCGTTTGGTTCAGCAGAATTGCGAAAAATTTGTTGTCTTCTCAACCATTTCTTAGCTTCAAACTCCCTTATCTCGCGAACGGATTAACCTAACCCAAAAATTCCTATTGCATCTGAAAGTAGAAACCCGCCCGATTACAACGGTGTGTGTATTTTTTCCCTAGGCCATTCTGGTTAAGTGTTTGGAGCAGCAGAATTGCGAGAAATTTTTTGCCTTCTCAACCATTTCTTGGCTTCAAACTCCCATATCTCGCGAACGGATTGACATAACCCAAAAATTCCTGCTGCGTCTGAAAGTAGAAACTCGCCCGATTACAACAGTATGTGTATTTTTTCCCTAGGCCATTCTGGTTAAGCGTGTGGAGCAGCAGAATTGCGAAAAATTTTTTGCCTTCTCAACCATTTCTTAGCTTCTAACTCCCATATCTCGTGAACGGATTGACCTAACCCAAAAATTCCTGTTGCATCTGAAAGTAGAAACTCGCCCGATTACAACGGCATGTGTATTTTTTCCCTAGCCCATTCTGGTCAAGCGTTTGGAGCAGCAGAATTGCGAAAAATTTGTTGTCTTCTCAACCATTTCTTAGCTTCAAACTCCCATATCTCGCGAACGGATTAACCTAACCCAAAAATTCCTATTGCATCTGAAAGTAGAAACCCGCTCGATTACAACGGTATGTGTATTTTTTCCCTAGGCCATTCTGGTTAAGCGTTTGGAGCAGCAGAATTGCGAAAAATTTGTTGTCTTCTGAACCATTTCTTGGCTTCAAACACCCATATCTCGCGAACGGATTGACCTAACCCAAAAATTCCTGTTGCGTCTGAAAGTAGAAACTCGCCCGATTACAGCGGTATGTGTATTTTTTCCCCAGCCCATTCTGGTTAAGCGTTTGGAGCAGCAGAATTGCGAAAAATTTTTTGCCTTCTCAACCATTTCTTGGCTTCAAACTCCCATATCTCGCGAACGGATTGACCTAACCCAAAAATTCCTATTGCATCTGAAAGTAGAAACTCGCCCGATTACAGCGGTATGTGTATTTTTTCCCTAGCCCATTCTGGTTAAGCGTTTGGATCAGCAGAATTGCGAAAAATTTGTTGTCTTCTCAACCATTTCTTAGTTTCAAAGTCCCATATCTCGCGATCGGATTGACCAAACCCAAAAATTCCTACTGCGTCTGAAAGTAGAAACTCGCCCGATTACAGCGGTATGTGTATTTTTTCCCTAGGCCATTCTGGTTAAGCGTTTGGAGCAGCAGAATTGCGAAAAATTTATTGCCTTCTCAACCATTTCTTGGCTTCAAACTCCCATATCTCGCGAACGGATTGACCTAACCAAAAAATTCCTATTGCATCTGAAAGTAGAAACTCGCCCGATTAGAACGGTATGTGTATTTTTTCCCTAGGCCATTCTGGTTAAGCGTTTGGAGCAGCAGAAGTGCGAAAAATTTGTTGTCTCCTCAACCATTTCTTAGCTTCAAACTCCCATATCTCGCGAACGGATTGACCTAACCCAAAAATTCCTGTTGCATCTGAAAGTAGAAACTCGCCCGATTACAACGGTATGTGTATCTTTTCCCTAGGCCATTCTGGTTAAGTGTTTGGAGCAGCAGAAGTGCGTAAAATTTGTTGTCTTCTCAACCATTTCTTAGCTTCAAACTCCCATATCTCGCGAACGGATTGACCTAACCCAAAAATTCCTATTGCATCTGAAAGTAGAAACTAGCCCGATTACAACGGTATGTGTATTTTTTCCCTAGCCCATTCTGGTCAAGCGTTTGGAGCAGCAGAATTGCGAAAAATTTGTTGTCTTCTCAACCATTTCTTAGCTTCAAACTCCCATATCTCGCGAACGGATTAACCTAACCCAAAAATTCCTATTGCATCTGAAAGTAGAAACCCGCTCGATTACAACGGTATGTGTATTTTTTCCCTAGGCCATTCTGGTTAAGCGTTTGGAGCAGCAGAATTGCGAAAAATTTGTTGTCTTCTCAACCATTTCTTGGCTTCAAACACCCATATCTCGCGAACGGATTGACCTAACCCAAAAATTCCTGTTGCGTCTGAAAGTAGAAACTCGCCCGATTACAGCGGTATGTGTATTTTTTCCCCAGCCCATTCTGGTTAAGCGTTTGGAGCAGCAGAATTGCGAAAAATTTGTTGTCTTCTCAACCATTTCTTAGCTTCAAACTCCCTTATCTCGCGAACGGATTAACCTAACCTAAAAATTCCTATTGCATCTGAAAGTAGAAACCCGCCCGGTTACAACGGTATGTGTATTTTTTCCCTAGGCCATTCTGGTTAAGCATTTGGAGCAGCAGAATTGCGAAAAATTTTTTGCCTTCTCAACCATTTCTTGGCTTCAAACTCCCATATCTCGCGAACGGATTGACCTAACCCAAAAATTCCTATTGCATCTGAAAGTAGAAACTCGCCCGATTACAGCGGTATGTGTATTTTTTCCCTAGCCCATTCTGGTTAAGCGTTTGGATCAGCAGAATTGCGAAAAATTTGTTGTCTTCTCAACCATTTCTTAGTTTCAAAGTCCCATATCTCGCGATCGGATTGACCAAACCCAAAAATTCCTGCTGCGTCTGAAAGTAGAAACTCGCCCGATTACAGCGGTATGTGTATTTTTTCCCTAGGCCATTCTGGTTAAGCGTTTGGAGCAGCAGAATTGCGAAAAATTTATTGCCTTCTCAACCATTTCTTGGCTTCAAACTCCCATATCTCGCGAACGGATTGACCTAACCCAAAAATTCCTATTGCATCTGAAAGTAGAAACTCGCCCGATTAGAACGGTATGTGTATTTTTTCCCTAGGCCATTCTGGTTAAGCGTTTGGAGCAGCAGAAGTGCGAAAAATTTGTTGTCTCCTCAACCATTTCTTAGCTTCAAACTCCCATATCTCGCGAACGGATTGACCAAACCCAAAAATTCCTGCTTCGTCTGAAAGTAGAAACTCGCCCGGTTACAACTGTATGCGTATTTTTTCCCTAGGACATTCTGGTTAAGCGTTTGGAGCAGCAGAATTGCGAAAAATTTGTTGTCTTCTCAACCATTTCTTAGCTTCAAACTCGCATATCTCGCGAACGGATTGACCTAACCCAAAAATTCCTATTGCATCTGAAAGTAGAAACTAGTCCGATTACAAAGGTATGTGTATTTTTTCTCTAGGCCATTCTGGTTAAGCGTTTGGAGCAGCAGAAGTGCGAAAAATTTTTTGCCTTCTCAACCATTTCTTGGCTTCAAACTCCCATATCTCGCGAACGGATTGACCCAAACCAAAAATTCCTATTGCATCTGAAAGTAGAAACTCGCCCGATTACAACGGTGTGTGTATTTTTTCCCTAGGCCATTCTGGTTAAGCGTGTGGAGCAGCAGAATTGCGAAAAATTTTTTGCCTTCTCAACCATTTCTTAGCTTCTAACTCCCATATCTCGTGAACGGATTGACCTAACCCAAAAATTCCTGTTGCATCTGAAAGTAGAAACTCGCCCGATTACAACGGCATGTGTATTTTTTCCCTAGCCCATTCTGGTCAAGCGTTTGGAGCAGCAGAATTGCGAAAAATTTGTTGTCTTCTCAACCATTTCTTAGCTTCAAACTCCCATATCTCGCGAACGGATTAACCTAACCCAAAAATTCCTATTGCATCTGAAAGTAGAAACCCGCTCGATTACAACGGTATGTGTATTTTTTCCCTAGGCCATTCTGGTTAAGCGTTTGGAGCAGCAGAATTGCGAAAAATTTGTTGTCTTCTCAACCATTTCTTGGCTTCAAACACCCATATCTCGCGAACGGATTGACCTAACCCAAAAATTCCTGTTGCGTCTGAAAGTAGAAACTCGCCCGATTACAGCGGTATGTGTATTTTTTCCCCAGCCCATTCTGGTTAAGCGTTTGGAGCAGCAGAATTGCGAAAAATTTGTTGTCTTCTCAACCATTTCTTAGCTTCAAACTCCCATATCTCGCGAACGGATTAACCTAACCCAAAAATTCCTATTGCATCTGAAAGTAGAAACCCGCTCGATTACAACGGTATGTGTATTTTTTCCCTAGGCCATTCTGGTTAAGCGTTTGGAGCAGCAGAATTGCGAAAAATTTGTTGTCTTCTCAACCATTTCTTGGCTTCAAACACCCATATCTCGCGAACGGATTGACCTAACCCAAAAATTCCTGTTGCGTCTGAAAGTAGAAACTCGCCCGATTACAGCGGTATGTGTATTTTTTCCCCAGCCCATTCTGGTTAAGCGTTTGGAGCAGCAGAATTGCGAAAAATTTTTTGCCTTCTCAACCATTTCTTGGCTTCAAACTCCCATATCTCGCGAACGGATTGACCTAACCCAAAAATTCCTATTGCATCTGAAAGTAGAAACTCGCCCGATTACAGCGGTATGTGTATTTTTTCCCTAGCCCATTCTGGTTAAGCGTTTGGATCAGCAGAATTGCGAAAAATTTGTTGTCTTCTCAACCATTTCTTAGTTTCAAAGTCCCATATCTCGCGATCGGATTGACCAAACCCAAAAATTCCTGCTGCGTCTGAAAGTAGAAACTCGCCCGATTACAGCGGTATGTGTATTTTTTCCCTAGGCCATTCTGGTTAAGCGTTTGGAGCAGCAGAATTGCGAAAAATTTATTGCCTTCTCAACCATTTCTTGGCTTCAAACTCCCATATCTCGCGAACGGATTGACCTAACCCAAAAATTCCTATTGCATCTGAAAGTAGAAACTCGCCCGATTAGAACGGTATGTGTATTTTTTCCCTAGGCCATTCTGGTTAAGCGTTTGGAGCAGCAGAAGTGCGAAAAATTTGTTGTCTCCTCAACCATTTCTTAGCTTCAAACTCCCATATCTCGCGAACGGATTGACCTAACCCAAAAATTCCTGTTGCATCTGAAAGTAGAAACTCGCCCGATTACAACGGTATGTGTATCTTTTCCCTAGGCCATTCTGGTTAAGTGTTTGGAGCAGCAGAAGTGCGTAAAATTTGTTGTCTTCTCAACCATTTCTTAGCTTCAAACTCCCATATCTCGCGAACGGATTGACCTAACCCAAAAATTCCTATTGCATCTGAAAGTAGAAACTAGCCCGATTACAACGGTATGTGTATTTTTTCCCTAGCCCATTCTGGTCAAGCGTTTGGAGCAGCAGAATTGCGAAAAATTTGTTGTCTTCTCAACCATTTCTTAGCTTCAAACTCCCATATCTCGCGAACGGATTAACCTAACCCAAAAATTCCTATTGCATCTGAAAGTAGAAACCCGCTCGATTACAACGGTATGTGTATTTTTTCCCTAGGCCATTCTGGTTAAGCGTTTGGAGCAGCAGAATTGCGAAAAATTTGTTGTCTTCTCAACCATTTCTTGGCTTCAAACACCCATATCTCGCGAACGGATTGACCTAACCCAAAAATTCCTGTTGCGTCTGAAAGTAGAAACTCGCCCGATTACAGCGGTATGTGTATTTTTTCCCCAGCCCATTCTGGTTAAGCGTTTGGAGCAGCAGAATTGCGAAAAATTTGTTGTCTTCTCAACCATTTCTTAGCTTCAAACTCCCTTATCTCGCGAACGGATTAACCTAACCCAAAAATTCCTATTGCATCTGAAAGTAGAAACCCGCCCGGTTACAACGGTATGTGTATTTTTTCCCTAGGCCATTCTGGTTAAGCATTTGGAGCAGCAGAATTGCGAAAAATTTTTTGCCTTCTCAACCATTTCTTGGCTTCAAACTCCCATATCTCGCGAACGGATTGACCTAACCCAAAAATTCCTATTGCATCTGAAAGTAGAAACTCGCCCGATTACAGCGGTATGTGTATTTTTTCCCTAGCCCATTCTGGTTAAGCGTTTGGATCAGCAGAATTGCGAAAAATTTGTTGTCTTCTCAACCATTTCTTAGTTTCAAAGTCCCATATCTCGCGATCGGATTGACCAAACCCAAAAATTCCTGCTGCTTCTGAAAGTAGAAACTCGCCCGATTACAGCGGTATGTGTATTTTTTCCCTAGGCCATTCTGGTTAAGCGTTTGGAGCAGCAGAATTGCGAAAAATTTATTGCCTTCTCAACCATTTCTTGGCTTCAAACTCCCATATCTCGCGAACGGATTGACCTAACCCAAAAATTCCTATTGCATCTGAAAGTAGAAACTCGCCCGATTAGAACGGTATGTGTATTTTTTCCCTAGGCCATTCTGGTTAAGCGTTTGGAGCAGCAGAAGTGCGAAAAATTTGTTGTCTCCTCAACCATTTCTTAGCTTCAAACTCCCATATCTCGCGAACGGATTGACCAAACCCAAAAATTCCTGCTGCGTCTGAAAGTAGAAACTCGCCCGGTTACAACTGTATGCGTATTTTTTCCCTAGGACATTCTGGTTAAGCGTTTGGAGCAGCAGAATTGCGAAAAATTTGTTGTCTTCTCAACCATTTCTTAGCTTCAAACTCGCATATCTCGCGAACGGATTGACCTAACCCAAAAATTCCTATTGCATCTGAAAGTAGAAACTAGCCCGATTACAAAGGTATGTGTATTTTTTCTCTAGGCCATTCTGGTTAAGCGTTTGGAGCAGCAGAAGTGCGAAAAATTTTTTGCCTTCTCAACCATTTCTTGGCTTCAAACTCCCATATCTCGCGAACGGATTGACCCAAACCAAAAATTCCTATTGCATCTGAAAGTAGAAACTCGCCCGATTACAACGGTGTGTGTATTTTTTCCCTAGGCCATTCTGGTTAAGCGTGTGGAGCAGCAGAATTGCGAAAAATTTTTTGCCTTCTCAACCATTTCTTAGCTTCTAACTCCCATATCTCGTGAACGGATTGACCTAACCCAAAAATTCCTGTTGCATCTGAAAGTAGAAACTTGCCCGATTACAACGGCATGTGTATTTTTTCCCTAGCCCATTCTGGTCAAGCGTTTGGAGCAGCAGAATTGCGAAAAATTTGTTGTCTTCTCAACCATTTCTTAGCTTCAAACTCCCATATCTCGCGAACGGATTAACCTAACCCAAAAATTCCTATTGCATCTGAAAGTAGAAACCCGCTCGATTACAACGGTATGTGTATTTTTTCCCTAGGCCATTCTGGTTAAGCGTTTGGAGCAGCAGAATTGCGAAAAATTTGTTGTCTTCTCAACCATTTCTTGGCTTCAAACACCCATATCTCGCGAACGGATTGACCTAACCCAAAAATTCCTGTTGCGTCTGAAAGTAGAAACTCGCCCGATTACAGCGGTATGTGTATCTTTTCCCCAGCCCATTCTGGTTAAGCGTTTGGAGCAGCAGAATTGCGAAAAATTTGTTGTCTTCTCAACCATTTCTTAGCTTCAAACTCCCTTATCTCGCGAACGGATTAACCTAACCCAAAAATTCCTATTGCATCTGAAAGTAGAAACCCGCCCGGTTACAACGGTATGTGTATTTTTTCCCTAGGCCATTCTGGTTAAGCATTTGGAGCAGCAGAATTGCGAAAAATATTTTGCCTTCTCAACCATTTCTTGGCTTCAAACTCCCATATCTCGCGAACGGATTGACCTAACCCAAAAATTCCTATTGCATCTGAAAGTAGAAACTCGCCCGATTACAGCGGTATGTGTATTTTTTCCCTAGCCCATTCTGGTTAAGCGTTTGGATCAGCAGAATTGCGAAAAATTTGTTGTCTTCTCAACCATTTCTTAGTTTCAAAGTCCCATATCTCGCGATCGGATTGACCAAACCCAAAAATTCCTGCTGCGTCTGAAAGTAGAAACTCGCCCGATTACAGCGGTATGTGTATTTTTTCTCTAGGCCATTCTGGTTAAGCGTTTGGAGCAGCAGAATTGCGAAAAATTTATTGCCTTCTCAACCATTTCTTGGCTTCAAACTCCCATATCTCGCGAACGGATTGACCTAACCCAAAAATTCCTATTGCATCTGAAAGTAGAAACTCGCCCGATTAGAACGGTATGTGTATTTTTTCCCTAGGCCATTCTGGTTAAGCGTTTGGAGCAGCAGAAGTGCGAAAAATTTGTTGTCTCCTCAACCATTTCTTAGCTTCAAACTCCCATATCTCGCGAACGGATAGACCTAACCCAAAAATTCCTGTTGCATCTGAAAGTAGAAACTCGCCCGATTACAACGGTATGTGTATTTTTTCCCTAGGCCATTCTGGTTAAGTGTTTGGAGCAGCAGAAGTGCGTAAAATTTGTTGTCTTCTCAACCATTTCTTAGCTTCAAACTCCCATATCTCGCGAACGGATTGACCAAACCCAAAAATTCCTGCTGCGTCTGAAAGTAGAAACTCGCCCGGTTACAACTGTGTGCGTATTTTTTCCCTAGGACATTCTGGTTAAGCGTTTGGAGCAGCAGAATTGCGAAAAATTTGTTGTCTTCTCAACCATTTCTTAGCTTCAAACTCGCATATCTCGCGAACGGATTGACCTAACCCAAAAATTCCTATTGCATCTGAAAGTAGAAACTAGCCCGATTACAACGGTATGTGTATTTTTTCTCTAGGCCATTCTGGTTAAGCGTTTGGAGCAGCAGAAGTGCGAAAAATTTTTTGCCTTCTCAACCATTTCTTGGATTCAAACTCCCATATCTCGCGAACGGATTGACCTAATCCAAAAATTCCAATTGCATCTGAAAGTAGAAACTCGCCCGATTACAACGGTATGTGTATTTTTTCCCTAGGCCATGCTGGTTAAGCGTTTCGAGCAGCAGAAGTGCGAAAAATTTGTTGTCTTCTCAACCATTTCTTAGCTTCAAACTCCCACATCTCGCGAACCGATTGACCTAACCCAAAAATTCCTGTTGCGTCTGAAAGTAGACACTCGCCCGATTACAACGGTATGTGTATTTTTTCCCTAGGCCATTCTGGTTAAGCATTTGGAGCAGTAGAATTGCGAAAAATTTTTTGCCTTCTCAACCATTTCTTGCCTTCAAACTCCCATATCTCGCGAACGGATTGACCTAACCCAAAAATTCCTATTGCTTCTGAAAGTCGAAACTCGCCCGATTACAACGGTATGTGTATTTTTTCCTAGGCCATTCTGGTTAAGCGTTTGGAGCAGCAGAAGTGCGAAAAATTTGTTGTCTTCTCAACCATTTCTTAGCTTCAAACTCCCATATCTCGCGAACGGATTGACCTAAACCAAAAATTCCTGTTGCATCTGAAAGTAGAAACTCGCCCGATTACAGCGGTATTTGTATTTTTTCCCTAGGCCATTCTGGTTAAGCGTTTGAAGCAGCAGAATTGCGAAAAATTTTTTGCCTTCTCAACCATTTCTTGGATTCAAACTCCCATATCTCGCGAACGGATTGACCTAATCCAAAAATTCCAATTGCATCTGAAAGTAGAAACTCGCCCGATTACAGCGGTATGTGTATTTTTTCCCTAGCCCATTCTGGTTAAGCGTTTGGATCAGCAGAATTGCGAAAAATTTGTTGTCTTCTCAACCATTTCTTAGTTTCAAAGTCCCATATCTCGCGATCGGATTGACCAAACCCAAAAATTCCTGCTGCGTCTGAAAGTAGAAACTCGCCCGATTACAACGGTATGTGTATTTTTTCCCTAGGCCATTCTGGTTAAGCGTGTGGAGCAGCAGAATTGCGAAAAATTTTTTGCCTTCTCAACCATTTCTTGCCTTCAAACTCCCATATCTCGCGAACGGATTGACCTAACCCAAAAATTCCTATTGCTTCTGAAAGTCGAAACTCGCCCGATTACAACGGTATGTGTATTTTTTCCTAGGCCATTCTGGTTAAGCGTTTGGAGCAGCAGAAGTGCGAAAAATTTGTTGTCTTCTCAACCATTTCTTAGCTTCAAACTCCCATATCTCGCGAACGGATTGACCTAAACCAAAAATTCCTGTTGCATCTGAAAGTAGAAACTCGCCCGATTACAGCGGTATTTGTATTTTTTCCCTAGGCCATTCTGGTTAAGCGTTTGAAGCAGCAGAATTGCGAAAAATTTTTTCCCTTCTCAACCATTTCGTGGCTTCAAACTCCCATATCTCGCGAACGGTTTGACCTAACCCAAAAATTCCTATTGCATCTGAAAGTAGAAACTCGCCCGATTACAGCGGTATGTGTATTTTTTCCCTAGGCCATTCTGGTTAAGCGTTTGGAGCAGCAGAATTGCGAAAAATTTATTGCCTTCTCAACCATTTCTTGGCTTCAAACTCCCATATCTCGCGAACGGATTGACCTAACCCAAAAATTCCTATTGCATCTGAAAGTAGAAACTCGCCCGATTAGCACGGTATGTGTATTTTTTCCCTAGGCCATTCTGGTTAAGCGTTTGGAGCAGCAGAAGTGCGAAAAATTTTTTGCCTTCTCAACCATTTCTTGGATTCAAACTCCCATATCTCGCGAACGGATTGACCTAATCCAAAAATTCCAATTGCATCTGAAAGTAGAAACTCGCCCGATTACAACGGTATGTGTATTTTTCCCCTAGGCCATGCTGGTTAAGCGTTTCGAGCAGCAGAAGTGCGAAAAATTTGTTGTCTTCTCAACCATTTCTTAGCTTCAAACTCCCATATCTCGCGAACGGATTGACCTAACCCAAAAATTCCTGTTGCGTCTGAAAGTAGACACTCGCCCGATTGCAACGGTATGTGTATTTTTTCCCTAGGCCATTCTTGTTAAGCGTTTGGAGCAGCAGAATTGCGAAAAATTTTTTGCCTTCTAAACCATTTTTAGGCTTCAAACTCCCATATCTCGCGAACGGATTGACCTAACCCAAAAATTCCTATTGCATCTGAAAGTAGAAACTCGCCCGATTACAACGGTATGTGTATTTTTTCCCTAGGCCATTCTGGTTAAGCGTTTGGAGCAGCAGAATTGCGAAAAACTTTTTGCCTTCTCAACCATTTCTTGGCTTCAAACTCCCATATCTCGCGAACGGATTGACGTAACCCAAAAATTCCTGTAGCGTCTGAAAGTAGAAACTCGCCCGATTACAACGGTATGTGTATTTTTTCCCTAGCCCATTCTGGTTAAGCGATTGGATCAGCAGAATTGCGAAAAATTTTTTGCCTTCTCAACCATTTCTTGGCTTCAAACTCCCATATCTCGCGAACGGATTGACCTAACCCAAAAATTCCTATCGCATCAGAAAGTAGAAACTCGCCCGATTACAACGGTATGTGTATTTTTTCCCTAGGCCATTCTGGTTAAGCGTTTGGAGCAGCAGAAGTGCGAAAAATTTGTTGTCTTCTCAACCATTTCTTAGCGTCAAACTCCCATATCTCGCGAACGGATTGACCTAACCCAAAAATTCCTGTTGCATCTGAAAGTAGAAACTCGCCCGATTACAAAGGTATGTGTATTTTTTCCCTAGGCCATTCTGGTTAAGCGTTTGGAGCAGCAGAATTGCGAAAAATTTTTTGCCTTCTCAACCATTTCTTGGCTTCAAACTCCCATATCTCGCGAACGGATTGTCCTAACCCAAAAATTCCTTTTGCATCTGAAAGTAGAAACTCGCCCGATTACAACGGTATGTGTATTTCTTCCCTAGGCCATTCTGGTTAAGCTTGTGGAGCAGCAGAATTGCGAAAAATTTTTTGCCTTCTCAACCATTTCTTGACTTCAAACTCCCATATCTCGCGAACGGATTGACCTAACCCAAAAATTCCTATTGCATCAGAAAGTAGAAACTCGCCCGATTACAACGGTATGTGTATTTTTTCCCTAGGCTATTCTGGTTAAGCGTTTGGAGCAGCAGAAGTGCGAAAAATTTGTTGTCTTCTCAACCATTTCTTAGTTTCAAAGTCCCATATCTCGCGATCGGATTGACCAAACCCAAAAATTCCTGCTGCGTCTGAAAGTAGAAACTCGCCCGATTACAACGGTATGTGTATTTTTTCCCTAGGCTATTCTGGTTAAGCGTGTGGAGCAGCAGAATTGCGAAAAATTTTTTGCCTTCTCAACCATTTCTTGCCTTCAAACTCCCATATCTCGCGAACGGATTGACCTAACCCAAAAATTCCTATTGCTTCTGAAAGTCGAAACTCGCCCGATTACAACGGTATGTGTATTTTTTCCTAGGCCAATCTGGTTAAGCGTTTGGAGCAGCAGAAGTGCGAAAAATTTGTTGTCTTCTCAACCATTTCTTAGCTTCAAACTCCCATATCTCGCGAACGGATTGTCCTAAACCAAAAATTCCTGTTGCATCTGAAAGTAGAAACTCGCCCGATTACAGCGGTATTTGTATTTTTTCCCTAGGCCATTCTGGTTAAGCGTTTGGAGCAGCAGAATTGCGAAAAATTTATTGCCTTCTCAACCATTCCTTGGCTTCAAACTCCCATATCTCGCGAACGGATTGACCTAACCCAAAAATTCCTATTGCATCTGAAAGTAGAAACCCGCCCGATTACAACGGCATGTGAATTTTCTCCCTAGGCCATTCTGGTTAAGCGTTTGGAGCAGCAGAATTGCGAAAAATTTGTTGTCTTCTCAACCATTTCTTAGCTTCAAACTCCCATATCTCGCGAACGGATTGACCTAACCCAAAAATTCCTGTTGCGTCTGAAAGTAGAAACTCGCCCGATTACAGCGGTATGTGTATTTTTTCCCCAGCCCATTCTGGTTAAGCGTTTGGAGCAGCAGAATTGCGAAAAATTTGTTGCCTTCTCAACCATTTCTTGGCTTCAAGCTCCCATATCTCGCGAACGGATTGTCCTAACCCAAAAATTCCTTTTGCATCTGAAAGTAGAAACTCGCCCGATTACAACGGTATGTGTATTTCTTCCCTAGGCCATTCTGGTTAAGCTTGTGGAGCAGCAGAATTGCGAAAAATTTATTGCCTTCTCAACCATTCCTTGGCTTCAAACTCCCATATCTCGCGAACGGATTGACGTAACCCAAAAATTCCTGTAGCGTCTGAAAGTAGAAACTCGCCCGATTACAACGGTATGTGTATTTTTTCCCTAGCCCATTCTGGTTAAGCGATTGGATCAGCAGAATTGCGAAAAATTTTTTGCCTTCTCAACCATTTCTTGGCTTCAAACTCCCATATCTCGCGAACGGATTGACCTAACCCAAAAATTCCTATCGCATCAGAAAGTAGAAACTCGCCCGATTACAACGGTATGTGTATTTTTTCCCTAGGCCATTCTGGTTAAGCGTTTGGAGCAGCAGAAGTGCGAAAAATTTGTTGTCTTCTCAACCATTTCTTAGCGTCAAACTCCCATATCTCGCGAACGGATTGACCTAACCCAAAAATTCCTGTTGCATCTGAAAGTAGAAACTCGCCCGATTACAACGGTATGTGTATTTTTTCCCTAGGCCATTCTGGTTAAGCGTTTGGAGCAGCAGAATTGCGAAAAATTTTTTGCCTGCTCAACCATTCCTTTGCTTCAAACTCCCATATCTCGCGAACGGATTGACCTAACCCAAAAATTCCTATTGCATCTGAAAGTAGAAACCCGCCCGATTACAACGGTATGTGAATTTTCTCCCAAGGCCATTCTGGTTAAGCGTTTGGAGCAGCAGAATTGCGAAAAATTTGTTGTCTTCTCAACCATTTCTTGGCTTCAAACTCCCATATCTCGCGAACGGATTGACGTAACCCAAAAATTCCTGTAGCGTCTGAAAGTAGAAACTCGCCCGATTACAGCGGTATGTGTATTTTTTCCCCAGCCCATTCTAGTTAAGCGTTTGGAGCAGCAGAATTGCGAAAAATTTGTTGCCTTCTCAACCATTTCTTGGCTTCAAACTCCCATATCTCGCGAACGGATTGTCCTAACCCAAAAATTCCTTTTGCATCTGAAAGTAGAAACTCGCCCGATTACAACGGTATGTGTATTTCTTCCCTAGGCCATTCTGGTTAAGCTTGTGGAGCAGCAGAATTGCGAAAAATTTTTTGCCTTCTCAACCATTTCTTGACTTCAAACTCCCATATCTCGCGAACGGATTGACCTAACCCAAAAATTCCTATTGCATCAGAAAGTAGAAACTCGCCCGATTACAACGGTATGTGTATTTTTTCCCTAGGCTATTCTGGTTAAGCGTTTGGAGCAGCAGAAGTGCGAAAAATTTGTTGTCTTCTCAACCATTTCTTAGTTTCAAAGTCCCATATCTCGCGATCGGATTGACCAAACCCAAAAATTCCTGCTGCGTCTGAAAGTAGAAACTCGCCCGATTACAACGGTATGTGTATTTTTTCCCTAGGCTATTCTGGTTAAGCGTGTGGAGCAGCAGAATTGCGAAAAATTTTTTGCCTTCTCAACCATTTCTTGCCTTCAAACTCCCATATCTCGCGAACGGATTGACCTAACCAAAAAATTCCTATTGCTTCTGAAAGTCGAAACTCGCCCGATTACAACGGTATGTGTATTTTTTCCTAGGCCAATCTGGTTAAGCGTTTGGAGCAGCAGAAGTGCGAAAAATTTGTTGTCTTCTCAACCATTTCTTAGCTTCAAACTCCCATATCTCGCGAACGGATTGTCCTAAACCAAAAATTCCTGTTGCATCTGAAAGTAGAAACTCGCCCGATTACAGCGGTATTTGTATTTTTTCCCTAGGCCATTCTGGTTAAGCGTTTGGAGCAGCAGAATTGCGAAAAATTTATTGCCTTCTCAACCATTCCTTGGCTTCAAACTCCCATATCTCGCGAACGGATTGACCTAACCCAAAAATTCCTATTGCATCTGAAAGTAGAAACCCGCCCGATTACAACGGCATGTGAATTTTCTCCCTAGGCCATTCTGGTTAAGCGTTTGGAGCAGCAGAATTGCGAAAAATTTGTTGTCTTCTCAACCATTTCTTAGCTTCAAACTCCCATATCTCGCGAACGGATTGACCTAACCCAAAAATTCCTGTTGCGTCTGAAAGTAGAAACTCGCCCGATTACAGCGGTATGTGTATTTTTTCCCCAGCCCATTCTGGTTAAGCGTTTGGAGCAGCAGAATTGCGAAAAATTTGTTGCCTTCTCAACCATTTCTTGGCTTCAAGCTCCCATATCTCGCGAACGGATTGTCCTAACCCAAAAATTCCTTTTGCATCTGAAAGTAGAAACTCGCCCGATTACAACGGTATGTGTATTTCTTCCCTAGGCCATTCTGGTTAAGCTTGTGGAGCAGCAGAATTGCGAAAAATTTATTGCCTTCTCAACCATTCCTTGGCTTCAAACTCCCATATCTCGCGAACGGATTGACCTAACCCAAAAATTCCTATTGCATCTGAAAGTAGAAACCCGCCCGATTACAACGGCATGTGAATTTTCTCCCTAGGCCATTCTGGTTAAGCGTTTGGAGCAGCAGAATTGCGAAAAATTTGTTGTCTTCTCAACCATTTCTTAGCTTCAAACTCCCATATCTCGCGAACGGATCGACCTAACCCAAAAATTCCTGTTGCGTCTGAAAGTAGAAACTCGCCCGATTACAGCGGTATGTGTATTTTTTCCCCAGCCCATTCTGGTTAAGCGTTTGGAGCAGCAGAATTGCGAAAAATTTGTTGCCTTCTCAACCATTTCTTGGCTTCAAGCTCCCATATCTCGCGAACGGATTGTCCTAACCCAAAAATTCCTTTTGCATCTGAAAGTAGAAACTCGCCCGATTACAACGGTATGTGTATTTCTTCCCTAGGCCATTCTGGTTAAGCTTGTGGAGCAGCAGAATTGCGAAAAATTTTTTGCCTTCTCAACCATTTCTTGACTCCAAACTCCCATATCTCGCGAACGGATTGACCTAACCCAAAAACTCCTATTGCATCAGAAAGTAGAAACTCGCCCGATTACAACGGTATGTGTATTTTTTCCCTAGGCTATTCTGGTTAAGCGTTTGGAGCAGCAGAAGTGCGAAAAATTTGTTGTCTTCTCAACCATTTCTTAGCGCCAATCTCCCATATCTCGCGAACGGATTGACCTAACCCAAAAATTCCTCTTGCATCTGAAAGTAGAAACTCGCCCGATTACAACGGTATGTGTATTTTTTCCCTAGGCCATTCTGGTTAAGCATTTGGAGCAGCAGAATTGCGAAAAATTTTTTGCCTTCTCAACCATTTCTTGGCTTCAAACTCCCATATCTCGCGAACGGATTGACCTAACCCAAAAATTCCTATTGCATCTGAAAGTAGAAACTCGCCCGATTACAGAGGTATGTGTATTTTTTCCCTAGCCCATTCTGGTTAAGCGTTTGGATCAGCAGAATTGCGAAAAATTTGTTGTCTTCTCAACCATTTCTTAGTTTCAAAGTCCCATATCTCGCGAACGGATTGTCCTAACCCAAAAATTCCTGTTGCGTCTGAAAGTAGACACTCGCCCGATTACAACGGTATGTGTATTTTTTCCCTAGGCCATTCTTGTTAAGCGTTTGGAGCAGCAGAATTGCGAAAAATTTTTTGCCTTCTAAACCATTTTTAGGCTTCAAACTCCCATATCTCGCGAACGGATTGACCTAACCCAAAAATTCCTATTGCATCTGAAAGTAGAAACTCGCCCGATTACAACGGTATGTGTATTTTTTCCCTAGGCCATTCTGGTTAAGCGTTTGGAGCAGCAGAATTGCGAAAAACTTTTTGCCTTCTCAACCATTTCTTGGCTTCAAACTCCCATATCTCGCGAACGGATTGACGTAACCCAAAAATTCCTGTAGCGTCTGAAAGTAGAAACTCGCCCGATTACAACGGTATGTGTATTTTTTCCCTAGCCCATTCTGGTTAAGCGATTGGATCAGCAGAATTGCGAAAAATTTTTTGCCTTCTCAACCATTTCTTGGCTTCAAACTCCCATATCTCGCGAACGGATTGACCTAACCCAAAAATTCCTATCGCATCAGAAAGTAGAAACTCGCCCGATTACAACGGTATGTTTATTTTTTCCCTAGGCCATTCTGGTTAAGCGTTTGGAGCAGCAGAAGTGCGAAAAATTTGTTGTCTTCTCAACCATTTCTTAGCGTCAAACTCCCATATCTCGCGAACGGATTGACCTAACCCAAAAATTCCTGTTGCATCTGAAAGTAGAAACTCGCCCGATTACAGCGGTATGTGTATTTTTTCCCTAGGCCATTCTGGTTAAGCGTTTGGAGCAGCAGAATTGCGAAAAATTTTTTGCCTTCTCAACCATTCCTTTGCTTCAAACTCCCATATCTCGCGAACGGATTGACCTAACCCAAAAATTCCTATTGCATCTGAAAGTAGAAACCCGCCCGATTACAACGGTATGTGAATTTTCTCCCAAGGCCATTCTGGTTAAGCGTTTGGAGCAGCAGAATTGCGAAAAATTTGTTGCCTTCTCAACCATTTCTTGGCTTCAAGCTCCCATATCTCGCGAACGGATTGTCCTAACCCAAAAATTCCTTTTGCATCTGAAAGTAGAAACTCGCCCGATTACAACGGTATGTGTATTTCTTCCCTAGGCCATTCTGGTTAAGCTTGTGGAGCAGCAGAATTGCGAAAAATTTATTGCCTTCTCAACCATTCCTTGGCTTCAAACTCCCATATCTCGCGAACGGATTGACCTAACCCAAAAATTCCTATTGCATCTGAAAGTAGAAACCCGCCCGATTACAACGGCATGTGAATTTTCTCCCTAGGCCATTCTGGTTAAGCGTTTGGAGCAGCAGAATTGCGAAAAATTTGTTGTCTTCTCAACCATTTCTTAGCTTCAAACTCCCATATCTCGCGAACGGATCGACCTAACCCAAAAATTCCTGTTGCGTCTGAAAGTAGAAACTCGCCCGATTACAGCGGTATGTGTATTTTTTCCCCAGCCCATTCTGGTTAAGCGTTTGGAGCAGCAGAATTGCGAAAAATTTGTTGCCTTCTCAACCATTTCTTGGCTTCAAGCTCCCATATCTCGCGAACGGATTGTCCTAACCCAAAAATTCCTTTTGCATCTGAAAGTAGAAACTCGCCCGATTACAACGGTATGTGTATTTCTTCCCTAGGCCATTCTGGTTAAGCTTGTGGAGCAGCAGAATTGCGAAAAATTTTTTGCCTTCTCAACCATTTCTTGACTTCAAACTCCCATATCTCGCGAACGGATTGACCTAACCCAAAAACTCCTATTGCATCAGAAAGTAGAAACTCGCCCGATTACAACGGTATGTGTATTTTTTCCCTAGGCTATTCTGGTTAAGCGTTTGGAGCAGCAGAAGTGCGAAAAATTTGTTGTCTTCTCAACCATTTCTTAGCGCCAATCTCCCATATCTCGCGAACGGATTGACCTAACCCAAAAATTCCTCTTGCATCTGAAAGTAGAAACTCGCCCGATTACAACGGTATGTGTATTTTTTCCCTAGGCCATTCTGGTTAAGCATTTGGAGCAGCAGAATTGCGAAAAATTTTTTGCCTTCTCAACCATTTCTTGGCTTCAAACTCCCATATCTCGCGAACGGATTGACCTAACCCAAAAATTCCTATTGCATCTGAAAGTAGAAACTCGCCCGATTACAGAGGTATGTGTATTTTTTCCCTAGCCCATTCTGGTTAAGCGTTTGGATCAGCAGAATTGCGAAAAATTTGTTGTCTTCTCAACCATTTCTTAGTTTCAAAGTCCCATATCTCGCGAACGGATTGTCCTAACCCAAAAATTCCTGTTGCGTCTGAAAGTAGACACTCGCCCGATTACAACGGTATGTGTATTTTTTCCCTAGGCCATTCTGGTTAAGCGTTTGGAGCAGCAGAATTGCGAAAAATTTTTTGCCTTCTAAACCATTTTTAGGCTTCAAACTCCCATATCTCGCGAACGGATTGACCTAACCCAAAAATTCCTATTGCATCTGAAAGTAGAAACTCGCCCGATTACAACGGTATGTGTATTTTTTCCCTAGGCCATTCTGGTTAAGCGTTTGGAGCAGCAGAATTGCGAAAAACTTTTTGCCTTCTCAACCATTTCTTGGCTTCAAACTCCCATATCTCGCGAACGGATTGACGTAACCCAAAAATTCCTGTAGCGTCTGAAAGTAGAAACTCGCCCGATTACAACGGTATGTGTATTTTTTCCCTAGCCCATTCTGGTTAAGCGATTGGATCAGCAGAATTGCGAAAAATTTTTTGCCTTCTCAACCATTTCTTGGCTTCAAACTCCCATATCTCGCGAACGGATTGACCTAACCCAAAAATTCCTATCGCATCAGAAAGTAGAAACTCGCCCGATTACAACGGTATGTGTATTTTTTCCCTAGGCCATTCTGGTTAAGCGTTTGGAGCAGCAGAAGTGCGAAAAATTTGTTGTCTTCTCAACCATTTCTTAGCGTCAAACTCCCATATCTCGCGAACGGATTGACCTAACCCAAAAATTCCTGTTGCATCTGAAAGTAGAAACTCGCCCGATTACAGCGGTATGTGTATTTTTTCCCTAGGCCATTCTGGTTAAGCGTTTGGAGCAGCAGAATTGCGAAAAATTTTTTGCCTTCTCAACCATTCCTTTGCTTCAAACTCCCATATCTCGCGAACGGATTGACCTAACCCAAAAATTCCTATTGCATCTGAAAGTAGAAACCCGCCCGATTACAACGGTATGTGAATTTTCTCCCAAGGCCATTCTGGTTAAGCGTTTGGAGCAGCAGAATTGCGAAAAATTTGTTGTCTTCTCAACCATTTCTTGGCTTCAAACTCCCATATCTCGCGAACGGATTGACGTAACCCAAAAATTCCTGTAGCGTCTGAAAGTAGAAACTCGCCCGATTACAACGGTATGTGTATTTTTTCCCTAGCCCATTCTGGTTAAGCGTTTGGAGCAGCAGAAGTGCGAAAAATTTGTTGTCTTCTCAACCATTTCTTGGCTTCAAACTCCCATATCTCGCGAACGGATTGACCTAACCCAAAAATTCCTGTCGCATCAGAAAGTAGAAACTCGCCCGATTACAACGGTATGTGTATTTTTTCCCTAGGCCATTCTGGTTAAGCGTTTGGAGCAGCAGAAGTGCGAAAAATTTGTTGTCTTCTCAACCATTTCTTAGCGTCAAACTCCCATATCTCGCGAACGGATTGACCTAACCCAAAAATTCCTGTTGCATCTGAAAGTAGAAACTCGCCCGATTACAGCGGTATGTGTATTTTTTCCCTAGGCCATTCTGGTTAAGCGTTTGGAGCAGCAGAATTGCGAAAAATTTTTTGCCTTCTCAACCATTCCTTTGCTTCAAACTCCCATATCTCGCGAACGGATTGACCTAACCCAAAAATTCCTATTGCATCTGAAAGTAGAAACCCGCCCGATTACAACGGTATGTGAATTTTCTCCCAAGGCCATTCTGGTTAAGCGTTTGGAGCAGCAGAATTGCGAAAAATTTGTTGTCTTCTCAACCATTTCTTGGCTTCAAACTCCCATATCTCGCGAACGGATTGACGTAACCCAAAAATTCCTGTAGCGTCTGAAAGTAGAAACTCGCCCGATTACAGCGGTATGTGTATTTTTTCCCCAGCCCATTCTGGTTAAGCGTTTGGAGCAGCAGAAGTGCGAAAAATTTGTTGTCTTCTCAACCATTTCTTAGTTTCAAAGTCCCATATCTCGCGATCGGATTGACCAAACCCAAAAATTCCTGCTGCGTCTGAAAGTAGAAACTCGCCCGATTACAACGGTATGTGTATTTTTTCCCTAGGCTATTCTGGTTAAGCGTGTTGAGCAGCAGAATTGCGAAAAATTTTTTGCCTTCTCAACCATTTCTTGCCTTCAAACTCCCATATCTCGCGAACGGATTGACCTAACCCAAAAATTCCTATTGCTTCTGAAAGTCGAAACTCGCCCGATTACAACGGTATGTGTATTTTTTCCTAGGCCAATCTGGTTAAGCGTTTGGAGCAGCAGAAGTGCGAAAAATTTGTTGTCTTCTCAACCATTTCTTAGCTTCAAACTCCCATATCTCGCGAACGGATTGTCCTAAACCAAAAATTCCTGTTGCATCTGAAAGTAGAAACTCGCCCGATTACAGCGGTATTTGTATTTTTTCCCTAGGCCATTCTGGTTAAGCGTTTGGAGCAGCAGAATTGCGAAAAATTTATTGCCTTCTCAACCATTCCTTGGCTTCAAACTCCCATATCTCGCGAACGGATTGACCTAACCCAAAAATTCCTATTGCATCTGAAAGTAGAAACCCGCCCGATTACAACGGCATGTGAATTTTCTCCCTAGGCCATTCTGGTTAAGCGTTTGGAGCAGCAGAATTGCGAAAAATTTGTTGTCTTCTCAACCATTTCTTAGCTTCAAACTCCCATATCTCGCGAACGGATTGACCTAACCCAAAAATTCCTGTTGCGTCTGAAAGTAGAAACTCGCCCGATTACAACGGTATGTGTATTTCTTCCCTAGGCCATTCTGGTTAAGCTTGTGGAGCAGCAGAATTGCGAAAAATTTTTTGCCTTCTCAACCATTTCTTGACTTCAAACTCCCATATCTCGCGAACGGATTGACCTAACCCAAAAATTCCTATTGCATCAGAAAGTAGAAACTCGCCCGATTACAACGGTATGTGTATTTTTTCCCTAGGCTATTCTGGTTAAGCGTTTGGAGCAGCAGAAGTGCGAAAAATTTGTTGTCTTCTCAACCATTTCTTAGCGCCAATCTCCCATATCTCGCGAACGGATTGACCTAACCCAAAAATTCCTGTTGCATCTGAAAGTAGAAACTCGCCCGATTACAACGGTATGTGTATTTTTTCCCTAGGCCATTCTGGTTAAGCATTTGGAGCAGCAGAATTGCGAAAAATTTTTTGCCTTCTCAACCATTTCTTGGCTTCAAACTCCCATATCTCGCGAACGGATTGACCTAACCCAAAAATTCCTATTGCATCTGAAAGTAGAAACTCGCCCGATTACAGAGGTATGTGTATTTTTTCCCTAGCCCATTCTGGTTAAGCGTTTGGATCAGCAGAATTGCGAAAAATTTGTTGTCTTCTCAACCATTTCTTAGTTTCAAAGTCCCATATCTCGCGAACGGATTGTCCTAACCCAAACATTCCTTTTGCATCTGAAAGTAGAAACTCGCCCGATTACAACGGTATGTGTATTTCTTCCCTAGGCCATTCTGGTTAAGCTTGTGGAGCAGCAGAATTGCGAAAAATTTTTTGCCTTCTCAACCATTTCTTGACTTCAAACTCCCATATCTCGCGAACGGATTGACCTAACCCAAAAATTCCTATTGCATCAGAAAGTAGAAACTCGCCCGATTACAACGGTGTGTGTATTTTTTCCCTAGGCTATTCTGGTTAAGCGTTTGGAGCAGCAGAAGTGCGAAAAATTTGTTGTCTTCTCAACCATTTCTTAGCGCCAATCTCCCATATCTCGCGAACGGATTGACCTAACCCAAAAATTCCTGTTGCATCTGAAAGTAGAAACTCGCCCGATTACAGAGGTATGTGTATTTTTTCCCTAGGCTATTCTGGTTAAGCGTTTGGAGCAGCAGAAGTGCGAAAAATTTGTTGTCTTCTCAACCATTTCTTAGCGCCAATCTCCCATATCTCGCGAACGGATTGACCTAACCCAAAAATTCCTGTTGCATCTGAAAGTAGAAACTCGCCCGATTACAACGGTATGTGTATTTTTTCCCTAGGCCATTCTGGTTAAGCGTTTGGAGCATCAGAATTGCGAAAAATTTTTTGCCTTCTCAAGCATTGCTTGGCTTCAAACTCCCATATCTCGCGAACGGATTGACCTAACTCAAACATTCCTGTTGTGTCTGAAAGTAGAAACTCGCCCGATTACAGCGGTATGTGTATTTTAACCCTAGGCCATTCTGGTTAAGCGTTTGGAGCAGCAGAATTGCGAAAAATTTGTTGTCTTCTCAACCATTTCTTGGCTTCAAACACCCATATCTCGCGAACGGATTGACCTAACCCAAAAATTCCTGTTGCGTCTGAAAGTAGAAACTCGCCCGATTACAGCGGTATGTGTATTTTTTCCCCAGCCCATTCTGGTTAAGCGTTTGGAGCAGCAGAATTGCGAAAAATTTGTTGTCTTCTCAACCATTTCTTAGCTTCAAACTCCCTTATCTCGCGAACGGATTAACCTAACCCAAAAATTCCTATTGCATCTGAAAGTAGAAACCCGCCCGATTACAACGGTATGTGTATTTTTTCCCTAGGCCATTCTGGTTAAGCGTTTCGAGCAGCAGAAGTGCGAAAAATTTTTTGCCTTCTCAACCATTTCTTAGATTCAAACTCCCATATCTCGCGAACGGATTGACCTAACCCAAAATTTCCTATTGCATCTGAGAGTAGAAACTCGCCCGATTACAACGGTATGTGTATTTTTTCCTTAGGCCATTCTGGTTAAGCGTTTGGAGCAGCAGAATTGCGAAAAATTTTTTTGCCTTCTCAACCATTTCTTGGCTTCAAACTCCCATATCTCGCGAACGGATTGACCAAACCCAAAAATTCCTATTGCGTCTGAAAGTAGAAAATCGCCCGATTACAACGGTATGTGTATTTTTTCCCTAGGTCATTCTGGATAAGCGTTTGGAGCAGCAGAATTGCGAAAAATTTGTTGTCTTCTCAACCATTTCTTAGCTTCAAAGTCCCATATCTCGCGAACGGATTGATCAAACCCAAAAATTCCTCCTGCATCTGAAAGTAGAAACTCGCCCGATTACAACGGTATGTGTATTTTTTCCCTAGGCCATTCTGGTTAAGCGTTTGGAGCAGCAGAATTGCGAAAAATTTTTTGCCTTCTCAACCATTTCTTGGCTTCAAACTGCCATTTCTCGCGAACGGATTGACCTAACCCAAAAATTCCTATTGCATCTGAAAGTAGAAACCCGCCCGACTACAGCGGTATGTGTATTTTTTCCCTAGGCCATTCCTGTTAAGCGTGTGGAGCAGCAGAATTGCGAAAAATTTGATGCCTTCTCAAACATTTCTTGGCTTCAAACTCCCATATCTCGCGAACGGATTGACCTAACCCAAAAATTCCTGTTGCGTGTGAAAGTAGAAACTCGTCCGATTACAACGGTGTGTGTGTTTTTCCCATAGCCCATTCTGGTTAAGCGTTTGGAGCAGCAGAAATGCGAAAAATTTGTTGTCTTCTCAACCATTTCTTAGCTTCAAAGTCCCATATCTCGCGAACGGATGGACTAAACCCAAAAATTCCTGCTGCGTCTGAAATTAGAAACTCGCCCAATTACAACGGTATGCGTATTTTTTCCCTAGGCCATTCTGGTTAAGCGTTTGGAGCAGCAGAATTGCGAAAAATTTTTTGCCTTCTCAATCATTTCTTGGCTTCACACTCCCATATCTCGCGAGCGGATTGACTTAACCCAGAAATTCCTATTACATCTGAAAGTAGATACTCGCCCAATTACAACGGCATGTGTATTTTTTCCCTAGGCCCTTCTGGTTAAGCGTTTGGAGCAGCAGAATTGCGAAAAATTTGTTGTCTTCTCAACCATTTCTTAGCGCCAATCTCCCATATCTCGCGAACGGATTGACCTAACCCAAAAATTCCTGTTGCATCTGAAAGTAGAAACTCGCCCGATTACAACGGTATGTGTATTTTTTCCCTAGGCCATTCTGGTTAAGCGTTTGGAGCATCAGAATTGCGAAAAATTTTTTGCCTTCTCAAGCATTGCTTGGCTTCAAACTCCCATATCTCGCGAACGGATTGACCTAACTCAAACATTCCTGTTGTGTCTGAAAGTAGAAACTCGCCCGATTACAGCGGTATGTGTATTTTAACCCTAGGCCATTCTGGTTAAGCGTTTGGAGCAGCAGAATTGCGAAAAATTTGTTGTCTTCTCAACCATTTCTTGGCTTCAAACACCCATATCTCGCGAACGGATTGACCTAACCCAAAAATTCCTGTTGCGTCTGAAAGTAGAAACTCGCCCGATTACAGCGGTATGTGTATTTTTTCCCCAGCCCATTCTGGTTAAGCGTTTGGAGCAGCAGAATTGCGAAAAATTTGTTGTCTTCTCAACCATTTCTTAGCTTCAAACTCCCTTATCTCGCGAACGGATTAACCTAACCCAAAAATTCCTATTGCATCTGAAAGTAGAAACCCGCCCGATTACAACGGTATGTGTATTTTTTCCCTAGGCCATTCTGGTTAAGCATTTGGAGCAGCAGAATTGCGAAAAATTTTTTGCCTTCTCAACCATTTCTTGGCTTCAAACTCCCATATCTCGCGAACGGATTGACCTAACCCAAAAATTCCTATTGCATCTGAAAGTAGAAACTCGCCCGATTACAGCGGTATGTCTATTTTTTCCCTAGCCCATTCTGGTTAAGCGTTTGGATCAGCAGAATTGCGAAAAATTTGTTGTCTTCTCAACCATTTCTTAGTTTCAAAGTCCCATATCTCGCGATCGGATTGACCAAACCCAAAAATTCCTGCTGCGTCTGAAAGTAGAAACTCGCCCGATTACAACGGTATGTGTATTTTTTCCCTAGGCCATTCTGGTTAAGCGTTTCGAGCAGCAGAAGTGCGAAAAATTTTTTGCCTTCTCAACCATTTCTTAGATTCAAACTCCCATATCTCGCGAACGGATTGACCTAACCCAAAATTTCCTATTGCATCTGAGAGTAGAAACTCGCCCGATTACAACGGTATGTGTATTTTTTCCTTAGGCCATTCTGGTTAAGCGTTTGGAGCAGCAGAATTGCGAAAAATTTTTTTGCCTTCTCAACCATTTCTTGGCTTCAAACTCCCATATCTCGCGAACGGATTGACCAAACCCAAAAATTCCTATTGCGTCTGAAAGTAGAAAATCGCCCGATTACAACGGTATGTGTATTTTTTCCCTAGGTCATTCTGGATAAGCGTTTGGAGCAGCAGAATTGCGAAAAATTTGTTGTCTTCTCAACCATTTCTTAGCTTCAAAGTCCCATATCTCGCGAACGGATTGATCAAACCCAAAAATTCCTCCTGCATCTGAAAGTAGAAACTCGCCCGATTACAACGGTATGTGTATTTTTTCCCTAGGCCATTCTGGTTAAGCGTTTGGAGCAGCAGAATTGCGAAAAATTTTTTGCCTTCTCAACCATTTCTTGGCTTCAAACTGCCATTTCTCGCGAACGGATTGACCTAACCCAAAAATTCCTATTGCATCTGAAAGTAGAAACCCGCCCGACTACAGCGGTATGTGTATTTTTTCCCTAGGCCATTCCTGTTAAGCGTGTGGAGCAGCAGAATTGCGAAAAATTTGATGCCTTCTCAAACATTTCTTGGCTTCAAACTCCCATATCTCGCGAACGGATTGACCTAACCCAAAAATTCCTGTTGCGTGTGAAAGTAGAAACTCGTCCGATTACAACGGTGTGTGTGTTTTTCCCATAGCCCATTCTGGTTAAGCGTTTGGAGCAGCAGAAATGCGAAAAATTTGTTGTCTTCTCAACCATTTCTTAGCTTCAAAGTCCCATATCTCGCGAACGGATGGACTAAACCCAAAAATTCCTGCTGCGTCTGAAATTAGAAACTCGCCCAATTACAACGGTATGCGTATTTTTTCCCTAGGCCATTCTGGTTAAGCGTTTGGAGCAGCAGAATTGCGAAAAATTTTTTGCCTTCTCAATCATTTCTTGGCTTCACACTCCCATATCTCGCGAGCGGATTGACTTAACCCAGAAATTCCTATTACATCTGAAAGTAGATACTCGCCCAATTACAACGGCATGTGTATTTTTTCCCTAGGCCCTTCTGGTTAAGCGTTTGGAGCAGCAGAATTGCGAAAAATTTGTTGTCTTCTCAACCATTTCTTAGCGCCAATCTCCCATATCTCGCGAACGGATTGACCTAACCCAAAAATTCCTGTTGCATCTGAAAGTAGAAACTCGCCCGATTACAACGGTATGTGTATTTTTTCCCTAGGCCATTCTGGTTAAGCGTTTGGAGCATCAGAATTGCGAAAAATTTTTTGCCTTCTCAAGCATTGCTTGGCTTCAAACTCCCATATCTCGCGAACGGATTGACCTAACTCAAACATTCCTGTTGTGTCTGAAAGTAGAAACTCGCCCGATTACAGCGGTATGTGTATTTTAACCCTAGGCCATTCTGGTTAAGCGTTTGGAGCAGCAGAATTGCGAAAAATTTGTTGTCTTCTCAACCATTTCTTGGCTTCAAACACCCATATCTCGCGAACGGATTGACCTAACCCAAAAATTCCTGTTGCGTCTGAAAGTAGAAACTCGCCCGATTACAGCGGTATGTGTATTTTTTCCCCAGCCCATTCTGGTTAAGCGTTTGGAGCAGCAGAATTGCGAAAAATTTGTTGTCTTCTCAACCATTTCTTAGCTTCAAACTCCCTTATCTCGCGAACGGATTAACCTAACCCAAAAATTCCTATTGCATCTGAAAGTAGAAACCCGCCCGATTACAACGGTATGTGTATTTTTTCCCTAGGCCATTCTGGTTAAGCATTTGGAGCAGCAGAATTGCGAAAAATTTTTTGCCTTCTCAACCATTTCTTGGCTTCAAACTCCCATATCTCGCGAACGGATTGACCTAACCCAAAAATTCCTATTGCATCTGAAAGTAGAAACTCGCCCGATTACAGCGGTATGTCTATTTTTTCCCTAGCCCATTCTGGTTAAGCGTTTGGATCAGCAGAATTGCGAAAAATTTGTTGTCTTCTCAACCATTTCTTAGTTTCAAAGTCCCATATCTCGCGATCGGATTGACCAAACCCAAAAATTCCTGCTGCGTCTGAAAGTAGAAACTCGCCCGATTACAACGGTATGTGTATTTTTTCCCTAGGCCATTCTGGTTAAGCGTTTCGAGCAGCAGAAGTGCGAAAAATTTTTTGCCTTCTCAACCATTTCTTAGATTCAAACTCCCATATCTCGCGAACGGATTGACCTAACCCAAAATTTCCTATTGCATCTGAGAGTAGAAACTCGCCCGATTACAACGGTATGTGTATTTTTTCCTTAGGCCATTCTGGTTAAGCGTTTGGAGCAGCAGAATTGCGAAAAATTTTTTTGCCTTCTCAACCATTTCTTGGCTTCAAACTCCCATATCTCGCGAACGGATTGACCAAACCCAAAAATTCCTATTGCGTCTGAAAGTAGAAAATCGCCCGATTACAACGGTATGTGTATTTTTTCCCTAGGTCATTCTGGATAAGCGTTTGGAGCAGCAGAATTGCGAAAAATTTGTTGTCTTCTCAACCATTTCTTAGCTTCAAAGTCCCATATCTCGCGAACGGATTGATCAAACCCAAAAATTCCTCGTGCATCTGAAAGTAGAAACTCGCCCGATTACAACGGTATGTGTATTTTTTCCCTAGGCCATTCTGGTTAAGCGTTTGGAGCAGCAGAATTGCGAAAAATTTTTTGCCTTCTCAACCATTTCTTGGCTTCAAACTGCCATTTCTCGCGAACGGATTGACCTAACCCAAAAATTCCTATTGCATCTGAAAGTAGAAACCCGCCCGACTACAGCGGTATGTGTATTTTTTCCCTAGGCCATTCCTGTTAAGCGTGTGGAGCAGCAGAATTGCGAAAAATTTGATGCCTTCTCAAACATTTCTTGGCTTCAAACTCCCATATCTCGCGAACGGATTGACCTAACCCAAAAATTCCTGTTGCGTGTGAAAGTAGAAACTCGTCCGATTACAACGGTGTGTGTGTTTTTCCCATAGCCCATTCTGGTTAAGCGTTTGGAGCAGCAGAAATGCGAAAAATTTGTTGTCTTCTCAACCATTTCTTAGCTTCAAAGTCCCATATCTCGCGAACGGATGGACTAAACCCAAAAATTCCTGCTGCGTCTGAAATTAGAAACTCGCCCAATTACAACGGTATGCGTATTTTTTCCCTAGGCCATTCTGGTTAAGCGTTTGGAGCAGCAGAATTGCGAAAAATTTTTTGCCTTCTCAATCATTTCTTGGCTTCACACTCCCATATCTCGCGAGCGGATTGACTTAACCCAGAAATTCCTATTACATCTGAAAGTAGATACTCGCCCAATTACAACGGCATGTGTATTTTTTCCCTAGGCCCTTCTGGTTAAGCGTTTGGAGCAGCAGAATTGCGAAAAATTTGTTGTCTTCTCAACCATTTCTTAGCGCCAATCTCCCATATCTCGCGAACGGATTGACCTAACCCAAAAATTCCTGTTGCATCTGAAAGTAGAAACTCGCCCGATTACAACGGTATGTGTATTTTTTCCCTAGGCCATTCCTGTTAAGCGTGTGGAGCAGCAGAAGTGCGAAAAATTTTTTGCCTTCTCAAACATTTCTTAGCTTCAAACTCCCATATCTCCCGAACGGATTGACCTAACCCAAAATTTCCTATTGCATCTGAAAGTAGAACCTCGCCCGATTACAACGGTACGTGTATTTTTCCCCTAGGCCATTCTGGTTAAGCGATTGGAGCAGCAGAAGTACGACAAATTTGTTATCTTGTCAACCATTTCTTAGCTTCAAAGTCCCATATCTCGCGAACGGATTGACCTAACCCAAAAATTCCTATTGTAACTGAAAGTAGTAACTCGCCCGATTACAACGGTATGTGTATTTTTTCCCTAGGCCATTCTGGTTAAGCGTTTGGAGCAGAAGAATTGCGAAAAATTTTTTGCCTTCTCAACCATTTCTTGGCTTCAAACTCCCATATCTCGCGAACGGATTGACCTAACCCAAAAATTCCTATTGCATCTGAAAGTAGAAGCTTGCCCGATTGCAACGGTATGTGTATTTCTTCCCTAGCCCATTCTGGTTAAGCGTTTGGAGCAGCAGAATTGCGAAAAATTTGTTGTCTTCTCAACCATTTCTTAGCTTCAAAGTCCCATATCTCGCGAACGGGTTGACCAAACCCAAAAATTCCTGCTGCGTCTGAAAGTAGAAACTCGCCCAATTACAACGGTATGCGCATTTTTTCCCTAGGCCATTCTGGTTAAGCGTTTGGAGCAGCAGAATTGCGAAAAATTTTTTGCCTTCTCAAACATTTCTTGGCTTCACACTCCCATATCTCGCGAGCGGATTGACCTAACCCAGAAATTCCTATTGCATCTGAAAGTAGAAACTCGCCCGATTACAGCGGTATGTGTATTTTTTCCCTAGGCAATTCTGGTTAAGCGATTGGAGCAGCAGAAGTGCAAAAAATTTGTTGCCTTGTCAACCATTTCTTAGCTTCAAAGTCCCATATCTCGAGAACGGATTGACCTAACCCAAAAATTGCTATTGTAACTGAAAGTAGAAGCTCGTCCGATTACAACGGTATGGGTATTTTTTCCCTAGGACATTCTGGTTAAGCGTTTGGAGCAGCAGAAGTGCGAAAAATTTGTTGTCTCCTGAACCATTTCTTAGCTTCAAAGTCCCATAACTCGCGAACGGATTGACCTAACCCAAAAATTCCTGTTGCGTCTGAAATTAGAAACTCGCCCGATTACAACGGTATGTGAATTTTTTCCCTAGGCCATTCTGGTTAAGCGTTTGGTGCAGCGGAATTGCGAAAAATTTTTTGCCTTCTCAACCATTTCTTGGCTTCAATCTCGCATATCTTGCGAACGGATTGACCTAACCATAAAATTCCTATTGCATCTGAAAGTAGAAACTCGCCCGATTACAGCGGTATGTGTATTTTTTTCCTAGGCAATTCTGGTTAAGCGATTGGAGCAGCAGAAGTGCGAAAAATTTGTTGTCTTGTCAACCATTTCTTAGCTTCAAAGTCCCATATCTCGAGAACGGATTGACCTAACCCAAAAATTGCTATTGTAACTGAAAGTAGAAGCTCGTCCGATTACAACGGTATGGGTATTTTTTCCCTAGGACATTCTGGTTAAGCGTTTGGAGCAGCAGAAGTGCGAAAAATTTGTTGTCTCCTCAACCATTTCTTAGCTTCAAAGTCCCATAACTCGCGAACGGATTGACCTAACCCAAAAATTCCTATTGTAACTGAAAGTAGAAACTCGCCCGATTACAACGGTATGTGTATTTTTTCCCTAGCCCATTCTGGTTAAGCGATTGGAGCTGCTGAAGTGCGAAAAATTTGTTGTCGTGTCAACCATTTCTTAGCTTCAAAGTCCCATATCTCGCGAACGGATTGACCTAACCCAAAAATTCCTATTGTAACTGAAATTAGAAACTAGTCCGATTACAACGGTATGGGTATTTTTTCCCTAGGCCATTCTGGTTAAGCGTTTGGAGCAGCAGAAGTGCGAAAAATTTGTTGTCTTCTCCACCATTTCGTAGCTTCAAACTCACATATCTCGCGAGCGGATTGACCTAACCCAAAAATTCCTATTGCATCTGAAAGCGGAAACTCGTCCGATTTCAACGGTATGGGTATTTTTTCCCTAGGCCATTCTGGTTAAGCGTTTGGAGCAGCAGAAGTGCGAAAAATTTGTTGTCTTCTCAACCATTTCTTAGCTTCAAAGTCCCATATCTCGCGAACGGATTGACCTAACCAAAAAATTCCTATTGTAACTGAAAGTAGAAACCCGCCCGATTACAACGGTATGTGTATTTTTTCCCTAGCCCATTCTGGTTAAGCGATTGGAGCAGCAGAAGTGCGAAAAATTTCTTGTCTTGTCAACCATTTCTTAGCTTCAATCTACCATATCTCGCGAACGGATTGACCTAACCCAAAAATTCCTATTGTAACTGAAAGTAGAAGCTCGTCCGATTACAACGGTATGGGTATTTTTTCCCTAGGACATTCTGGTTAAGCGTTTGGAGCAGCAGAAGTGCGAAAAATTTGTTGTCTTCTCAACCATTTCTTAGCTTCAAACTCCCATATCTCGCGAACGGATTGACCTAACCCAAAAATTCCTATTGCATCTGAAAGTAGAAGCTCGCCCGATTACAGCGGTATGTGAATTTTTTCCCTAGGCCATTCTGGTTAAGCGATTGGAGCAGCAGAAGTGCGAAAAATTTGTTGTCTTGTCAACCATTTCTTAGCTTCAAAGTCCCATATCTCGCGAACGGATTGACCTAACCCAAAAATTCCTGTTGCGTCTGAAATTAGAAACTCGCCCGATTACAACGGTATGTGTATTTTTTCCCTAGGCCATTCTGGTTAGGTGTTTGGAGCAGCAGAAGTGCGAAAAATTAGCTGTCTTCTCAACCATTTCTTAGCTTCAAACTCCCATATCTCGCGAACGGATTGACCTAACCCAAAAATTCCTGTTGCATCTGAAAGTAGAAGCTCGCCCGATTACAGCGGTATGTGAATTTTTTCCCTAGGCCATTCTGGTTAAGCGATTGGAGCAGCAGAAGTGCGAAAAATTTGTTGTCTTGTCAACCATTTCTTAGCTTCAAAGTCCCATATCTCGAGAACGGATTGGCCTAACCCAAAAATTGCTATTGTAACTGAAAGTAGAAGCTCGTCCGATTACAACGGTATGGGTATTTTTTCCCTAGGACATTCTGGTTAAGCGTTTGGAGCAGCAGAAGTGCGAAGAATTTGTTGTCTCCTCAACCATTTCTTAGCTTCAAAGTCCCATATCTCGCGAACGGATTGACCTAACCCAAAAATTGCTATTGTAACTGAAAGTAAAAACTCGCCCGATTACAACGGTATGTGTATTTTTTCCCTAGCCCATTCTGGTTAAGCGTTTGGAGCAGCAGAATTGCGAAAAATTTTTCGCCTTCTCAACCATTTCTTGGCTTCAAACTCCCATATCTCGCGAACGGATTGACCTAACCCAAAAATTCCTGTAGCGTCTGAAAGTAGAAACTTGCGCGATTACAACGGTATGTGTATTTTTTCCCTAGGCCATTCTTGTTAAGCGTTTGGAGCAGCAGAATTGCGAAAAATTTTTTGCCTTCTCAACCATTTCTTGGCTGCAAACTCCCATATCTCGCGAACGGATTGACCTAACCCAAAAATTCCTGTTGCATCTGAAAGTAGAAACTCGCCCGATTACAACGGTATGTGTATTTTTTCCCTAGGCCATTCTGGTTAAGCGTTTGGAGCAGCAGAATTTCGAAAAATTTGTTGTCTTCTCAACCATTTCTTAGCGTCAAACTCCCATATCTCGCGAACGGATTGACCTAACCCAAAAATTCCTGTTGCATCTGACAGTAGAAACTCGCCCGATTACAACGGTATGTGTATTTTTTCCCTAGGCCATTCTGGTTAAGCGTTTGGAGCAGCAGAATTGCGAAAAATTTTTTGCCTTCTCAACCATTCCTTGGCTTCAAACTCCCATATCTCGCGAACGGATTGACCTAACTCAAAAATTCCTGTTGCGTCTGAAAGTAGAAACTCGCCCGATTACAGCGGTATGGGTATTTTTTCCCAAGGCCATTCTGGTTAAGCGTTTGGAGCAGCAGAATTGCGAAAAATTTTTCGCCTTCTCAACCATTTCTTGGCTTCAAACTCCCATACCTCGCGAACGGATTGACCTAACCCAAAAATTCCTATTGCTTCTGAAAGTCGAAACTCGCCCGATTACAACGGTATGTGTATTTTTTCCCTAGGCCATTCTGGTTAAGCGTTTGGAGCACCAGAAGTGCGAAAAATTTGTTGTCTTCTCAACCCTTTCTTAGCTTCAAACTCCCATATCTCGCGAACGGATTGACCTAACCCAAAAATTCCTATTGCATCTGAAAGTAGAAGCTCGCCCGATTACAGCGGTATGTGAATTTTTTCCCTAGGCCATTCTGGTTAAGCGATTGGAGCAGCAGAAGTGCGAAAAATTTGTTGTCTTGTCAACCATTTCTTAGCTTCAAAGTCCCATATCTCGCGAACGGATTGACCTAACCCAAAAATTCCTGTTGCGTCTGAAATTAGAAACTCGCCCGATTACAACGGTATGTGTATATTTTCCCTAGGCCATTCTGGTTAAGTGTTTGGAGCAGCAGAAGTGCGAAAAATTAGCTGTCTTCTCAACCATTTCTTAGCTTCAAACTCCCATATCTCGCGAACGGATTGACCTAACCCAAAAATTCCTGTTGCATCTGAAAGTAGAAGCTCGCCCGATTACAGCGGTATGTGAATTTTTTCCCTAGGCCATTCTGGTTAAGCGATTGGAGCAGCAGAAGTGCGAAAAATTTGTTGTCTTGTCAACCATTTCTTAGCTTCAAAGTCCCATATCTCGAGAACGGATTGGCCTAACCCAAAAATTGCTATTGTAACTGAAAGTAGAAGCTCGTCCGATTACAACGGTATGGGTATTTTTTCCCTAGGACATTCTGGTTAAGCGTTTGGAGCAGCAGAAGTGCGAAGAATTTGTTGTCTCCTCAACCATTTCTTAGCTTCAAAGTCCCATATCTCGCGAACGGATTGACCTAACCCAAAAATTGCTATTGTAACTGAAAGTAAAAACTCGCCCGATTACAACGGTATGTGTATTTTTTCCCTAGCCCATTCTGGTTAAGCGTTTGGAGCAGCAGAATTGCGAAAAATTTTTCGCCTTCTCAACCATTTCTTGGCTTCAAACTCCCATACCTCGCGAACGGATTGACCTAACCCAAAAATTCCTATTGCTTCTGAAAGTCGAAACTCGCCCGATTACAACGGTATGTGTATTTTTTCCCTAGGCCATTCTAGTTAAGCGTTTGGAGCAGCAGAAGTGCGAAAAATTTGTTGTCTTCTCAACCCTTTCTTAGCTTCAAACTCCCATAATTCGCGAACGGTTTGACCTAACCCAAAAATTCCAATTGCATCTGAAAGTAGAAACTCGCCCGATTACAACGGTATGTGTATTTTTTCCCTAGGCCATTCTTGTTAAGCGTTTGGAGCAGCAGAACTGCGAAAAATTTTTTGCCTTCTCAACCATTTCTTGGCTTCAAACTCCCATATCTCGCAAACGGATTGACCTAACCCAAAAATTCCTATTGCTTCTGAAAGTCGAAACTCGCCCGATTACAGCGGTATGTGTATTTTTACCCTAGACCATTCTGGTTAAGCTTTTGGAGCAGCAGAATTGCGAAAAATTTTTTGCCTTCTCAACCATTTCTTGGCTTCAAACTCCCATATCTCGCGAGCAGACTGACCTATCCCAAAAATTCCTCTAGCGTCTGAAAGTAGAAACTCGCCCGATAACAACGGTATGTGTATTTTTTCCCTAGGCCATTCTGGTTAAGCGTTTGGAGCAGCAGAATTGCGAAAAATTTTTCGCCTTCTCAACCATTTCTTGGCTTCAAACTCCCATACCTCGCGAACGGATTGACCTAACCCAAAAATTCCTATTGCTTCTGAAAGTTCGCACTCGCCCGATTACAACGGTATGTGTATTTTTTCCCTAGGCCATTCTGGTTAAGCGTTTGGAGCAGCAGAAGTGCGAAAAATTTGTTGTCCTCTCAACCCTTTCTTAGCTTTAAACTCCCATATCTCGCGAACGGATTGACCTAACCCAAAAATTCCAATTGCATCTGAAAGTAGAAACTCGCCCGATTACAACGGTATGTGTATTTTTTCCCTAGGCCATTCTGGTTAAGCGTTTGGAGCAGCAGAAGTGCGAAAAATTTGTTGTCTTCTCAACCATTTCTTAGCTTCCAACTCCCATATCTCGCGAACGGATTGACCTAACCCAAAAATTCCTGTTGCATCTGAAAGTAGAAACTCGCCCGATTACAACGGTATGTGTATTTTTTCCCTAGGCCATTCTGGTTAAGCGTTTGGAGCAGCAGAATTGCGAAAAATTTTTTGCCTTCTCAACCATTTCTTGGCTTCAAACTCCCATATCTCGCGAACGGATTGACCTAACCAAAAAATTCCTATTGCTTCTGAAAGTCGAAACTCGCCCGATTACAACGGTATGTGTATTTTTTCCCAAGGCCATTCTGGTTAAGCGTTTGGAGCAGCAGAAGTGCGAAAAAGTTGTTGTCTTCTCAACCATTTCTTAGCTTCAAACTCCCATATCTCGCGAACGGATTGACCTAAACCAAAAATTCCTGTTGCATCTGAAAGTAGAAACTCGCCCGATTACAGCGGTATGTGTATTTTTTCCCTAGGCCATTCTGGTTAAGCGTTTGGAGCAGCAGAATTTCGAAGAATTTGTTGTCTTGTCAACCATTTCTTAGCATCAAACTCCTATATCTCGCGAACGGATTGACCTAACCCAAAAATTCCTGTTGCATCTGAAAGTAGAAACTCGCCCGATTACAACGGTATGTGTAGTTTTTCCCTAGGCCATTCTGGTTAAGCGTTTGGAGCAGCAGAATTGCGAAAAATTTTTTGCCTTCTCAACCATTCCTTGGCTTCAAACTCCCATATCTCGCGAACGGATTGACATAACTCAAAAATTCCTGTTGCGTCTGAAAGTAGAAACTCGCCCGTTTACAGCGGTATGTGTATTTTTACCCTAGGCCATTCTTGTTAAGCGTTTGGAGCAGCAGAATTGCGAAAAATTTTTCGCCTTCTCAACCATTTCTTGGCTTCAAACTCCCATATCTCGCGAACGGATTGACCTAACCCAAAAATTCCTGTAGCGTCTGAAAATGGAAAGTCGCCCGATTACAACGGTATGTGTATTTTTTCCCTAGGCCATTCTTGTTAAGCGTTTGGAGCAGCAGAATTGCGAAAAATTTTTCGCCTTCTCAACCATTTCTTGGCTTCAAACTCCCATACCTCGCGAACGGATTGACCTAACTCAAAAATTCCTATTGCTTCTGAAAGTCGAAACTCGCCCGATTACAACGGTATGTGTATTTTTTCCCAAGGCCATTCTGGTTAAGCGTTTGGAGCAGCAGAAGTGCGAAAAATTTGTTGTCCTCTCAACCCTTTCTTAGCTTCAAACTCCCATATCTCGCGAACGGATTGACCTAACCCAAAAATTCCAATTGCATCTGAAAGTAGAAACTCGCCCGATTACAACGGTATGTGTATTTTTTCCCTAGGCCATTCTTGTTAAGCGTTTGGAGCAGCAGAATTGCGAAAAATTTTTTGCCTTCTCAACCATTTCTTGGCTTCAAACTCCCATATCTCGCGAACGGATTGACCTAACCCAAAAATTCCTATTGCTTCTGAAAGTCGAAGCTCGCCCGATTACAACGGTATGTGTATTTTTTCCCTAGGCCATTCTTGTTAAGCGTTTGGAGCAGCAGAATTGCGAAAAATTTTTCGCCTTCTCAACCATTTCTTGGCTTCAAACTCCCATACCTCGCGAACGGATTGACCTAACTCAAAAATTCCTATTGCTTCTGAAAGTCGAAACTCGCCCGATTACAACGGTATGTGTATTTTTTCCCAAGGCCATTCTGGTTAAGCGTTTGGAGCAGCAGAAGTGCGAAAAAGTTGTTGTCTTCTCAACCATTTCTTAGCTTCAAACTCCCATATCTCGCGAACGGATTGACCTAAACCAAAAATTCCTGTTGCATCTGAAAGTAGAAACTCGCCCGATTACAGCGGTATGTGTATTTTTTCCCTAGGCCATTCTGGTTAAGCGTTTGGAGCAGCAGAATTGCGAAAAATTTTTTGCCTTCTCAACCATTTCTTGGCTTCAAACTCCCATATCTCGCGAACGGATTGACCTAACCCAAAAATTCCTGTAGCGTCTGAAAGTAGAAACTTGCCCGATTACAACGGTATGTGTATTTTTTCCCTAGGCCATTCTTGTTAAGCGTTTGGAGCAGCAGAATTGCGAAAAAATTTTCGCCTTCTCAACCATTTCTGGCTTCAAACTCCCATATCTCGCGAACGGATTGACCTAACCCAAAAATTCCTGTTGCATCTGAAAGTAGAAACTCGCCCGATTACAACGGTATATGTAGTTTTTCCCTAGGCCATTCTGGTTAAGCGTTTGGAGCAGCAGAATTGCGAAAAATTTTTTGCCTTCTCAACCATTCCTTGGCTTCAAACTCCCATATCTCGCGAACGGATTGGCCTAATTCAAAAATTCCTGTTGCGTCTGAAAGTAGAAACTCGCCCGTTTACAGCGGTATGTGTATTTTTACCCTAGGCCATTCTTGTTAAGCGTTTGGAGCAGCAGAATTGCGAAAAATTTTTCGCCTTCTCAACCATTCCTTGGCTTCAAACTCCCATACCTCGCGAACGGATTGACCTAACCCAAAAATTCCTGTAACGTCTGAAAGTAGAAACTCGCCCGATTACAACGGTATGTGTATCTTTTCCCTAGGCCATTCTTGTTAAGCGTTTGGAGCAGCAGAATTGCGAAAAATTTTTCGCCTTCTCAACCATTTCTTGGCTTCAAACTCCCATATCTCGCGAACGGATTGACCTAACCCAAAAATTCCTGTAGCGTCTGAAAATGGAAAGTCGCCCGATTACAACGGTATGTGTATTTTTTCCCTAGGCCATTCTTGTTAAGCGTTTGGAGCAGCAGAATTGCGAAAAATTTTCGCCTTCTCAACCATTTCTTGGCTTCAAACTCCCATATCTCGCGAACGGATTGACCTAACCCAAAAATTCCTGTAGCGTCTGAAAATGGAAAGTCGCCCGATTACAACGGTATGTGTATTTTTTCCCGAGGCCATTCTTGTTAAGCGTTTGGAGCAGCAGAATTGCGAAAAATTTTTCGCCTTCTCAACCATTTCTTGGCTTCAAACTCCCATATCTCGCGAACGGATTGACCTAACCCAAAAATTCCTGTAGCGTCTGAAAATGGAAAGTCGCCCGATTACAACGGTATGTGTATTTTTTCCCTAGGCCATTCTTGTTATGCGTTTGGAGCAGCAGAATTGCGAAAAATTTTTCGCCTTCTCAACCATTTCTTGGCTTCAAACTCCCATACCTCGCGAACGGATTGACCTAATTCAAAAATTCCTATTGCTTCTGAAAGTCGAAACTCGCCCGATTACAACGGTATGTGTATTTTTTCCCAAGGCCATTCTGGTTAAGCGTTTGGAGCAGCAGAAGTGCGAAAAATTTGTTGTCCTCTCAACCCTTCCTTAGCTTCAAACTCCCATATCTCGCGAACGGATTGACCTAACCCAAAAATTCCAATTGCATCTGAAAGTAGAAACTCGCCCGATTACAACGGTATGTGTATTTTTTCCCTAGGCCATTCTGGTTAAGCGTTTGGAGCAGCAGAATTGCGAAAAATTTTTTGCCTTCTCAACCATTTCTTGGCTTCAAACTCCCATATCTCGCGAACGGATTGACCTAACCCAAAAATTCCTGTTGCATCTGAAAGTAGAAACTCGCCCGATTACAACGGTATGTGTATTTTTTCCCTAGGCCATTCTGCTTAAGCGTTTGGAGCAGCAGAATTGCGAAAAATTTTTTGCCTTCTCAACCATTTCTTGGCTTCAAACTCCCATATCTCGCGAACGGATTGACCTAACCCAAAAATTCCTATTGCTTCTGAAAGTCGAAACTCGCCCGATTACAACGGTATGTGTATTTTTTCCCAAGGCCATTCTGGTTAAGCGTTTGGAGCAGCAGAAGTGCGAAAAATTTGTTGTCCTCTCAACCCTTTCTTAGCTTCAAACTCCCATATCTCGCGAACGGATTGACCTAACCCAAAAATTCCAATTGCATCTGAAAGTAGAAACTCGCCCGATTACAACGGTATGTGTATTTTTTCCCTAGGCCATTCTTGTTAAGCGTTTGGAGCAGCAGAATTGCGAAAAATTTTTTGCCTTCTCAACCATTTCTTGGCTTCAAACTCCCATATCTCGCGAACGGATTGACCTAACCCAAAAATTCCTATTGCTTCTGAAAGTCGATGCTCGCCCGATTACAACGGTATGTGTATTTTTTCCCTAGGCCATTCTTGTTAAGCGTTTGGAGCAGCAGAATTGCGAAAAATTTTTCGCCTTCTCAACCATTTCTTGGCTTCAAACTCCCATATCTCGCGAACGGATTGACCTAACCCAAAAATTCCTGTAGCGTCTGAAAATGGAAAGTCGCCCGATTACAACGGTATGTGTATTTTTTCCCTAGGCCATTCTTGTTATGCGTTTGGAGCAGCAGAATTGCGAAAAATTTTTCGCCTTCTCAACCATTTCTTGGCTTCAAACTCCCATACCTCGCGAACGGATTGACCTAACTCAAAAATTCCTATTGCTTCTGAAAGTCGAAACTCGCCCGATTACAACGGTATGTGTATTTTTTCCCAAGGCCATTCTGGTTAAGCGTTTGGAGCAGCAGAATTGCGAAAAAATTTTCGCCTTCTCAACCATTTCTGGCTTCAAACTCCCATATCTCGCGAACGGATTGACCTAACCCAAAAATTCCTGTTGCATCTGAAAGTAGAAACTCGCCCGGTTACAACGGTATATGTAGTTTTTCCCTAGGCCATTCTGGTTAAGCGTTTGGAGCAGCAGAATTGCGAAAAATTTTTTGCCTTCTCAACCATTCCTTGGCTTCAAACTCCCATATCTCGCGAACGGATTGGCCTAACTCAAAAATTCCTGTTGCGTCTGAAAGTAGAAACTCGCCCGTTTACAGCGGTATGTGTATTTTTACCCTAGACCATTCTTGTTAAGCGTTTGGAGCAGCAGAATTGCGAAAAATTTTTCGCCTTCTCAACCATTCCTTGGCTTCAAACTCCCATACCTCGCGAACGGATTGACCTAACCCAAAAATTCCTGTAGCGTCTGAAAGTAGAAACTCGCCCGATTACAACGGTATGTGTATCTTTTCCCTAGGCCATTCTTGTTAAGCGTTTGGAGCAGCAGAATTGCGAAAAATTTTTTGCCTTCTCAACCATTTCTTGGCTTCAAACTCCCATATCTCGCGAACGGATTGACCTAACCCAAAAATTCCTATTGCTTCTGAAAGTCGAAGCTCGCCCGATTACAACGGTATGTGTATTTTTTCCCTAGGCCATTCTTGTTAAGCGTTTGGAGCAGCAGAATTGCGAAAAATTTTTCGCCTTCTCAACCGTTTCTTGGCTTCAAACTCCCATATCTCGCGAACGGATTGACCTAACCCAAAAATTCCTGTAGCGTCTGAAAATGGAAAGTCGCCCGATTACAACGGTATGTGTATTTTTTCCCTAGGCCATTCTTGTTAAGCGTTTGGAGCAGCAGAATTGCGAAAAATTTTTCGCCTTCTCAACCATTTCTTGGCTTCAAACTCCCATACCTCGCGAACGGATTGACCTAACTCAAAAATTCCTATTGCTTCTGAAAGTCGAAACTCGCCCGATTACAACGGTATGTGCATTTTTTCCCAAGGCCATTCTGGTTAAGCGTTTGGAGCAGCAGAAGTGCGAAAAATTTGTTGTCCTCTCAACCCTTTCTTAGCTTCAAACTCCCATATCTCGCGAACGGATTGACCTAACCCAAAAATTCCAATTGCATCTGAAAGTAGAAACTCGCCCGATTACAACGGTATGTGTATTTTTTCCCTAGGCCATTCTTGTTAAGCGTTTGGAGCAGCAGAATTGCGAAAAATTTTTTGCCTTCTCAACCATTTCTTGGCTTCAAACTCCCATATCTCGCGAACGGATTGACCTAACCCAAAAATTCCTATTGCTTCTGAAAGTCGAAGCTCGCCCGATTACAACGGTATGTGTATTTTTTCCCGAGGCCATTCTTGTTAAGCGTTTGGAGCAGCAGAATTGCGAAAAATTTTTCGCCTTCTCAACCATTTCTTAGCTTCAAACTCCCATATCTCGCGAACGGATTGACCTAACCCAAAAATTCCTGTAGCGTCTGAAAATGGATAGTCGCCCGATTACAACGGTATGTGTATTTTTTCCCTAGGCCATTCTTGTTATGCGTTTGGAGCAGCAGAATTGCGAAAAATTTTTCGCCTTCTCAACCATTTCTTGGCTTCAAACTCCCATACCTCGCGAACGGATTGACCTAATTCAAAAATTCCTATTGCTTCTGAAAGTCGAAACTCGCCCGATTACAACGGTATGTGTATTTTTTCCCAAGGCCATTCTGGTTAAGCGTTTGGAGCAGCAGAAGTGCGAAAAATTTGTTGTCCTCTCAACCCTTCCTTAGCTTCAAACTCCCATATCTCGCGAACGGATTGACCTAACCCAAAAATTCCAATTGCATCTGAAAGTAGAAACTCGCCCGATTACAACGGTATGTGTATTTTTTCCCTAGGCCATTCTGGTTAAGCGTTTGGAGCAGCAGAAGTGCGAAAAATTTGTTGTCTTCTCAACCATTTCTTAGCTTCAAACTCCCATATCTCGCGAACGGATTGACCTAACCCAAAAATTCCTGTTGCATCTGAAAGTAGAAACTCGCCCGATTACAACGGTATGTGTATTTTTTCCCTAGGCCATTCTTGTTAAGCGTTTGGAGCAGCAGAATTGCGAAAAATTTTTTGCCTTCTCAACCATTTCTTGGCTTCAAACTCCCATATCTCGCGAACGGATTGACCTAACCCAAAAATTCCTATTGCTTCTGTTAAGTCGAAACTCGCCCGATTACAGCGGTATGTGTATTTTTACCCTAGGCCATTCTTGTTAAGCGTTTGGAGCAGCAGAATTGCGAAAAATTTTTCGCCTTCTCAACCGTTTCTTGGCTTCAAACTCCCATATCTCGCGAACGGATTGACCTAACCCAAAAATTCCTGTAGCGTCTGAAAATGGAAAGTCGCCCGATTACAACGGTATGTGTATTTTTTCCCTAGGCCATTCTTGTTAAGCGTTTGGAGCAGCAGAATTGCGAAAAATTTTTCGCCTTCTCAACCATTTCTTGGCTTCAAACTCCCATACCTCGCGAACGGATTGACCTAACTCAAAAATTCCTATTGCTTCTGAAAGTCGAAACTCGCCCGATTACAACGGTATGTGTATTTTTTCCCAAGGCCATTCTGGTTAAGCGTTTGGAGCAGCAGAAGTGCGAAAAATTTGTTGTCCTCTCAACCCTTTCTTAGCTTCAAACTCCCATATCTCGCGAACGGATTGACCTAACCCAAAAATTCCAATTGCATCTGAAAGTAGAAACTCGCCCGATTACAACGGTATGTGTATTTTTTCCCTAGGCCATTCTTGTTAAGCGTTTGGAGCAGCAGAATTGCGAAAAATTTTTTGCCTTCTCAACCATTTCTTGGCTTCAAACTCCCATATCTCGCGAACGGATTGACCTAACCCAAAAATTCCTATTGCTTCTGAAAGTCGAAGCTCGCCCGATTACAACGGTATGTGTATTTTTTCCCGAGGCCATTCTTGTTAAGCGTTTGGAGCAGCAGAATTGCGAAAAATTTTTCGCCTTCTCAACCATTTCTTAGCTTGAAACTCCCATATCTCGCGAACGGATTGACCTAACCCAAAAATTCCTGTAGCGTCTGAAAATGGATAGTCGCCCGATTACAACGGTATGTGTATTTTTTCCCTAGGCCATTCTTGTTATGCGTTTGGAGCAGCAGAATTGCGAAAAATTTTTCGCCTTCTCAACCATTTCTTGGCTTCAAACTCCCATACCTCGCGAACGGATTGACCTAATTCAAAAATTCCTATTGCTTCTGAAAGTCGAAACTCGCCCGATTACAACGGTATGTGTATTTTTTCCCAAGGCCATTCTGGTTAAGCGTTTGGAGCAGCAGAATTCCAAAAAATTTATGTCCTCTCAACCCTTCCTTAGCTTCAAACTCCCATATCTCGCGAACGGATTGACCTAATCCAAAAATTCCAATTGCATCTGAAAGTAGAAACTCGCCCGATTACAACGGTATGTGTATTTTTTCCCTAGGCCATTCTGGTTAAGCGTTTGGAGCAGCAGAAGTGCGAAAAATTTGTTGTCTTCTCAACCATTTCTTAGCTTCAAACTCCCATATCTCGCGAACGGATTGACCTAACCCAAAAATTCCTGTTGCATCTGAAAGTAGAAACTCGCCCGATTACAACGGTATGTGTATTTTTTCCCTAGGCCATTCTTGTTAAGCGTTTGGAGCAGCAGAATTGCGAAAAATTTTTTGCCTTCTCAACCATTTCTTGGCTTCAAACTCCCATATCTCGCGAACGGATTGACCTAACCCAAAAATTCCTATTGCTTCTGTTAAGTCGAAACTCGCCCGATTACAGCGGTATGTGTATTTTTACCCTAGGCCATTCTGGTTAAGAGTTTGGAGCAGCAGAATTGCGAAAAACTTTTCTCCTTCGCAACCATTTCTTGGCTTCAAACTCCCATATCTCGCGAAAGGATTGACCTAACCCAAAAATTCCTATTGCATCTGAAAGTAGAAACTCGCCCGATTACAACGGTATGTGTATTTTTTCCCTAGGCCATTCTGGTTAAGCGTTTGGAGCAGCAGAATTTCGAAAAATTTGTTGTCTTCTCAACCATTTCTTAGCGTCAAACTCCCATATCTCGCGAACGGATTGACCTAACTCAAAAATTCCTGTTGCGTCTGAAAGAAGAAACTCGCCCGATTACAACGGTATGTGTATTTTTTCCCTAGGCCATTCTGGTTAAGCGTTTGGAGCAGCAGAATTGCGAAAAAATTTTTGCCTTCTCAACCATTTCTTGGCTTCAAACTCCCATATCTCGCGAGCGGATTGACCTAACCCAGAAATTCCTATTGCATCTGAAAGTAGAAACTCGCCCGATTACAGCGGTATGTGTATTTTTTCCCTAGGCCATTCTTGTTAAGCGTTTGGAGCAGCAGAATTGCGAAAAATTTTTTGCCTTCTCAACCATTTCTTGGCTTCAAACTCCCATATCTCGCGAACGGATTGACCTAACCCAAAAATTCCTATTGCTTCTGAAAGTCGAAGCTCGCCCGATTACAACGGTATGTGTATTTTTTCCCGAGGCCATTCTTGTTAAGCGTTTGGAGCAGCAGAATTGCGAAAAATTTTTCGCCTTCTCAACCATTTCTTGGCTTCAAACTCCCATATCTCGCGAACGGATTGACCTAACCCAAAAATTCCTGTAGCGTCTGAAAATGGATAGTCGCCCGATTACAACGGTATGTGTATTTTTTCCCTAGGCCATTCTTGTTATGCGTTTGGAGCAGCAGAATTGCGAAAAATTTTTCGCCTTCTCAACCATTTCTTGGCTTCAAACTCCCATACCTCGCGAACGGATTGACCTAATTCAAAAATTCCTATTGCTTCTGAAAGTCGAAACTCGCCCGATTACAACGGTATGTGTATTTTTTCCCAAGGCCATTCTGGTTAAGCGTTTGGAGCAGCAGAAGTGCGAAAAATTTGTTGTCCTCTCAACCCTTCCTTAGCTTCAAACTCCCATATCTCGCGAACGGATTGACCTAACCCAAAAATTCCAATTGCATCTGAAAGTAGAAACTCGCCCGATTACAACGGTATGTGTATTTTTTCCCTAGGCCATTCTGGTTAAGCGTTTGGAGCAGCAGAAGTGCGAAAAATTTGTTGTCTTCTCAACCATTTCTTAGCTTCAAACTCCCATATCTCGCGAACGGATTGACCTAACCCAAAAATTCCTGTTGCATCTGAAAGTAGAAACTCGCCCGATTACAACGGTATGTGTATTTTTTCCCTAGGTCATTCTGGTTAAGCGTTTGGAGCAGCAGAATTGCGAAAAATTTTTTGCCTTCTCAACCATTTCTTGGCTTCAAACTCCCATATCTCGCGAACGGATTGACCTAACCCAAAAATTCCTATTGCTTCTGAAAGTCGAAACTCGCCCGATTACAACGGTATGTGTATTTTTTCCCTAGGCCATTCTGGTTAAGCGTTTGGAGCAGCAGAATTGCGAAAAATTTTTTGCCTTCTCAATCATTTCTTGGCTTCAAACTCCCATATCTCGCGAACGGATTGACCTAACCCAAAAATTCCTATTGCATCTGAAAGTAGAAACTCGCCCGATTACAACGGTATGTGTATTTTTTCCCTAGGCCATTCTGGTTAAGCGTTTGGAGCAGCAGAATTTCGAAAAATTTGTTGTCTTCACAACCATTTCTTAGCGTCAAACTCCCATATCTCGCGAACGGATTGACCTAACCCAAAAATTCCTGTTGCATCTGAAAGTAGAAACTCGCCCGATTACAAAGGTATGTGTATTTTTTCCCTAGGCCATTCTTGTTAAGCGTTTGGAGCAGCAGAATTGCGAAAAATTTTTTGCCTTCTCAACCATTTCTTGGCTTCAAACTCCCATATCTCGCGAACGGATTGACCTAACCCAAAAATTCCGATTGCTTCTGTTAAGTCGAAACTCGCCCGATTACAGCGGAATGTGTATTTTTACCCTAGGCCATTCTGGTTAAGAGTTTGGAGCAGCAGAATTGCGAAAAACTTTTCTCCTTCGCAACCATTTCTTGGCTTCAAACTCCCATATCTCGCGAAAGGATTGACCTAACCCAAAAATTCCTATTGCATCTGAAAGTAGAAACTCGCCCGATTACAACGGTATGTGTATTTTTTCCCTAGGCCATTCTGGTTAAGCGTTTGGAGCAGCAGAATTTCGAAAAATTTGTTGTCTTCTCAACCATTTCTTAGCGTCAAACTCCCATATCTCGCGAACGGATTGACCTAACTCAAAAATTCCTGTTGCGTCTGAAAGAAGAAACTCGCCCGATTACAACGGTATGTGTATTTTTTCCCTAGGCCATTCTGGTTAAGCGTTTGGAGCAGCAGAATTGCGAAAAATTTTTTGCCTTCTCAACCATTTCTTGGCTTCAAACTCCCATATCTCGCGAGCGGATTGACCTAACCCAGAAATTCCTATTGCATCTGAAAGTAGAAACTCGCCCGATTACAGCGGTATGTGTATTTTTTCCCTAGGCCATTCTTGTTAAGCGTTTGGAGCAGCAGAATTGCGAAAAATTTTTTGCCTTCTCAACCATTTCTTGGCTTCAAACTCCCATATCTCGCGAACGGATTGACCTAACCCAAAAATTCCTATTGCTTCTGAAAGTCGAAGCTCGCCCGATTACAACGGTATGTGTATTTTTTCCCGAGGCCATTCTTGTTAAGCGTTTGGAGCAGCAGAATTGCGAAAAATTTTTCGCCTTCTCAACCATTTCTTGGCTTCAAACTCCCATATCTCGCGAACGGATTGACCTAACCCAAAAATTCCTGTAGCGTCTGAAAATGGATAGTCGCCCGATTACAACGGTATGTGTATTTTTTCCCTAGGCCATTCTTGTTATGCGTTTGGAGCAGCAGAATTGCGAAAAATTTTTCGCCTTCTCAACCATTTCTTGGCTTCAAACTCCCATACCTCGCGAACGGATTGACCTAATTCAAAAATTCCTATTGCTTCTGAAAGTCGAAACTCGCCCGATTACAACGGTATGTGTATTTTTTCCCAAGGCCATTCTGGTTAAGCGTTTGGAGCAGCAGAAGTGCGAAAAATTTGTTGTCCTCTCAACCCTTCCTTAGCTTCAAACTCCCATATCTCGCGAACGGATTGACCTAACCCAAAAATTCCAATTGCATCTGAAAGTAGAAACTCGCCCGATTACAACGGTATGTGTATTTTTTCCCTAGGCCATTCTGGTTAAGCGTTTGGAGCAGCAGAAGTGCGAAAAATTTGTTGTCTTCTCAACCATTTCTTAGCTTCAAACTCCCATATCTCGCGAACGGATTGACCTAACCCAAAAATTCCTGTTGCATCTGAAAGTAGAAACTCGCCCGATTACAACGGTATGTGTATTTTTTCCCTAGGTCATTCTGGTTAAGCGTTTGGAGCAGCAGAATTGCGAAAAATTTTTTGCCTTCTCAACCATTTCTTGGCTTCAAACTCCCATATCTCGCGAACGGATTGACCTAACCCAAAAATTCCTATTGCTTCTGAAAGTCGAAACTCGCCCGATTACAACGGTATGTGTATTTTTTCCCTAGGCCATTCTGGTTAAGCGTTTGGAGCAGCAGAATTGCGAAAAATTTTTTGCCTTCTCAATCATTTCTTGGCTTCAAACTCCCATATCTCGCGAACGGATTGACCTAACCCAAAAATTCCTATTGCATCTGAAAGTAGAAACTCGCCCGATTACAACGGTATGTGTATTTTTTCCCTAGGCCATTCTGGTTAAGCGTTTGGAGCAGCAGAATTTCGAAAAATTTGTTGTCTTCACAACCATTTCTTAGCGTCAAACTCCCATATCTCGCGAACGGATTGACCTAACCCAAAAATTCCTGTTGCATCTGAAAGTAGAAACTCGCCCGATTACAAAGGTATGTGTATTTTTTCCCTAGGCCATTCTTGTTAAGCGTTTGGAGCAGCAGAATTGCGAAAAATTTTTTGCCTTCTCAACCATTTCTTGGCTTCAAACTCCCATATCTCGCGAACGGATTGACCTAACCCAAAAATTCCGATTGCTTCTGTTAAGTCGAAACTCGCCCGATTACAGCGGAATGTGTATTTTTACCCTAGGCCATTCTGGTTAAGAGTTTGGAGCAGCAGAATTGCGAAAAACTTTTCTCCTTCGCAACCATTTCTTGGCTTCAAACTCCCATATCTCGCGAAAGGATTGACCTAACCCAAAAATTCCTATTGCATCTGAAAGTAGAAACTCGCCCGATTACAACGGTATGTGTATTTTTTCCCTAGGCCATTCTGGTTAAGCGTTTGGAGCAGCAGAATTTCGAAAAATTTGTTGTCTTCTCAACCATTTCTTAGCGTCAAACTCCCATATCTCGCGAACGGATTGACCTAACTCAAAAATTCCTGTTGCGTCTGAAAGAAGAAACTCGCCCGATTACAACGGTATGTGTATTTTTTCCCTAGGCCATTCTGGTTAAGCGTTTGGAGCAGCAGAATTGCGAAAAATTTTTTGCCTTCTCAACCATTTCTTGGCTTCAAACTCCCATATCTCGCGAACGGATTGACCTAACCCAAAAATTCCTATTGCATCTGAAAGTAGAAACTCGCCCGATTACAACGGTATGTGTATTTTTTCCCTAGGCCATTCTGTTTAAGCGTTTGGAGCAGCAGAATTTCGAAAAATTTGTTGTCTTCTCAACCATTTCTTAGCGTCAAACTCCCATATCTCGCGAACGGATTGACCTAACCCAAAAATTCCTATTGCATCTGAAAGTAGAAACTCGCCCGGTTACAAAGGTATGTGTATTTCTTCCCTAGGCCATTCTTGTTAAGCGTTTGGAGCAGCAGAATTGCGAAAAATTTTTTGCCTTCTCAACCATTTCTTGGCTTCAAACTCCCATATCTCGCGAACGGATTGACCTAACCCAAAAATTCCTATTGCTTCTGAAAGTCGAAACTCGCCCGATTACAACGGTATGTGTATTTTTTCCCTAGGCCATTCTGGTTAAGCGTTTGGAGCAGCAGAAGTGCGAAAAATTTGTTGTCTTCTCAACCATTTCTTAGCTTCAAACTCCCATATCTCGCGAACGGATTGACCTAACCCAAAAATTCCAATTGCATCTGAAAGTAGAAACTCGCCCGATTACAACGGTATGTGTATTTTTTCCCTAGGCCATTCTGGTTAAGCGTTTGGAGCAGCAGAAGTGCGAAAAATTTGTTGTCTTCTCAACCATTTCTTAGCTTCAAACTCCCATATCTCGCGAACGGATTGACCTAACCGAAAAATTCCTGTTGCATCTGAAAGTAGAAACTCGCCCGATTACAACGGTATGTGTATTTTTTCCCTAGGCCATTTTTGTTAAGCGTTTGGAGCAGCAGAATTGCGAAAAATTTTTTGCCTTCTCAACCATTTCTTGGCTTCAAACTCCCATATCTCGCGAACGGATTGACCTAACCCAAAAATTCCTATTGCTTCTGAAAGTCGAAACTCGCCCGATTACAGCGGTATGTGTATTTTTACCCTAGGCCATTCTGGTTAAGCGTTTGGAGCAGCAGAATTGCGAAAAACTTTTCGCCTTCGCAACCATTTCTTGGCTTCAAACTCCCATATCTCGCGAAAGGATTGACCTAACCCAAAAATTCCTATTGCATCTGAAAGTAGAAACTCGCCCGTTTACAACGGTATGTGTATTTTTTCCCTAGGCCATTCTGGTTAAGCGTTTGGAGCAGGAGAATTGCGAAAAATTTTTTGCCTTCTCAACCATTCCTTGGCTTTAAACTCCCATATCTCGCGAACGGATTGACCTAACTCAAAAATTCCTGTTGCGTCTGAAAGTAGAAACTCGCCCGATTACAGCGGTATGTGTATTTTTACCCTAGGCCATTCTTGTTAAGCGTTTGGAGCAGCAGAATTACGAAAAATTTTTCGCCTTCTCAACCATTTCTTGGCTTCAAACTCCCATATCTCGCGAACGGATTGACCTAACCCAAAAATTCCTGTAGCGTCTGGAAGTAGAAACTTGCCCGATTACAACAGTATGTGTATTTTTTCCCTAGGCCATTCTTGTTAAGCGTTTGGAGCAGCAGAATTGCGAAAAATTTTTGGCTTCTCAAGCATTTCTTGGCTTCAAACTCCCATATCTCGCGAACGGATTGACCTAACCCAAAAATTCCTATTGCTTCTGAAAGTCGAAGCTCGCCCGATTACAACGGTATGTGTATTTTTTCCCTAGGCCATTCTTGTAAAGCGTTTGGAGCAGCAGAATTGCGAAAAATTTGTTGTCTTCTCAACCATTTCTTAGCGTCAAACTCCCATATCTCGCGAACGGATTGACCTAACCCAAAAATTCCTGTTGCATCTGAAAGTAGAAACTCGCCCGATTACAACGGTATGTGTATTTTTTCCCTAGGCCATTCTGGTTAAGCGTTTGGAGCAGCAGAATTGCGAAAAATTTGTTGTCTCCTCAACCATTCCTTGGCTTCAAAGTCCCATAACTCGCGAACGGATTGACCTAACCCAAAAATTCCTATTGTAACTGAAAGTAGAAACTCGCCCGATTACAACGGTATGTGTATTTTTTCCCTAGCCCATTCTGGTTAAGCGATTGGAGCTGCTGAAGTGCGAAAAATTTGTTGTCGTGTCAACCATTTCTTAGCTTCAAAGTCCCATATCTCGCGAACGGATTGACCTAACCCAAAAATTCCTATTGTAACTGAAATTAGAAACTAGTCCGATTACAACGGTATGGGTATTTTTTCCCTAGGCCATTCTGGTTAAGCGTTTGGAGCAGCAGAAGTGCGAAAAATTTGTTGTCTTCTCAACCATTTCTTAGTTTCAAACTCCCATATCTCGCGAACGGATTGACCTAACTCAAAAATTCCTGTTGCGTCTGAAAGTAGAAACTCGCCCGATTACAGCGGTATGTGTATTTTTACCCTAGGCCATTCTTGTTAAGCGTTTGGAGCAGCAGAATTGCGAAAAATTTTTCGCCTTCTCAACCATTTCTTAGCTTCAAACTCCCATATCTCGCGAACGGATTGACCTAACCCAAAAATTCCTGTAGCGTCTGAAAGTAGAAACATGCCCGATTACAACGGTATGTGTATTTTTTCCCTAGGCCATTCTTGTTAAGCGTTTGGAGCAGCAGAATTGCGAAAAATTTGTTGTCTTCTCAACCATTTCTTAGCGTCAAACTCCCATATCTCGCGAACGGATTGACCTAACCCAAAAATTCCTGTTGCATCTGACAGTAGAAACTCGCCCGATTACAACGGTATGTGTATTTTTTCCCTAGGCCATTCTGGTTAAGCGTTTGGAGCAGCAGAATTGCGAAAAATTTTTCGCCTTCTCAACCATTTCTTGGATTCAAACTCCCATATCTCGCGAACGGATTGACCTAACCCAAAAATTCCTATTGCTTCTGAAAGTCGAAGCTCGCCCGATTACAACGGTATGTGTATTTTTGCCCTAGGCCATTCTTGTTAAGCGTTTGGAGCAGCAGAATTGCGAAAAATTTGTTGCCTTCTCAACCATTTCTTAGCGTCAAACTCCCATATCTCGCGAACGGATTGACCTAACCCAAAAATTCCTGTTGCATCTGACAGTAGAAACTCGCCCGATTACAACGGTATGTGTATTTTTTCCCTAGGCCATTCTGGTTAAGCGTTTGGAGCAGCAGAATTGCGAAAAATTTTTTGCCTTCTCAACCATTCCTTGGCTTCAAACTCCCATATCTCGCGAACGGATTGACCTAACTCAAAAATTCCTGTTGCGTCTGAAAGTAGAAACTCGCCCGATTACAGCGGTATGTGTATTTTTACCCTGGGCCATTCTTGTTAAGCGTTTGGAGCAGCAGAATTGCGAAAAATTTTTCGCCTTCTCAACCATTTCTTGGCTTCAAACTCCCATACCTCGCGAACGGATTGACCTAACCCAAAAATTCCTGTAGCGTCTGAAAGTAGAAACTCGCCCGATTACAACGGTATGTGTATTTTTTCCCTAGGCCATTCTGGTTAAGCGTTTGGAGCAGCAGAAGTGCGAAAAATTTGTTGTCTTCTCAACCATTTCTTAGTTTCAAACTCCCATATCTCGCGAACGGATTGACCTAACCGAAAAATTCCTGTTGCATCTGAAAGTAGAAACTCGCCCGATTACAACGGTATGTGTATTTTTTCACTAGGCCATTCTTGTTAAGCGTTTGGAGCAGCAGAATTGCGAAAAATTTTTTGCCTTCTGAACCATTTCTTGGCTTCAAACTCCCATATCTCGCGAACGGAATGACCTAACCCAAAAATTCCTATTGCTTCTGAAAGGCGAAACTCGCCCGATTACAGCGGTATGTGTATTTTTACCCTAGGCCATTCTGGTTAAGCGTTTGGAGCAGCAGAATTGCGAAAAACTTTTCGCCTTCGCAACCATTTCTTGGCTTCAAACTCCCATATCTCGCGAAAGGATTGACCTAACCCAAAAATTCCTATTGCATCTGAAAGTAGAAACCCGCCCGACTGCAGCGGTATGGGTATTTTTTCCCTAGGCCATTCCGGTTAAGCGTTTGGAGCAGCAGAATTGCGAAAAACTTTTTGTCTTCTCAACCATTTCTTAGCTTCAAACTCCCATACCTCGCGAACGGTTTGACCTCACCCAAACATTCCTATTGCATCTGAAAGTAGAAACTCGCCCGATTACAACGGTATGTGTATTTCTTCCCTAGCCCATTCTGGTTAAGCGTTTGGAGCAGCAGAATTGCGAAAAACTTTTTGTCTTCTCAACCATTTCTTAGCTTCAAACTCCCATACCTCGCGAACGGTTTGACCTCACCCAAACATTCCTATTGCATCTGAAAGTAGAAACTCGCCCGATTACAACGGTATGTGTATTTCTTCCCTAGCCCATTCTGGTTAAGCGTTTGGAGCAGCAGAATTGCGAAAAATTTATTGCCTTCTCAACCATTTCTTGGCTTCAAACTCCCATATCTCGCGAACGGATTAACCTAACCCAAAAATTCCTATTGCATCTGAAAGTAGAAACTTGCCCGATTACAAAGGTATGTGTATTTTTTCCCTAGGCCATTCTGGTTAAGCGTTTCGAGCAGCAGAAGTGCGAAAAATTTTTTACCTTCTCAAACATTTCTTAGCTTCAAACTCCCATATCTCCCGAACGGATTGACCTAACCCAAAATTTCCTATTGCATCTGAAAGTAGAAACTCGCCCGATTACAACGGTACGTGTATTTTTCCCCTAGGCCATTCTGGTTAAGCGATTGGAGCAGCAGAAGTACGACAAATTTGTTATCTTGTCAACCATTTCTTAGCTTCAAAGTCCCATATCTCGCGAACGGATTGACCTAACCCAAAAATTCCTATTGTAACTGAAAGTAGAAACTCGCCCGATTACAACGGTATGTGTATTTTTTCCCTAGGCCATTCTGGTTAAGCGTTTGGAGCAGAAGAATTGCGAAAAATTTTTTGCCTTCTCAACCATTTCTTGGCTTCAAACTCCCATATCTCGCGAACGGATTGACCTAACCCAAAAATTCCTATTGCATCTGAAAGTAGAAGCTTGCCCGATTGCAACGGTATGTGTATTTCTTCCCTAGCCCATTCTGGTTAAGCGTTTGGAGCAGCAGAATTGCGAAAAATTTGTTGTCTTCTCAACCATTTCTTAGCTTCAAAGTCCCATATCTCGCGAACGGGTTGACCAAACCCAAAAATTCCTGCTGCGTCTGAAAGTAGAAACTCGCCCAATTACAACGGTATGCGCATTTTTTCCCTAGGCCATTCTGGTTAAGCGTTTGGAGCAGCAGAATTGCGAAAAATTTTTTGCCTTCTCAAACATTTCTTGGCTTCACACTCCCATATCTCGCGAGCGGATTGACCTAACCCAGAAATTCCTATTGCATCTGAAAGTAGAAACTCGCCCGATTACAGCGGTATGTGTATTTTTTCCCTAGGCAATTCTGGTTAAGCGATTGGAGCAGCAGAAGTGCAAAAAATTTGTTGCCTTGTCAACCATTTCTTAGCTTCAAAGTCCCATATCTCGAGAACGGATTGACCTAACCCAAAAATTGCTATTGTAACTGAAAGTAGAAGCTCGTCCGATTACAACGGTATGGGTATTTTTTCCCTAGGACATTCTGGTTAAGCGTTTGGAGCAGCAGAAGTGCGAAAAATTTGTTGTCTCCTGAACCATTTCTTAGCTTCAAAGTCCCATATCTCGCGAACGGATTGACCTAACCCAAAAATTCCTATTGTAACTGAAAGTAGAAGCTCGTCCGATTACAACGGTATGGGTATTTTTTCCCTAGGACATTCTGGTTAAGCGTTTGGAGCAGCAGAAGTGCGAAAAATTTGTTGTCTTCTCAACCATTTCTTAGCTTCAAACTCCCATATCTCACGAACGGATTGACCTAACCCAAAAATTCCTATTGCATCTGAAAGTAGAAGCTCGCCCGATTACAGCGGTATGTGAATTTTTTCCCTAGGCCATTCTGGTTAAGCGATTGGAGCAGCAGAAGTGCGAAAAATTTGTTGTCTTGTCAACCATTTCTTAGCTTCAAAGTCCCATATCTCGCGAACGGATTGACCTAACCCAAAAATTCCTGTTGCGTCTGAAATTAGAAACTCGCCCGATTACAACGGTATGTGTATTTTTTCCCTAGGCCATTCTGGTTAGGTGTTTGGAGCAGCAGAAGTGCGAAAAATTAGCTGTCTTCTCAACCATTTCTTAGCTTCAAACTCCCATATCTCGCGAACGGATTGACCTAACCCAAAAATTCCTGTTGCATCTGAAAGTAGAAGCTCGCCCGATTACAGCGGTATGTGAATTTTTTCCCTAGGCCATTCTGGTTAAGCGATTGGAGCAGCAGAAGTGCGAAAAATTTGTTGTCTTGTCAACCATTTCTTAGCTTCAAAGTCCCATATCTCGAGAACGGATTGGCCTAACCCAAAAATTGCTATTGTAACTGAAAGTAGAAGCTCGTCCGATTACAACGGTATGGGTATTTTTTCCCTAGGACATTCTGGTTAAGCGTTTGGAGCAGCAGAAGTGCGAAGAATTTGTTGTCTCCTCAACCATTTCTTAGCTTCAAAGTCCCATATCTCGCGAACGGATTGACCTAACCCAAAAATTGCTATTGTAACTGAAAGTAGAAACTTGCGCGATTACAACGGTATGTGTATTTTTTCCCTAGGCCATTCTTGTTAAGCGTTTGGAGCAGCAGAATTGCGAAAAATTTTTTGCCTTCTCAACCATTTCTTGGCTGCAAACTCCCATATCTCGCGAACGGATTGACCTAACCCAAAAATTCCTATTGCTTCTGAAAGTCGAAGCTCGCCCGATTACAACGGTATGTGTACTTCTTCCCTAGGCCATTCTTGTTAAGCGTTTGGAGCAGCAGAATTGCGAAAAATTTTTCGCCTTCTCAACCATTTCTTGGCTTCAAACTCCCATATCTCGCGAACGGATTGACCTAACCCAAAAATTCCTGTTGCATCTGAAAGTAGAAACTCGCCCGATTACAACGGTATGTGTATTTTTTCCCTAGGCCATTCTGGTTAAGCGTTTGGAGCAGCAGAATTTCGAAAAATTTGTTGTCTTCTCAACCATTTCTTAGCGTCAAACTCCCATATCTCGCGAACGGATTGACTTAACCCAAAAATTCCTGTTGCATCTGACAGTAGAAACTCGCCCGATTACAACGGTATGTGTATTTTTTCCCTAGGCCATTCTGGTTAAGCGTTTGGAGCAGCAGAATTGCGAAAAATTTTTTGCCTTCTCAACCATTCCTTGGCTTCAAACTCCCATATCTCGCGAACGGATTGACCTAACTCAAAAATTCCTGTTGCGTCTGAAAGTAGAAACTCGCCCGATTACAGCGGTATGTGTATTTTTTCCCAAGGCCATTCTGGTTAAGCGTTTGGAGCAGCAGAATTGCGAAAAATTTTTCGCCTTCTCAACCATTTCTTGGCTTCAAACTCCCATACCTCGCGAACGGATTGACCTAACCCAAAAATTCCTATTGCTTCTGAAAGTCGAAACTCGCCCGATTACAACGGTATGTGTATTTTTTCCCTAGGCCATTCTAGTTAAGCGTTTGGAGCAGCAGAAGTGCGAAAAATTTGTTGTCTTCTCAACCCTTTCTTAGCTTCAAACTCCCATATCTCGCGAACGGATTGACCTAACCCAAAAATTCCTATTGCATCTGAAAGTAGAAGCTCGCCCGATTACAGCGGTATGTGAATTTTTTCCCTAGGCCATTCTGGTTAAGCGATTGGAGCAGCAGAAGTGCGAAAAATTTGTTGTCTTGTCAACCATTTCTTAGCTTCAAAGTCCCATATCTCGCGAACGGATTGACCTAACCCAAAAATTCCTGTTGCGTCTGAAATTAGAAACTCGCCCGATTACAACGGTATGTGTATTTTTTCCCTAGGCCATTCTGGTTAAGTGTTTGGAGCAGCAGAAGTGCGAAAAATTAGCTGTCTTCTCAACCATTTCTTAGCTTCAAACTCCCATATCTCGCGAACGGATTGACCTAACCCAAAAATTCCTGTTGCATCTGAAAGTAGAAGCTCGCCCGATTACAGCGGTATGTGAATTTTTTCCCTAGGCCATTCTGGTTAAGCGATTGGAGCAGCAGAAGTGCGAAAAATTTGTTGTCTTGTCAACCATTTCTTAGCTTCAAAGTCCCATATCTCGAGAACGGATTGGCCTAACCCAAAAATTGCTATTGTAACTGAAAGTAGAAGCTCGTCCGATTACAACGGTATGGGTATTTTTTCCCTAGGACATTCTGGTTAAGCGTTTGGAGCAGCAGAAGTGCGAAGAATTTGTTGTCTCCTCAACCATTTCTTAGCTTCAAAGTCCCATATCTCGCGAACGGATTGACCTAACCCAAAAATTGCTATTGTAACTGAAAGTAAAAACTCGCCCGATTACAACGGTATGTGTATTTTTTCCCTAGCCCATTCTGGTTAAGCGTTTGGAGCAGCAGAATTGCGAAAAATTTTTCGCCTTCTCAACCATTTCTTGGCTTCAAACTCCCATACCTCGCGAACGGATTGACCTAACCCAAAAATTCCTATTGCTTCTGAAAGTCGAAACTCGCCCGATTACAACGGTATGTGTATTTTTTCCCTAGGCCATTCTAGTTAAGCGTTTGGAGCAGCAGAAGTGCGAAAAATTTGTTGTCTTCTCAACCCTTTCTTAGCTTCAAACTCCCATATCTCGCGAACGGATTGACCTAACCCAAAAATTCCAATTGCATCTGAAAGTAGAAACTCGCCCGATTACAACGGTATGTGTATTTTTTCCCTAGGCCATTCTTGTTAAGCGTTTGGAGCAGCAGAACTGCGAAAAATTTTTTGCCTTCTCAACCATTTCTTGGCTTCAAACTCCCATATCTCGCAAACGGATTGACCTAACCCAAAAATTCCTATTGCTTCTGAAAGTCGAAACTCGCCCGATTACAGCGGTATGTGTATTTTTACCCTAGACCATTCTGGTTAAGCTTTTGGAGCAGCAGAATTGCGAAAAATTTTTTGCCTTCTCAACCATTTCTTGGCTTCAAACTCCCATATCTCGCGAGCAGACTGACCTATCCCAAAAATTCCTCTAGCGTCTGAAAGTAGAAACTCGCCCGATAACAACGGTATGTGTATTTTTTCCCTAGGCCATTCTGGTTAAGCGTTTGGAGCAGCAGAATTGCGAAAAATTTTTCGCCTTCTCAACCATTTCTTGGCTTCAAACTCCCATACCTCGCGAACGGATTGACCTAACCCAAAAATTCCTATTGCTTCTGAAAGTCGACACTCGCCCGATTACAACGGTATGTGTATTTTTTCCCTAGGCCATTCTGGTTAAGCGTTTGGAGCAGCAGAAGTGCGAAAAATTTGTTGTCCTCTCAACCCTTTCTTAGCTTTAAACTCCCATATCTCGCGAACGGATTGACCTAACCCAAAAATTCCAATTGCATCTGAAAGTAGAAACTCGCCCGATTACAACGGTATGTGTATTTTTTCCCTAGGCCATTCTGGTTAAGCGTTTGGAGCAGCAGAAGTGCGAAAAATTTGTTGTCTTCTCAACCATTTCTTAGCTTCCAACTCCCATATCTCGCGAACGGATTGACCTAACCCAAAAATTCCTGTTGCATCTGAAAGTAGAAACTCGCCCGATTACAACGGTATGTGTATTTTTTCCCTAGGCCATTCTGGTTAAGCGTTTGGAGCAGCAGAATTGCGAAAAATTTTTTGCCTTCTCAACCATTTCTTGGCTTCAAACTCCCATATCTCGCGAACGGATTGACCTAACCAAAAAATTCCTATTGCTTCTGAAAGTCGAAACTCGCCCGATTACAACGGTATGTGTATTTTTTCCCAAGGCCATTCTGGTTAAGCGTTTGGAGCAGCAGAAGTGCGAAAAAGTTGTTGTCTTCTCAACCATTTCTTAGCTTCAAACTCCCATATCTCGCGAACGGATTGACCTAAACCAAAAATTCCTGTTGCATCTGAAAGTAGAAACTCGCCCGATTACAGCGGTATGTGTATTTTTTCCCTAGGCCATTCTGGTTAAGCGTTTGGAGCAGAAGAATTTCGAAGAATTTGTTGTCTTGTCAACCATTTCTTAGCATCAAACTCCTATATCTCGCGAACGAATTGACCTAACCCAAAAATTCCTGTTGCATCTGAAAGTAGAAACTCGCCCGATTACAACGGTATGTGTAGTTTTTCCCTAGGCCATTCTGGTTAAGCGTTTGGAGCAGCAGAATTGCGAAAAATTTTTTGCCTTCTCAACCATTCCTTGGCTTCAAACTCCCATATCTCGCGAACGGATTGACATAACTCAAAAATTCCTGTTGCGTCTGAAAGTAGAAACTCGCCCGTTTACAGCGGTATGTGTATTTTTACCCTAGGCCATTCTTGTTAAGCGTTTGGAGCAGCAGAATTGCGAAAAATTTTTCGCCTTCTCAACCATTTCTTGGCTTCAAACTCCCATATCTCGCGAACGGATTGACCTAACCCAAAAATTCCTGTAGCGTCTGAAAATGGAAAGTCGCCCGATTACAACGGTATGTGTATTTTTTCCCTAGGCCATTCTTGTTAAGCGTTTGGAGCAGCAGAATTGCGAAAAATTTTTCGCCTTCTCAACCATTTCTTGGCTTCAAACTCCCATACCTCGCGAACGGATTGACCTAACTCAAAAATTCCTATTGCTTCTGAAAGTCGAAACTCGCCCGATTACAACGGTATGTGTATTTTTTCCCAAGACCATTCTGGTTAAGCGTTTGGAGCAGCAGAAGTGCGAAAAATTTGTTGTCCTCTCAACCCTTTCTTAGCTTCAAACTCCCATATCTCGCGAACGGATTGACCTAACCCAAAAATTCCAATTGCATCTGAAAGTAGAAACTCGCCCGATTACAACGGTATGTGTATTTTTTCCCTAGGCCATTCTTGTTAAGCGTTTGGAGCAGCAGAATTGCGAAAAATTTTTTGCCTTCTCAACCATTTCTTGGCTTCAAACTCCCATATCTCGCGAACGGATTGACCTAACCCAAAAATTCCTATTGCTTCTGAAAGTCGAAGCTCGCCCGATTACAACGGTATGTGTATTTTTTCCCTAGGCCATTCTTGTTAAGCGTTTGGAGCAGCAGAATTGCGAAAAATTTTTCGCCTTCTCAACCATTTCTTGGCTTCAAACTCCCATATCTCGCGAACGGATTGACCTAACCCAAAAATTCCTGTAGCGTCTGAAAATGGAAAGTCGCCCGATTACAACGGTATGTGTATTTTTTCCCTAGGCCATTCTTGTTATGCGTTTGGAGCAGCAGAATTGCGAAAAATTTTTCGCCTTCTCAACCATTTCTTGGCTTCAAACTCCCATACCTCGCGAACGGATTGACCTAACTCAAAAATTCCTATTGCTTCTGAAAGTCGAAACTCGCCCGATTACAACGGTATGTGTATTTTTTCCCAAGGCCATTCTGGTTAAGCGTTTGGAGCAGCAGAAGTGCGAAAAAGTTGTTGTCTTCTCAACCATTTCTTAGCTTCAAACTCCCATATCTCGCGAACGGATTGACCTAAACCAAAAATTCCTGTTGCATCTGAAAGTAGAAACTCGCCCGATTACAGCGGTATGTGTATTTTTTCCCTAGGCCATTCTGGTTAAGCGTTTGGAGCAGCAGAATTGCGAAAAATTTTTTGCCTTCTCAACCATTTCTTGGCTTCAAACTCCCATATCTCGCGAACGGATTGACCTAACCCAAAAATTCCTGTAGCGTCTGAAAGTAGAAACTTGCCCGATTACAACGGTATGTGTATTTTTTCCCTAGGCCATTCTTGTTAAGCGTTTGGAGCAGCAGAATTGCGAAAAAATTTTCGCCTTCTCAACCATTTCTGGCTTCAAACTCCCATATCTCGCGAACGGATTGACCTAACCCAAAAATTCCTGTTGCATCTGAAAGTAGAAACTCGCCCGATTACAACGGTATGTGTAGTTTTTCCCTAGGCCATTCTGGTTAAGCGTTTGGAGCAGCAGAATTGCGAAAAATTTTTTGCCTTCTCAACCATTCCTTGGCTTCAAACTCCCATATCTCGCGAACGGATTGGCCTAACTCAAAAATTCCTGTTGCGTCTGAAAGTAGAAACTCGCCCGTTTACAGCGGTATGTGTATTTTTACCCTAGGCCATTCTTGTTAAGCGTTTGGAGCAGCAGAATTGCGAAAAATTTTTCGCCTTCTCCACCATTCCTTGGCTTCAAACTCCCATACCTCGCGAACGGATTGACCTAACCCAAAAATTCCTGTAGCGTCTGAAAGTAGAAACTCGCCCGATTACAACGGTATGTGTATCTTTTCCATAGGCCATTCTTGTTAAGCGTTTGGAGCAGCAGAATTGCGAAAAATTTTTTGCCTTCTCAACCATTTCTTGGCTTCAAACTCCCATATCTCGCGAACGGATTGACCTAACCCAAAAATTCCTATTGCTTCTGAAAGTCGAAGCTCGCCCGATTACAACGGTATGTGTATTTTTTCCCTAGGCCATTCTTGTTAAGCGTTTGGAGCAGCAGAATTGCGAAAAATTTTTCGCCTTCTCAACCATTTCTTGGCTTCAAACTCCCATATCTCGCGAACGGATTGACCTAACCCAAAAATTCCTGTAGCGTCTGAAAATGGAAAGTCGCCCGATTACAACGGTATGTGTATTTTTTCCCTAGGCCATTCTTGTTAAGCGTTTGGAGCAGCAGAATTGCGAAAAATTTTTCGCCTTCTCAACCATTTCTTGGCTTCAAACTCCCATACCTCGCGAACGGATTGACCTAACTCAAAAATTCCTATTGCTTCTGAAAGTCGAAACTCGCCCGATTACAACGGTATGTGTATTTTTTCCCAAGGCCATTCTGGTTAAGCGTTTGGAGCAGCAGAAGTGCGAAAAATTTGTTGTCCTCTCAACCCTTTCTTAGCTTCAAACTCCCATATCTCGCGAACGGATTGACCTAACCCAAAAATTCCTATTGCTTCTGAAAGTCGAAGCTCGCCCGATTACAACGGTATGTGTATTTTTTCCCGAGGCCATTCTTGTTAAGCGTTTGGAGCAGCAGAATTGCGAAAAATTTTTCGCCTTCTCAACCATTTCTTGGCTTCAAACTCCCATATCTCGCGAACGGATTGACCTAACCCAAAAATTCCTGTAGCGTCTGAAAATGGAAAGTCGCCCGATTACAACGGTATGTGTATTTTTTCCCTAGGCCATTCTTGTTATGCGTTTGGAGCAGCAGAATTGCGAAAAATTTTTCGCCTTCTCAACCATTTCTTGGCTTCAAACTCCCATACCTCGCGAACGGATTGACCTAATTCAAAAATTCCTATTGCTTCTGAAAGTCGAAACTCGCCCGATTACAACGGTATGTGTATTTTTTCCCAAGGCCATTCTGGTTAAGCGTTTGGAGCAGCAGAAGTGCGAAAAATTTGTTGTCCTCTCAACCCTTCCTTAGCTTCAAACTCCCATATCTCGCGAACGGATTGACCTAACCCAAAAATTCCTGTTGCATCTGAAAGTAGAAACTCGCCCGATTACAACGGTATGTGTATTTTTTCCCTAGGCCATTCTGGTTAAGCGTTTGGAGCAGCAGAATTGCGAAAAATTTTTTGCCTTCTCAACCATTTCTTGGCTTCAAACTCCCATATCTCGCGAACGGATTGACCTAACCCAAAAATTCCTATTGCTTCTGAAAGTCGAAACTCGCCCGATTACAACGGTATGTGTATTTTTTCCCAAGGCCATTCTGGTTAAGCGTTTGGAGCAGCAGAAGTGCGAAAAATTTGTTGTCCTCTCAACCCTTTCTTAGCTTCAAACTCCCATATCTCGCGAACGGATTGACCTAACCCAAAAATTCCAATTGCATCTGAAAGTAGAAACTCGCCCGATTACAACGGTATGTGTATTTTTTCCCTAGGCCATTCTTGTTAAGCGTTTGGAGCAGCAGAATTGCGAAAAATTTTTTGCCTTCTCAACCATTTCTTGGCTTCAAACTCCCATATCTCGCGAACGGATTGACCTAACCCAAAAATTCCTATTGCTTCTGAAAGTCGAAGCTCGCCCGATTACAACGGTATGTGTATTTTTTCCCTAGGCCATTCTTGTTAAGCGTTTGGAGCAGCAGAATTGCGAAAAATTTTTCGCCTTCTCAACCATTTCTTGGCTTCAAACTCCCATATCTCGCGAACGGATTGACCTAACCCAAAAATTCCTGTAGCGTCTGAAAATGGAAAGTCGCCCGATTACAACGGTATGTGTATTTTTTCCCTAGGCCATTCTTGTTATGCGTTTGGAGCAGCAGAATTGCGAAAAATTTTTCGCCTTCTCAACCATTTCTTGGCTTCAAACTCCCATACCTCGCGAACGGATTGACCTAACTCAAAAATTCCTATTGCTTCTGAAAGTCGAAACTCGCCCGATTACAACGGTATGTGTATTTTTTCCCAAGGCCATTCTGGTTAAGCGTTTGGAGCAGCAGAAGTGCGAAAAAGTTGTTGTCTTCTCAACCATTTCTTAGCTTCAAACTCCCATATCTCGCGAACGGATTGACCTAAACCAAAAATTCCTGTTGCATCTGAAAGTAGAAACTCGCCCGATTACAGCGGTATGTGTATTTTTTCCCTAGGCCATTCTGGTTAAGCGTTTGGAGCAGCAGAATTGCGAAAAATTTTTTTCCTTCTCAACCATTTCTTGGCTTCAAACTCCCATATCTCGCGAACGGATTGACCTAACCCAAAAATTCCTGTAGCGTCTGAAAGTAGAAACTTGCCCGATTACAACGGTATGTGTATTTTTTCCCTAGGCCATTCTTGTTAAGCGTTTGGAGCAGCAGAATTGCGAAAAAATTTTCGCCTTCTCAACCATTTCTGGCTTCAAACTCCCATATCTCGCGAACGGATTGACCTAACCCAAAAATTCCTATTGCTTCTGAAAGTCGAAGCTCGCCCGATTGCAACGGTATGTGTATTTTTTCCCTAGGCCATTCTGGTTAAGCGTTTGGAGCAGCAGAAGTGCGAAAAATTTGTTGTCTTCTCAACCATTTCTTAGCTTCAAACTCCCATATCTCGCGAACGGATTGACCTAACCCAAAAATTCCTGTTGCATCTGAAAGTAGAAACTCGCCCGATTACAACGGTATGTGTATTTTTTCCCTAGGCCATTCTGGTTAAGCGTTTGGAGCAGCAGAATTGCGAAAAATTTTTTGCCTTCTCAACCATTCCTTGGCTTCAAACTCCCATATCTCGCGAACGGATTGGCCTAACTCAAAAATTCCTGTTGCGTCTGAAAGTAGAAACTCGCCCGTTTACAGCGGTATGTGTATTTTTACCCTAGGCCATTCTTGTTAAGCGTTTGGAGCAGCAGAATTGCGAAAAATTTTTCGCCTTCTCCACCATTCCTTGGCTTCAAACTCCCATACCTCGCGAACGGATTGACCTAACCCAAAAATTCCTGTAGCGTCTGAAAGTAGAAACTCGCCCGATTACAACGGTATGTGTATCTTTTCCATAGGCCATTCTTGTTAAGCGTTTGGAGCAGCAGAATTACGAAAAATTTTTCGCCTTCTCAACCATTTCTTGGCTTCAAACTCCCATATCTCGCGAACGGATTGACCTAACCCAAAAATTCCTGTAGCGTCTGAAAATGGAAAGTCGCCCGATTACAACGGTATGTGTATTTTTTCCCTAGGCCATTCTTGTTAAGCGTTTGGAGCAGCAGAATTGCGACAAATTTTTCGCCTTCTCAACCATTTCTTGGCTTCAAACTCCCATACCTCGCGAACGGATTGACCTAACTCAAAAATTCCTATTGCTTCTGAAAGTCGAAACTCGCCCGATTACAACGGTATGTGTATTTTTTCCCAAGGCCATTCTGGTTAAGCGTTTGGAGCAGCAGAAGTGCGAAAAATTTGTTGTCCTCTCAACCCTTTCTTAGCTTCAAACTCCCATATCTCGCGAACGGATTGAACTAACCCAAAAATTCCAATTGCATCTGAAAGTAGAAACTCGCCCGATTACAACGGTATGTGTATTTTTTCCCTAGGCCATTCTTGTTAAGCGTTTGGAGCAGCAGAATTGCGAAAAATTTTTTGCCTTCTCAACCATTTCTTGGCTTCAAACTCCCATATCTCGCGAACGGATTGACCTAACCCAAAAATTCCTGTAGCGTCTGAAAATGGAAAGTCGCCCGATTACAACGGTATGTGTATTTTTTCCCTAGGCCATTCTTGTTATGCGTTTGGAGCAGCAGAATTGCGAAAAATTTTTCGCCTTCTCAACCATTTCTTGGCTTCAAACTCCCATACCTCGCGAACGGATTGACCTAACTCAAAAATTCCTATTGCTTCTGAAAGTCGAAACTCGCCCGATTACAACGGTATGTGTATTTTTTCCCAAGGCCATTCTGGTTAAGCGTTTGGAGCAGCAGAAGTGCGAAAAAGTTGTTGTCTTCTCAACCATTTCTTAGCTTCAAACTCCCATATCTCGCGAACGGATTGACCTAAACCAAAAATTCCTGTTGCATCTGAAAGTAGAAACTCGCCCGATTACAGCGGTATGTGTATTTTTTCCCTAGGCCATTCTGGTTAAGCGTTTGGAGCAGCAGAATTGCGAAAAATTTTTTGCCTTCTCAACCATTTCTTGGCTTCAAACTCCCATATCTCGCGAACGGATTGACCTAACCCAAAAATTCCTGTAGCGTCTGAAAGTAGAAACTTGCCCGATTACAACGGTATGTGTATTTTTTCCCTAGGCCATTCTTGTTAAGCGTTTGGAGCAGCAGAATTGCGAAAAAATTTTCGCCTTCTCAACCATTTCTGGCTTCAAACTCCCATATCTCGCGAACGGATTGACCTAACCCAAAAATTCCTGTTGCATCTGAAAGTAGAAACTCGCCCGATTACAACGGTATATGTAGTTTTTCCCTAGGCCATTCTGGTTAAGCGTTTGGAGCAGCAGAATTGCGAAAAATTTTTTGCCTTCTCAACCATTCCTTGGCTTCAAACTCCCATATCTCGCGAACGGATTGGCCTAACTCAAAAATTCCTGTTGCGTCTGAAAGTAGAAACTCGCCCGTTTACAGCGGTATGTGTATTTTTACCCTAGGCCATTCTTGTTAAGCGTTTGGAGCAGCAGAATTGCGAAAAATTTTTCGCCTTCTCCACCATTCCTTGGCTTCAAACTCCCATACCTCGCGAACGGATTGACCTAACCCAAAAATTCCTGTAGCGTCTGAAAGTAGAAACTCGCCCGATTACAACGGTATGTGTATCTTTTCCATAGGCCATTCTTGTTAAGCGTTTGGAGCAGCAGAATTGCGAAAAATTTTTTGCCTTCTCAACCATTTCTTGGCTTCAAACTCCCATATCTCGCGAACGGATTGACCTAACCCAAAAATTCCTATTGCTTCTGAAAGTCGAAGCTCGCCCGATTACAACGGTATGTGTATTTTTTCCCTAGGCCATTCTTGTTAAGCGTTTGGAGCAGCAGAATTGCGAAAAATTTTTCGCCTTCTCAACCATTTCTTGGCTTCAAACTCCCATATCTCGCGAACGGATTGACCTAACCCAAAAATTCCTGTAGCGTCTGAAAATGGAAAGTCGCCCGATTACAACGGTATGTGTATTTTTTCCCTAGGCCATTCTTGTTAAGCGTTTGGAGCAGCAGAATTGCGAAAAATTTTTCGCCTTCTCAACCATTTCTTGGCTTCAAACTCCCATACCTCGCGAACGGATTGACCTAACTCAAAAATTCCTATTGCTTCTGAAAGTCGAAACTCGCCCGATTACAACGGTATGTGTATTTTTTCCCAAGGCCATTCTGGTTAAGCGTTTGGAGCAGCAGAAGTGCGAAAAATTTGTTGTCCTCTCAACCCTTTCTTAGCTTCAAACTCCCATATCTCGCGAACGGATTGACCTAACCCAAAAATTCCAATTGCATCTGAAAGTAGAAACTCGCCCGATTACAACGGTATGTGTATTTTTTCCCTAGGCCATTCTTGTTAAGCGTTTGGAGCAGCAGAATTGCGAAAAATTTTTTGCCTTCTCAACCATTTCTTGGCTTCAAACTCCCATATCTCGCGAACGGATTGACCTAACCCAAAAATTCCTATTGCTTCTGAAAGTCGAAGCTCGCCCGATTACAACGGTATGTGTATTTTTTCCCGAGGCCATTCTGGTTAAGCGTTTGGAGCAGCAGAAGTGCGAAAAATTTGTTGTCCTCTCAACCCTTCCTTAGCTTCAAACTCCCATATCTCGCGAACGGATTGACCTAACCCAAAAATTCCAATTGCATCTGAAAGTAGAAACTCGCCCGATTACAACGGTATGTGTATTTTTTCCCTAGGCCATTCTGGTTAAGCGTTTGGAGCAGCAGAATTGCGAAAAATTTTTTGCCTTCTCAACCATTTCTTGGCTTCAAACTCCCATATCTCGCGAACGGATTGACCTAACCCAAAAATTCCTGTTGCATCTGAAAGTACAAACTCGCCCGATTACAACGGTATGTGTATTTTTTCCCTAGGCCATTCTGGTTAAGCGTTTGGAGCAGCAGAATTGCGAAAAATTTTTTGCCTTCTCAACCATTTCTTGGCTTCAAACTCCCATATCTCGCGAACGGATTGACCTAACCCAAAAATTCCTATTGCTTCTGAAAGTCGAAACTCGCCCGATTACAACGGTATGTGTATTTTTTCCCAAGGCCATTCTGGTTAAGCGTTTGGAGCAGCAGAAGTGCGAAAAATTTGTTGTCCTCTCAACCCTTTCTTAGCTTCAAACTCCCATATCTCGCGAACGGATTGACCTAACCCAAAAATTCCAATTGCATCTGAAAGTAGAAACTCGCCCGATTACAACGGTATGTGTATTTTTTCCCTAGGCCATTCTTGTTAAGCGTTTGGAGCAGCAGAATTGCGAAAAATTTTTTGCCTTCTCAACCATTTCTTGGCTTCAAACTCCCATATCTCGCGAACGGATTGACCTAACCCAAAAATTCCTATTGCTTCTGAAAGTCGAAGCTCGCCCGATTACAACGGTATGTGTATTTTTTCCCGAGGCCATTCTGGTTAAGCGTTTGGAGCAGCAGAAGTGCGAAAAATTTGTTGTCCTCTCAACCCTTCCTTAGCTTCAAACTCCCATATCTCGCGAACGGATTGACCTAACCCAAAAATTCCAATTGCATCTGAAAGTAGAAACTCGCCCGATTACAACGGTATGTGTATTTTTTCCCTAGGCCATTCTGGTTAAGCGTTTGGAGCAGCAGAATTGCGAAAAATTTTTTGCCTTCTCAACCATTTCTTGGCTTCAAACTCCCATATCTCGCGAACGGATTGACCTAACCCAAAAATTCCTGTTGCATCTGAAAGTACAAACTCGCCCGATTACAACGGTATGTGTATTTTTTCCCTAGGCCATTCTGGTTAAGCGTTTGGAGCAGCAGAATTGCGAAAAATTTTTTGCCTTCTCAACCATTTCTTGGCTTCAAACTCCCATATCTCGCGAACGGATTGACCTAACCCAAAAATTCCTATTGCTTCTGAAAGTCGAAACTCGCCCGATTACAACGGTATGTGTATTTTTTCCCAAGGCCATTCTGGTTAAGCGTTTGGAGCAGCAGAAGTGCGAAAAATTTGTTGTCCTCTCAACCCTTTCTTAGCTTCAAACTCCCATATCTCGCGAACGGATTGACCTAACCCAAAAATTCCAATTGCATCTGAAAGTAGAAACTCGCCCGATTACAACGGTATGTGTATTTTTTCCCTAGGCCATTCTTGTTAAGCGTTTGGAGCAGCAGAATTGCGAAAAATTTTTTGCCTTCTCAACCATTTCTTGGCTTCAAACTCCCATATCTCGCGAACGGATTGACCTAACCCAAAAATTCCTATTGCTTCTGAAAGTCGAAGCTCGCCCGATTACAACGGTATGTGTATTTTTTCCCTAGGCCATTCTTGTTAAGCGTTTGGAGCAGCAGAATTGCGAAAAATTTTTCGCCTTCTCAACCATTTCTTGGCTTCAAACTCCCATATCTCGCGAACGGATTGACCTAACCCAAAAATTCCTGTAGCGTCTGAAAATGGAAAGTCGCCCGATTACAACGGTATGTGTATTTTTTCCCTAGGCCATTCTTGTTATGCGTTTGGAGCAGCAGAATTGCGAAAAATTTTTCGCCTTCTCAACCATTTCTTGGCTTCAAACTCCCATACCTCGCGAACGGATTGACCTAACTCAAAAATTCCTATTGCTTCTGAAAGTCGAAACTCGCCCGATTACAACGGTATGTGTATTTTTTCCCAAGGCCATTCTGGTTAAGCGTTTGGAGCAGCAGAAGTGCGAAAAAGTTGTTGTCTTCTCAACCATTTCTTAGCTTCAAACTCCCATATCTCGCGAACGGATTGACCTAAACCAAACATTCCTGTTGCATCTGAAAGTAGAAACTCGCCCGATTACAGCGGTATGTGTATTTTTTCCCTAGGCCATTCTGGTTAAGCGTTTGGAGCAGCAGAATTGCGAAAAATTTTTTGCCTTCTCAACCATTTCTTGGCTTCAAACTCCCATATCTCGCGAACGGATTGACCTAACCCAAAAATTCCTGTAGCGTCTGAAAGTAGAAACTTGCCCGATTACAACGGTATGTGTATTTTTTCCCTAGGCCATTCTTGTTAAGCGTTTGGAGCAGCAGAATTGCGAAAAAATTTTCGCCTTCTCAACCATTTCTGGCTTCAAAGTCCCATATCTCGCGAACGGATTGACCTAACCCAAAAATTCCTGTTGCATCTGATAGTAGAAACTCGCCCGATTACAACGGTATATGTAGTTTTTCCCTAGGCCATTCTGGTTAAGCGTTTGGAGCAGCAGAATTGCGAAAAATTTTTTGCCTTCTCAACCATTCCTTGGCTTCAAACTCCCATATCTCGCGAACGGATTGGCCTAACTCAAAAATTCCTGTTGCGTCTGAAAGTAGAAACTCGCCCGTTTACAGCGGTATGTGTATTTTTACCCTAGGCCATTCTTGTTAAGCGTTTGGAGCAGCAGAATTGCGAAAAATTTTTCGCCTTCTCAACCATTCCTTGGCTTCAAACTCCCATACCTCGCGAACGGATTGACCTAACCCAAAAATTCCTGTAGCGTCTGAAAGTAGAAACTCGCCCGATTACAACGGTATGTGTATCTTTTCCCTAGGCCATTCTTGTTAAGCGTTTGGAGCAGCAGAATTGCGAAAAATTTTTTGCCTTCTCAACCATTTCTTGGCTTCAAACTCCCATATCTCGCGAACGGATTGACCTAACCCAAAAATTCCTATTGCTTCTGAAAGTCGAAGCTCGCCCGATTACAACGGTATGTGTATTTTTTCCCTAGGCCATTCTTGTTAAGCGTTTGGAGCAGCAGAATTGCGAAAAATTTTTCGCCTTCTCAACCATTTCTTGGCTTCAAACTCCCATATCTCGCGAACGGATTGACCTAACCCAAAAATTCCTGTAGCGTCTGAAAATGGAAAGTCGCCCGATTACAACGGTATGTGTATTTTTTCCCTAGGCCATTCTTGTTAAGCGTTTGGAGCAGCAGAATTGCAAAAAATTTTTCGCCTTCTCAACCATTTCTTGGCTTCAAACTCCCATACCTCGCGAACGGATTGACCTAACTCAAAAATTCCTATTGCTTCTGAAAGTCGAAACTCGCCCGATTACAACGGTATGTGTATTTTTTCCCAAGGCCATTCTGGTTAAGCGTTTGGAGCAGCAGAAGTGCGAAAAATTTGTTGTCCTCTCAACCCTTTCTTAGCTTCAAACTCCCATATCTCGCGAACGGATTGACCTAACCCAAAAATTCCAATTGCATCTGAAAGTAGAAACTCGCCCGATTACAACGGTATGTGTATTTTTTCCCTAGGCCATTCTTGTTAAGCGTTTGGAGCAGCAGAATTGCGAAAAATTTTTTGCCTTCTCAACCATTTCTTGGCTTCAAACTCCCATATCTCGCGAACGGATTGACCTAACCCAAAAATTCCTATTGCTTCTGAAAGTCGAAGCTCGCCCGATTGCAACGGTATGTGTATTTTTTCCCTAGGCCATTCTGGTTAAGCGTTTGGAGCAGCAGAAGTGCGAAAAATTTGTTGTTTTCTCAACCATTTCTTAGCTTCAAACTCCCATATCTCGCGAACGGATTGACCTAACCCAAAAATTCCTGTTGCATCTGAAAGTAGAAACTCGCCCGATTACAACGGTATGTGTATTTTTTCCCTAGGCCATTCTGGTTAAGCGTTTGGAGCAGCAGAATTGCGAAAAATTTTTTGCCTTCTCAACCATTTCTTGGCTTCAAACTCCCATATCTCGCGAACGGATTGACCTAACCCAAAAATTCCTATTGCTTCTGAAAGTCGAAACTCGCCCGATTACAACGGTATGTGTATTTTTTCCCTAGGCCATTCTGGTTAAGCGTTTGGAGCAGCAGAATTGCGAAAAATTTTTTGCCTTCTCAACCATTTCTTGGTTTCAAACTCCCATATCTCGCGAACGGATTGACCTAACCCAAAAATTCCTATTGCATCTGAAAGTAGAAACTCGCCCGATTACAACGGTATGTGTATTTTTTCCCTAGGCCATTCTGGTTAAGCGTTTGGAGCAGCAGAATTTCGAAAAATTTGTTGTCTTCACAACCATTTCTTAGCGTCAAACTCCCATATCTCGCGAACGGATTGACCTAACCCAAAAATTCCTGTTGCATCTGAAAGTAGAAACTCGCCCGATTACAAAGGTATGTGTATTTTTTCCCTAGGCCATTCTTGTTAAGCGTTTGGAGCAGCAGAATTGCGAAAAATTTTTTGCCTTCTCAACCATTTCTTGGCTTCAAACTCCCATATCTCGCGAACGGATTGACCTAACCCAAAAATTCCTATTGCTTCTGAAAGTCGAAACTCGCCCGATTACAGCGGTATGTGTATTTTTACCCTAGGCCATTCTGGTTAAGAGTTTGGAGCAGCAGAATTGCGAAAAACTTTTCTCCTTCGCAACCATTTCTTGGCTTCAAACTCCCATATCTCGCGAAAGGATTGACCTAACCCAAAAATTCCTATTGCATCTGAAAGTAGAAACTCGCCCGATTACAACGGTATGTGTATTTTTTCCCTAGGCCATTCTGGTTAAGCGTTTGGAGCAGCAGAATTTCGAAAAATTTGTTGTCTTCTCAACCATTTCTTAGCGTCAAACTCCCATATCTCGCGAACGGATTGACCTAACTCAAAAATTCCTGTTGCGTCTGAAAGAAGAAACTCGCCCGATTACAACGGTATGTGTATTTTTTCCCTAGGCCATTCTGGTTAAGCGTTTGGAGCAGCAGAATTGCGAAAAATTTTTTGCCTTCTCAACCATTTCTTGGCTTCAAACTCCCATATCTCGCGAACGGATTGACCTAACCCAAAAATTCCTATTGCATCTGAAAGTAGAAACTCGCCCGATTACAACGGTATGTGTATTTTTTCCCTAGGCCATTCTGGTTAAGCGTTTGGAGCAGCAGAATTTCGAAAAATTTGTTGTCTTCTCAACCATTTCTTAGCGTCAAACTCCCATATCTCGCGAACGGATTGACCTAACCCAAAAATTCCTATTGCATCTGAAAGTAGAAACTCGCCCGGTTACAAAGGTATGTGTATTTTTTCCCTAGGCCATTCTTGTTAAGCGTTTGGAGCAGCAGAATTGCGAAAAATTTTTTGCCTTCTCAACCATTTCTTGGCTTCAAACTCCCATATCTCGCGAACGGATTGACCTAACCCAAAAATTCCTATTGCTTCTGAAAGTCGAAACTCGCCCGATTACAACGGTATGTGTATTTTTTCCCTAGGCCATTCTGGTTAAGCGTTTGGAGCAGCAGAAGTGCGAAAAATTTGTTGTCTTCTCAACCATTTCTTAGCTTCAAACTCCCATATCCCGCGAACGGATTGACCTAACCCAAAAATTCCAATTGCATCTGAAAGTAGAAACTCGCCCGATTACAACGGTATGTGTATTTTTTCCCTAGGCCATTCTGGTTAAGCGTTTGGAGCAGCAGAAGTGCGAAAAATTTGTTGTCTTCTCAACCATTTCTTAGCTTCAAACTCCCATATCTCGCGAACGGATTGACCTAACCGAAAAATTCCTGTTGCATCTGAAAGTAGAAACTCGCCCGATTACAACGGTATGTGTATTTTTTCCCTAGGCCATTCTTGTTAAGCGTTTGGAGCAGCAGAATTGCGAAAAATTTTTTGCTTTCTCAACCATTTCTTGGCTTCAAACTCCCATATCTCGCGAACGGATTGACCTAACCCAAAAATTCCTATTGCTTCTGAAAGTCGAAACTCGCCCGATTACAGCGGTATGTGTATTTTTACCCTAGGCCATTCTGGTTAAGCGTTTGGAGCAGCAGAATTGCGAAAAACTTTTCGCCTTCGCAACCATTTCTTGGCTTCAAACACCCATATCTCGCGAAAGGATTGACCTAACCCAAAAATTCCTATTGCATCTGAAAGTAGAAACTCGCCCGATTACAACGGTATGTGTATTTTTTCCCTAGGCCATTCTGGTTAAGCGCTTGGAGCAGCAGAATTTCGAAAAATTTGTTGTCTTCTCAACCATTTCTTAGCGTCAAACTCCCATATCTCGCGAACGGATTGACATAACCCAAAAATTCCTGTTGCATCTGAAAGTAGAAACTCGCCCGATTACAACGGTATGTGTATTTTTTCCCTAGGCCATTCTGGTTAAGCGTTTGGAGCAGGAGAATTGCGAAAAATTTTTTGCCTTCTCAACCATTCCTTGGCTTTAAACTCCCATATCTCGCGAACGGATTGACCTAACTCAAAAATTCCTGTTGCGTCTGAAAGTAGAAACTCGCCCGATTACAGCGGTATGTGTATTTTTACCCTAGGCCATTCTTGTTAAGCGTTTGGAGCAGCAGAATTGCGAAAAATTTTTCGCCTTCTCAACCATTTCTTGGCTTCAAACTCCCATATCTCGCGAACGGATTGACCTAACCCAAAAATTCCTGTAGCGTCTGAAAGTAGAAACTTGCCCGATTACAACGGTATGTGTATTTTTTCCCTAGGCCATTCTTGTTAAGCGTTTGGAGCAGCAGAATTGCGAAAAATTTTTGGCTTCTCAAGCATTTCTTGGCTTCAAACTCCCATATCTCGCGAACGGATTGACCTAACCCAAAAATTCCTATTGCTTCTGAAAGTCGAAGCTCGCCCGATTACAACGGTATGTGTATTTTTTCCCTAGGCCATTCTTGTAAAGCGTTTGGAGCAGCTGAATTGCGAAAAATTTGTTGTCTTCTCAACCATTTCTTAGCGTCAAACTCCCATATCTCGCGAACGGATTGACCTAACCCAAAAATTCCTGTTGCATCTGAAAGTAGAAACTCGCCCGATTACAACGGTATGTGTATTTTTTCCCTAGGCCATTCTGGTTAAGCGTTTGGAGCAGCAGAATTGCGAAAAATTTTTTGCCTTCTCAACCATTCCTTGGCTTCAAACTCCCATATCTCGCGAACGGATTGACCTAACTCAAAAATTCCTGTTGCGTCTGAAAGTAGAAACTCGCCCGATTACAGCGGTATGTGTATTTTTACCCTAGGCCATTCTTGTTAAGCGTTTGGAGCAGCAGAATTGCGAAAAATTTTTCGCCTTCTCAACCATTTCTTAGCTTCAAACTCCCATATCTCGCGAACGGATTGACCTAACCCAAAAATTCCTGTAGCGTCTGAAAGTAGAAACATGCCCGATTACAACGGTATGTGTATTTTTTCCCTAGGCCGTTCTTGTTAAGCGTTTGGAGCAGCAGAATTGCGAAAAATTTGTTGTCTTCTCAACCATTTCTTAGCGTCAAACTCCCATATCTCGCGAACGGATTGACCTAACCCAAAAATTCCTGTTGCATCTGACAGTAGAAACTCGCCCGATTACAACGGTATGTGTATTTTTTCCCTAGGCCATTCTGGTTAAGCGTTTGGAGCAGCAGAATTGCGAAAAATTTTTCGCCTTCTCAACCATTTCTTGGCTTCAAACTCCCATACCTCGCGAACGGATTGACCTAACCCAAAAATTCCTATTGCTTCTGAAAGTCGAAACTCGCCCGATTACAGCGGTATGTGTATTTTTACCCTAGGCCATTCTGGTTAAGCGTTTGGAGCAGCAGAAGTGCGAAAAATTTGTTGTCTTCTCAACCATTTCTTAGCTTCAAACTCCCATATCTCGCGAACGGATTGACCTAACCCAAAAATTCAAATTGCATCTGAAAGTAGAAACTCGCCCGATTACAACGGTATGTGTATTTTTTCCCTAGGCCATTCTTGTTAAGCGTTTGGAGCAGCAGAATTGCGAAAATTTTTTGCCTTCTCAACCATTTCTTGGCTTCAAACTCCCATATCTCGCGAACGGCTTGACCTAACCCAAAAATTCCTATTGCTTCTGAAAGTCGAAACTCGCCCGATTACAACGGTATGTGTATTTTTTCCCTAGGCCATTCTGGTTAAGCGTTTGGAGCAGCAGAAGTGCGAAAAATTTGTTGTCTTCTCAACCATTTCATAGTTTCAAACTCCCATATCTCGCGAACGGATTGACCTAACCCAAAAATTCCAATTGCATCTGAAAGTAGAAACTCGCCCGATTACAACGGTATGTGTATTTTTGCCCTAGGCCATTCTGGTTAAGCGTTTGGAGCAGCAGAAGTGCGAAAAATTTGTTGTCTTCTCAACCATTTCTTAGTTTCAAACTCCCATATCTCGCGAACGGATTGACCTAACCGAAAAATTCCTGTTGCATCTGAAAGTAGAAACTCGCCCGATTACAACGGTATGTGTATTTTTTCACTAGGCCATTCTTGTTAAGCGTTTGGAGCAGCAGAATTGCGAAAAATTTTTTGCCTTCTGAACCATTTCTTGGCTTCAAACTCCCATATCTCGCGAACGGAATGACCTAACCCAAAAATTCCTATTGCTTCTGAAAGGCGAAACTCGCCCGATTACAGCGGTATGTGTATTTTTACCCTAGGCCATTCTGGTTAAGCGTTTGGAGCAGCAGAATTGCGAAAAACTTTTCGCCTTCGCAACCATTTCTTGGCTTCAAACTCCCATATCTCGCGAAAGGATTGACCTAACCCAAAAATTCCTATTGCATCTGAAAGTAGAAACTCGCCCGATTACAACGGTATGTGTATTTTTTCCCTAGGCCATTCTGGTTAAGCGTTTGGAGCAGCAGAATTTCGAAAAATTTGTTGTCTTCTCAACCATTTCTTAGCGTCAAACTCCCATATCTCGCGAACGGATTGACCTAACCCAAAAATTCCTGTTGCATCTGAAAGTAGAAACTCGCCCGATTACAACGGTATGTGTATTTTTTCCCTAGGCCTTTCTGGTTAAGCGTTTGGAGCAGCAGAATTGCGAAAAATTTTTTGCCTTCTCAACCATTCCTTGGCTTCAAACTCCCATATCTCGCGAACGGATTGACCTAACTCAAAAATTCCTGTTGCGTCTGAAAGTAGAAACTCGCCCGATTACAGCGGTATGTGTATTTTTACCCTAGGCCATTCTTGTTAAGCGTTTGGAGCAGCAGAATTGCGAAAAATTTTTCGCCTTCTCAACCATTTCTTGGATTCAAACTCCCATATCTCGCGAACGGATTGACCTAACCCAAAAATTCCTGTAGCGTCTGAAAGTAGAAACTTGCCCGATTACAACGGTATGTGTATTTTTTCCCTAGGCCATTCTGGTTAAGCGTTTGGAGCAGCAGAATTTCGAAAAATTTGTTGTCTTCCCAACCATTTCTTAGCGTCAAACTCCCATATCTCGCGAACGGATTGACCTAACCCAAAAATTCCTGTTGCATCTGAAAGTAGAAACTCGCCCGATTACAACGGTATGTGTATTTTTTCCCTAGGCCATTCTGGTTAAGCGTTTGGAGCAGCAGAATTGCGAAAAATTTTTTGCCTTCTCGACCATTCCTTGGCTTCAAACTCCCATATCTCGCGAACGGATTGACCTAACTCAAAAATTCCTGTTGCGTCTGAAAGTAGAAACTCGCCCGATTACAGCGGTATGTGTATTTTTTCCCTAGGCCATTCTGGTTAAGCGTTTGGAGCAGCAGAATTGCGAAAAATTTTTTGCCTTCTCAACCATTCCTTGGCTTCAAACTCCCATATCTCGCGAACGGATTGACCTAACTCAAAAATTCCTGTTGCGTCTGAAAGTAGAAACTCGCCCGATTACAGCGGTATGTGTATTTTTACCCTAGGCCATTCTTGTTAAGCGTTTGGAGCAGCAGAATTGCGAAAAATTTTTCGCCTTCTCAACCATTTCTTGGATTCAAACTCCCATATCTCGCGAACGGATTGACCTAACCCAAAAATTCCTGTAGCGTCTGAAAGTAGAAACTTGCCCGATTACAACGGTATGTGTATTTTTTCCCTAGGCCATTCTTGTTAAGCGTTTGGAGCAGCAGAATTGCGAAAAATTTTTGGCTTCTCAACCATTTCTTGGCTTCAACTCCCATATCTCGCGAACGGATTGACCTAACCCAAAAATTACTATTGCTTCTGAAAGTCGAAGCTCGCCCGATTACAACGGTATGTGTATTTTTTCCCTAGGCCATTCTTGTAAAGCGTTTGGAGCAGCAGAATTGCGAAAAATTTGTTGTCTTCTCAACCATTTCTTAGCGTCAAACTCCCATATCTCGCGAACGGATTGACATAACCCAAAAATTCCTGTTGCATCTGAAAGTAGAAACTCGCCCGATTACAACGGTATGTGTATTTTTTCCCTAGGCCATTCTGGTTAAGCGTTTGGAGCAGCAGAATTGCGAAAAATTTTTTGCCTTCTCAACCATTCCTTGGCTTCAAACTCCCATATCTCGCGAACGGATCGACCTAACTCAAAAATTCCTGTTGCGTCTGAAAGTAGAAACTCGCCCGATTACAGCGGTATGTGTATTTTTACCCTAGGCCATTCTTGTTAAGCGTTTGGAGCAGCAGAATTGCGAAAAATTTTTCGCCTTCTCAACCATTTCTTGGCTTCAAACTCCCATATCTCGCGAACGGATTGACCTAACCCAAAAATTCCTGTAGCGTCTGAAAGTAGAAACTTGCCCGATTACAACGGTATGTGTATTTTTTCCCTAGGCCATTCTTGTTAAGCGTTTGGAGCAGCAGAATTGCGAAAAATTTTTGGCTTCTCAACCATTTCTTGGCTTCAAACTCCCATATCTCGCGAACGGATTGACCTAACCCAAAAATTCCTATTGCTTCTGAAAGTCGAAGCTCGCCCGATTACAACGGTATGTGTATTTTTTCCCTAGGCCATTCTTGTAAAGTGTTTGGAGCAGCAGAATTGCGAAAAATTTGTTGTCTTCTCAACCATTTCTTAGCGTCAAACTCCCATATCTCGCGAACGGATTGACCTAACCCAAAAATTCCTGTTGCATCTGAAAGTAGAAACTCGCCCGATTACAACGGTATGTGTATTTTTTCCCTAGGCCATTCTGGTTAAGCGTTTGGAGCAGCAGAATTGCGAAAAATTTTTTGCCTTCTCAACCATTCCTTGGCTTCAAACTCCCATATCTCGCGAACGGATTGACCTAACTCAAAAATTCCTGTTGCGTCTGAAAGTAGAAACTCGCCCGATTACAGCGGTATGTGTATTTTTACCCTAGGCCATTCTTGTTAAGCGTTTGGAGCAGCAGAATTGCGAAAAATTTTTCGCCTTCTCAACCATTTCTTGGCTTCAAACTCCCATATCTCGCGAACGGATTGACCTAACCCAAAAATTTCTGTAGCGTCTGAAAGTAGAAACATGCCCGATTACAACGGTATGTGTATTTTTTCCCTAGGCCATTCTTGTTAAGCGTTTGGAGCAGCAGAATTGCGAAAAATTTGTTGTCTTCTCAACCATTTCTTAGCGTCAATCTCCCATATCTCGCGAACGGATTGACCTAACCCAAAAATTCCTGTTGCATCTGAAAGTAGAAACTCGCCCGATTACAACGGTATGTGTATTTTTTCCCTAGGCCATTCTGGTTAAGCGTTTGGAGCAGCAGAATTGCGAAAAATTTTTTGCCTTCTCAACCATTCCTTGGCTTCAAACTCCCATATCTCGCGAACGGATTGACCTAACTCAAAAATTCCTGTTGCGTCTGAAAGTAGAAACTCGCCCGATTACAGCGGTATGTGTATTTTTTCCCTAGGCCATTCTGGTTAAGCGTTTGGAGCAGCAGAATTGCGAAAAATTTTTTGCCTTCTCAACCATTCCTTGGCTTCAAACTCCCATATCTCGCGAACGGATCGACCTAACTCAAAAATTCCTGTTGCGTCTGAAAGTAGAAACTCGCCCGATTACAGCGGTATGTGTATTTTTACCCTAGGCCATTCTTGTTAAGCGTTTGGAGCAGCAGAATTGCGAAAAATTTTTGGCTTCTCAAGCATTTCTTGGCTTCAAACTCCCATATCTCGCGAACGGATTGACCTAACCCAAAAATTCCTATTGCTTCTGAAAGTCGAAGCTCGCCCGATTACAACGGTATGTGTATTTTTTCCCTAGGCCATTCTTGTAAAGCGTTTGGAGCAGCAGAATTGCGAAAAATTTGTTGTCTTCTCAACCATTTCTTAGCGTCAAACTCCCATATCTCGCGAACGGATTGACATAACCCAAAAATTCCTGTTGCATCTGAAAGTAGAAACTCGCCCGATTACAACGGTATGTGTATTTTTTCCCTAGGCCATTCTGGTTAAGCGTTTGGAGCAGCAGAATTGCGAAAAATTTTTTGCCTTCTCAACCATTCCTTGGCTTCAAACTCCCATATCTCGCGAACGGATCGACCTAACTCAAAAATTCCTGTTGCGTCTGAAAGTAGAAACTCGCCCGATTACAGCGGTATGTGTATTTTTACCCTAGGCCATTCTTGTTAAGCGTTTGGAGCAGCAGAATTGCGAAAAATTTTTCGCCTTCTCAACCATTTCTTGGCTTCAAACTCCCATATCTCGCGAACGGATTGACCTAACCCAAAAATTTCTGTAGCGTCTGAAAGTAGAAACATGCCCGATTACAACGGTATGTGTATTTTTTCCCTAGGCCATTCTTGTTAAGCGTTTGGAGCAGCAGAATTGCGAAAAATTTGTTGTCTTCTCAACCATTTCTTAGCGTCAAACTCCCATATCTCGCGAACGGATTGACCTAACCCAAAAATTCCTGTTGCATCTGAAAGTAGAAACTCGCCCGATTACAACGGTATGTGTATTTTTTCCCTAGGCCATTCTGGTTAAGCGTTTGGAGCAGCAGAATTGCGAAAAATTTTTTGCCTTCTCAACCATTCCTTGGCTTCAAACTCCCATATCTCGCGAACGGATCGACCTAACTCAAAAATTCCTGTTGCGTCTGAAAGTAGAAACTCGCCCGATTACAGCGGTATGTGTATTTTTACCCTAGGCCATTCTTGTTAAGCGTTTGGAGCAGCAGAATTGCGAAAAATTTTTCGCCTTCTCAACCATTTCTTGGCTTCAAACTCCCATATCTCGCGAACGGATTGACCTAACCCAAAAATTTCTGTAGCGTCTGAAAGTAGAAACATGCCCGATTACAACGGTATGTGTATTTTTTCCCTAGGCCATTCTTGTTAAGCGTTTGGAGCAGCAGAATTGCGAAAAATTTGTTGTCTTCTCAACCATTTCTTAGCGTCAAACTCCCATATCTCGCGAACGGATTGACCTAACCCAAAAATTCCTGTTGCATCTGAAAGTAGAAACTCGCCCGATTACAACGGTATGTGTATTTTTTCCCTAGGCCATTCTGGTTAAGCGTTTGGAGCAGCAGAATTGCGAAAAATTTTTTGCCTTCTCAACCATTCCTTGGCTTCAAACTCCCATATCTCGCGAACGGATTGACCTAACTCAAAAATTCCTGTTGCGTCTGAAAGTAGAAACTCGCCCGATTACAGCGGTATGTGTATTTTTTCCCTAGGCCATTCTGGTTAAGCGTTTGGAGCAGCAGAATTGCGAAAAATTTTTTGCCTTCTCAACCATTCCTTGGCTTCAAACTCCCATATCTCGCGAACGGATCGACCTAACTCAAAAATTCCTGTTGCGTCTGAAAGTAGAAACTCGCCCGATTACAGCGGTATGTGTATTTTTACCCTAGGCCATTCTTGTTAAGCGTTTGGAGCAGCAGAATTGCGAAAAATTTTTCGCCTTCTCAACCATTTCTTGGCTTCAAACTCCCATATCTCGCGAACGGATTGACCTAAACCAAAAATTCCTGTAGCGTCTGAAAGTAGAAACTTGCCCGATTACAACGGTATGTGTATTTTTTCCCTAGGCCATTCTTGTTAAGCGTTTGGAGCAGCAGAATTGCGAAAAATTTTTGGCTTCTCAACCATTTCTTGGCTTCAAACTCCCATATCTCGCGAACGGATTGACCTAACCCAAAAATTCCTATTGCTTCTGAAAGTCGAAGCTCGTCCGATTACAACGGTATGTGTATTTTTTCCCTAGGCCATTCTTGTAAAGTGTTTGGAGCAGCAGAATTGCGAAAAATTTGTTGTCTTCTCAACCATTTCTTAGCGTCAAACTCCCATATCTCGCGAACGGATTGACCTAACCCAAAAATTCCTGTTGCATCTGAAAGTAGAAACTCGCCCGATTACAACGGTATGTGTATTTTTTCCCTAGGCCATTCTGGTTAAGCGTTTGGAGCAGCAGAATTGCGAAAAATTTTTTGCCTTCTCAACCATTCCTTGGCTTCAAACTCCCATATCTCGCGAACGGATTGACCTAACTCAAAAATTCCTGTTGCGTCTGAAAGTAGAAACTCGCCCGATTACAGCGGTATGTGTATTTTTACCCTAGGCCATTCTTGTTAAGCGTTTGGAGCAGCAGAATTGCGAAAAATTTTTCGCCTTCTCAACCATTTCTTGGCTTCAAACTCCCATATCTCGCGAACGGATTGACCTAACCCAAAAATTTCTGTAGCGTCTGAAAGTAGAAACATGCCCGATTACAACGGTATGTGTATTTTTTCCCTAGGCCATTCTTGTTAAGCGTTTGGAGCAGCAGAATTGCGAAAAATTTGTTGTCTTCTCAACCATTTCTTAGCGTCAAACTCCCATATCTCGCGAACGGATTGACCTAACTCAAAAATTCCTGTTGCGTCTGAAAGTAGAAACTCGCCCGATTACAGCGGTATGTGTATTTTTTCCCTAGGCCATTCTGGTTAAGCGTTTGGAGCAGCAGAATTGCGAAAAATTTTTTGCCTTCTCAACCATTCCTTGGCTTCAAACTCCCATATCTCGCGAACGGATTGACCTAACTCAAAAATTCCTGTTGCGTCTGAAAGTAGAAACTCGCCCGATTACAGCGGTATGTGTATTTTTACCCTAGGCCATTCTTGTTAAGCGTTTGGAGCAGCAGAATTGCGAAAAATTTTTCGCCTTCTCAACCATTCCTTGGCTTCAAACTCCCATATCTCGCGAACGGATCGACCTAACTCAAAAATTCCTGTTGCGTCTGAAAGTAGAAACTCGCCCGATTACAGCGGTATGTGTATTTTTACCCTAGGCCATTCTTGTTAAGCGTTTGGAGCAGCAGAATTGCGAAAAATTTTTCGCCTTCTCAACCATTTCTTGGCTTCAAACTCCCATATCTCGCGAACGGATTGACCTAACCCAAAAATTTCTGTAGCGTCTGAAAGTAGAAACATGCCCGATTACAACGGTATGTGTATTTTTTCCCTAGGCCATTCTTGTTAAGCGTTTGGAGCAGCAGAATTGCGAAAAATTTGTTGTCTTCTCAACCATTTCTTAGCGTCAAACTCCCATATCTCGCGAACGGATTGACCTAACCCAAAAATTCCTGTTGCATCTGACAGTAGAAACTCGCCCGATTACAACGGTATGTGTATTTTTCCCCTAGGCCATTCTGGTTAAGGGTTTGGAGCAGCAGAATTGCGAAAAATTTTTCGCCTTCTCAACCATTTCTTGGATTCAAACTCCCATATCTCGCGAACGGATTGACCTAACCCAAAAATTCCTATTGCTTCTGAAAGTCGAAGCTCGCCCGATTACAACGGTATGTGTATTTTTTCCCTAGGCCATTCTTGTTAAGCGTTTGGAGCAGCAGAATAGCGAAAAATTTGTTGTCTTCTCAACCATTTCTTAGCGTCAAACTCCCATATCTCGCGAACGGATTGACCTAACCCAAAAATTCCTGTTGCATCTGACAGTAGAAACTCGCCCGATTACAACGGTATGTGTATTTTTTCCCTAGGCCATTCTGGTTAAGCGTTTGGAGCAGCAGAATTGCGAAAAATTTTTTGCCTTCTCAACCATTCCTTGGCTTCAAACTCCCATATCTCGCGAACGGATTGACCTAACTCAAAAATTCCTGTTGCGTCTGAAAGTAGAAACACGCCCGATTACAGCGGTATGTGTATTTTTACCCTGGGCCATTCTTGTTAAGCGATTGGAGCAGCAGAATTGCGAAAAATTTTTCGCCTTCTCAACCATTTCTTGGCTTCAAACTCCCATATCTCGCGAACGGATTGACCTAACCCAAAAATTCCTGTAGCGTCTGAAAGTAGAAACTTGCCCGATTACAACGGTATGTGTATTTTTTCCCTAGGCCATTCTTGTTAAGCGTTTGGAGCAGCAGAATTGCGAAAAATTTTTGGCTTCTCAACCATTTCTTGGCTTCAAACTCCCATATCTCGCGAACGGATTGACCTAACCCAAAAATTCCTATTGCTTCTGAAAGTCGAAGCTCGCCCGATTACAACGGTATGTGTATTTTTTCCCTAGGCCATTCTTGTAAAGTGTTTGGAGCAGCAGAATTGCGAAAAATTTGTTGTCTTCCAACCATTTCTTAGCGTCAAACTCCCATATCTCGCGAACGGATTGACCTAACCCAAAAATTCCTGTTGCATCTGACAGTAGAAACTCGCCCGATTACAACGGTATGTGTATTTTTCCCCTAGGCCATTCTGGTTAAGCGTTTGGAGCAGCAGAATTGCGAAAAATTTTTCGCCCTCTCAACCATTTCTTGGATTCAAACTCCCATATCTCGCGAACGGATTGACATAACCCAAAAATTCCTATTGCTTCTGAAAGTCGAAGCTCGCCCGATTACAACGGTATGTGTATTTTTTCCCTAGGCCATTCTTGTTAAGCGTTTGGAGCAGCAGAATAGCGAAAAATTTGTTGTCTTCTCAACCATTTCTTAGCGTCAAACTCCCATATCTCGCGAACGGATTGAACTAACCCAAAAATTCCTGTTGCATCTGACAGTAGAAACTCGCCCGATTACAACGGTATGTGTATTTTTTCCCTAGGCCATTCTGGTTAAGCGTTTGGAGCAGCAGAATTGCGAAAAATTTTTTGCCTTCTCAACCATTCCTTGGCTTCAAACTCCCATATCTCGCGAACGGATTGACCTAACTCAAAAATTCCTGTTGCGTCTGAAAGTAGAAACACGCCCGATTACAGCGGTATGTGTATTTTTACCCTGGGCCATTCTTGTTAAGCGTTTGGAGCAGCAGAATTGCGAAAAATTTTTCGCCTTCTCAACCATTTCTTGGCTTCAAACTCCCATACCTCGCGAACGGATTGACCTAACCCAAAAATTCCTGTAGCGTTTGAAAGTAGAAACTCGCCCGATTACAACGGTATGTGTATTTTTTCCCTAGGCCATTCTGGTTAAGCGTTTGTAGCAGCAGAATTGCGAAAAATTTTTCGCCTTCTCAACCATTTCTTGGCTTCAAACTCCCATACCTCGCGAACGGATTGACCTAACCCAAAAATTCCTATTGCTTCTGAAAGTCGAAACTCGCCCGATTACAGCGGTATGTGTATTTTTACCCTAGGCCATTCTGGTTAAGCGTTTGGAGCAGCAGAAGTGCGAAAAATTTGTTGTCTTCTCAACCATTCCTTGGCTTCAAACTCCCATATCTCGCGAACGGATTGACCTAACTCAAAAATTCCTGTTGCGTCTGAAAGTAGAAACTCGCCCGATTACAGCGGTATGTGTATTTTTACCCTAGGCCATTCTTGTTAAGCGTTTGGAGCAGCAGAATTGCGAAAAATTTTTCGCCTTCTCAACCATTTCTTGGCTTCAAACTCCCATATCTCGCGAACGGATTGACCTAACCCAAAAATTCCTGTAGCGTCTGAAAGTAGAAACACGCCCGATTACAACGGTATGTGTATTTTTTCCCTAGGCCATTCTTGTTAAGCGTTTGGAGCAGCAGAATTGCGAAAAATTTTTCGCCTTCTCAACCATTTCTTGGCTTCAAACTCCCATACCTCGCGAACGGATTGACCTAACCCAAAAATTCCTGTAGCGTCTGAAAGTAGAAACTCGCCCGATTACAACGGTATGTGTATTTTTTCCCTAGGCCATTCTGGTTAAGGGTTTGGAGCAGCAGAAGTGCGAAAAATTTGTTGTCTTCTCAACCATTTCTTAGTTTCAAACTCCCATATCTCGCGAACGGATTGACCTAACCCAAAAATTCCAATTGCATCTGAAAGTAGAAACTCGCCCGATTACAACGGTATGTGTATTTTTTCCCTAGGCCATTCTGGTTAAGCGTTTGGAGCAGCAGAAGTGCGAAAAATTTGTTGTCTTCTCAACCATTTCTTAGCGTCAAACTCCCATATCTCGCGAACGGATTGACCTAACCCAAAAATTCCTGTTGCATCTGAAAGTAGAAACTCGCCCGATTACAACGGTATGTGTATTTTTTCCCTAGGCCATTCTGGTTAAGCGTTTGGAGCAGCAGAAATGCGAAAAATTTTTTGCCTTCTCAACCATTCCTTGGCTTCAAACTCCCATATCTCGCGAACGGATTGACCTAACCCAAAAATTCCTGTAGCGTCTGAAAGTAGAAACTTGCCCGATTACAACGGTATGTGTATTTTTTCCCTAGGCCATTCTTGTTAAGCGTTTGGAGCAGCAGAATTGCGAAAAATTTTTGGCTTCTCAACCATTTCTTGGCTTCAAACTCCCATATCTCGCGAACGGATTGACCTAACCCAAAAATTCCTATTGCTTCTGAAAGTCGAAGCTCGCCCGATTACAACGGTATGTGTATTTTTTCCCTAGGCCATTCTTGTAAAGCGTTTGGAGCAGCAGAATTGCGAAAAATTTGTTGTCTTCTCAACCATTTCTTAGCGTCAAACTCCCATATCTCGCGAACGGATTGAACTAACCCAAAAATTCCTGTTGCATCTGACAGTAGAAACTCGCCCGATTACAACGGTATGTGTATTTTTTCCCTAGGCCATTCTGGTTAAGCGTTTGGAGCAGCAGAATTGCGAAAAATTTTTTGCCTTCTCAACCATTCCTTGGCTTCAAACTCCCATATCTCGCGAACGGATTGACCTAACTCAAAAATTCCTGTTGCGTCTGAAAGTAGAAACACGCCCGATTACAGCGGTATGTGTATTTTTACCCTGGGCCATTCTTGTTAAGCGTTTGGAGCAGCAGAATTGCGAAAAATTTTTCGCCTTCTCAACCATTTCTTGGCTTCAAACTCCCATACCTCGCGAACGGATTGACCTAACCCAAAAATTCCTGTAGCGTTTGAAAGTAGAAACTCGCCCGATTACAACGGTATGTGTATTTTTTCCCTAGGCCATTCTGGTTAAGCGTTTGGAGCAGCAGAATTGCGAAAAATTTTTCGCCTTCTCAACCATTTCTTGGCTTCAAACTCCCATACCTCGCGAACGGATTGACCTAACCCAAAAATTCCTATTGCTTCTGAAAGTCGAAACTCGCCCGATTACAGCGGTATGTGTATTTTTACCCTAGGCCATTCTGGTTAAGCGTTTGGAGCAGCAGAAGTGCGAAAAATTTGTTGTCTTCTCAACCATTCCTTGGCTTCAAACTCCCATATCTCGCGAACGGATTGACCTAACTCAAAAATTCCTGTTGCGTCTGAAAGTAGAAACTCGCCCGATTACAGCGGTATGTGTATTTTTACCCTAGGCCATTCTTGTTAAGCGTTTGGAGCAGCAGAATTGCGAAAAATTTTTCGCCTTCTCAACCATTTCTTGGCTTCAAACTCCCATATCTCGCGAACGGATTGACCTAACCCAAAAATTCCTGTAGCGTCTGAAAGTAGAAACACGCCCGATTACAACGGTATGTGTATTTTTTCCCTAGGCCATTCTTGTTAAGCGTTTGGAGCAGCAGAATTGCGAAAAATTTTTCGCCTTCTCAACCATTTCTTGGCTTCAAACTCCCATACCTCGCGAACGGATTGACCTAACCCAAAAATTCCTGTAGCGTCTGAAAGTAGAAACTCGCCCGATTACAACGGTATGTGTATTTTTTCCCTAGGCCATTCTGGTTAAGGGTTTGGAGCAGCAGAAGTGCGAAAAATTTGTTGTCTTCTCAACCATTTCTTAGTTTCAAACTCCCATATCTCGCGAACGGATTGACCTAACCCAAAAATTCCAATTGCATCTGAAAGTAGAAACTCGCCCGATTACAACGGTATGTGTATTTTTTCCCTAGGCCATTCTGGTTAAGCGTTTGGAGCAGCAGAAGTGCGAAAAATTTGTTGTCTTCTCAACCATTTCTTAGCGTCAAACTCCCATATCTCGCGAACGGATTGACCTAACCCAAAAATTCCTGTTGCATCTGAAAGTAGAAACTCGCCCGATTACAACGGTATGTGTATTTTTTCCCTAGGCCACTCTGGTTAAGCGTTTGGAGCAGCAGAAATGCGAAAAATTTTTTGCCTTCTCAACCATTCCTTGGCTTCAAACTCCCATATCTCGCGAACGGATTGACCTAACCCAAAAATTCCTGTAGCGTCTGAAAGTAGAAACTTGCCCGATTACAACGGTATGTGTATTTTTTCCCTAGGCCATTCTTGTTAAGCGTTTGGAGCAGCAGAATTGCGAAAAATTTTTGGCTTCTCAACCATTTCTTGGCTTCAAACTCCCATATCTCGCGAACGGATTGACCTAACCCAAAAATTCCTATTGCTTCTGAAAGTCGAAGCTCGCCCGATTACAACGGTATGTGTATTTTTTCCCTAGGCCATTCTTGTAAAGCGTTTGGAGCAGCAGAATTGCGAAAAATTTGTTGTCTTCTCAACCATTTCTTAGCGTCAAACTCCCATATCTCTCGAACGGATTGACCTAACCCAAAAATTCCTGTTGCATCTGAAAGTAGAAACTCGCCCGATTACAACGGTATGTGTATTTTTTCCCTAGGCCATTCTGGTTAAGCGTTTGGAGCAGCAGAATTGCGAAAAATTTTTTGCCTTCTCAACCATTCCTTGGCTTCAAACTCCCATATCTCGCGAACGGATTGACCTAACTCAAAAATTCCTGTTGCGTCTGAAAGTAGAAACTCGCCCGATTACAGCGGTATGTGTATTTTTACCCTAGGCCATTCTTGTTAAGCGTTTGGAGCAGCAGAATTGCGAAAAATTTTTCGCCTTCTCAACCATTTCTTGGCTTCAAACTCCCATATCTCGCGAACGGATTGACCTAACCCAAAAATTCCTGTAGCGTCTGAAAGTAGAAACACTCCCGATTACAACGGTATGTGTATTTTTTCCCTAGGCCATTCTTGTTAAGCGTTTGGAGCAGCAGAATTGCGAAAAAATTTTGGCTTCTCAACCATTTCTTGGCTTCAAACTCCCATATCTCGCGAACGGATTGACCTAACCCAAAAATTCCTATTGCTTCTGAAAGTCGAAGCTCGCCCGATTACAACGGTATGTGTATTTTTTCCCTAGGCCATTCTTGTTAAGCGTTTGGAGCAGCAGAATTGCGAAAAATTTGTTGTCTTCTCAACCATTTCTTAGCGTCAAACTCCCATATCTCGCGAACGGATTGACCTAACCCAAAAATTCCTGTTGCATCTGACAGTAGAAACTCGCCCGATTACAACGGTATGTGTATTATTTCCCTAGGCCATTCTGGTTAAGCGTTTGTAGCAGCAGAATTGCGAAAAATTTTTTGCCTTCTCAACTATTCCTTGGCTTCAAACTCCCATATCTCGCGAACGGATTGACCTAACTCAAAAATTCCTGTTGCGTCTGAAAGTAGAAACTCGCCCGATTACAGCGGTATGTGTATTTTTACCCTGGGCCATTCTTGTTAAGCGTTTGGAGCAGCAGAATTGCGAAAAATTTTTCGCCTTCTCAACCATTTCTTGGCTTCAAACTCCCATATCTCGCGAACGGATTGACCTAACCCAAAAATTCCTGTAGCGTCTGAAAGTAGAAACTTGCCCGATTACAACGGTATGTGTATTTTTTCCCTAGGCCATTCTTGTTAAGCGTTTGGAGCAGCAGAATTGCGAAAAATTTTTGGCTTCTCAACCATTTCTTGGCTTCAAACTCCCATATCTCGCGAACGGATTGACCTAACCCAAAAATTCCTATTGCTTCTGAAAGTCGAAGCTCGCCCGATTACAACGGTATGTGTATTTTTTCCCTAGGCCATTCTTGTAAAGTGTTTGGAGCAGCAGAATTGCGAAAAATTTGTTGTCTTCTCAACCATTTCTTAGCGTCAAACTCCCATATCTCGCGAACGGATTGACCTAACCCAAAAATTCCTGTTGCATCTGAAAGTAGAAACTCGCCCGATTACAACGGTATGTGTATTTTTTCCCTAGGCCATTCTGGTTAAGCGTTTGGAGCAGCAGAATTGCGAAAAATTTTTTGCCTTCTCAACCATTCCTTGGCTTCAAACTCCCATATCTCGCGAACGGATTGACCTAACTCAAAAATTCCTGTTGCGTCTGAAAGTAGAAACACGCCCGATTACAACGGTATGTGTATTTTTTCCCTAGGCCATTCTTGTTAAGCGTTTGGAGCAGCAGAATTGCGAAAAAATTTTGGCTTCTCAACCATTTCTTGGCTTCAAACTCCCATATCTCGCGAACGGATTGACCTAACCCAAAAATTCCTATTGCTTCTGAAAGTCGAAGCTCGCCCGATTACAACGGTATGTGTATTTTTTCCCTAGGCCATTCTTGTTAAGCGTTTGGAGCAGCAGAATTGCGAAAAATTTGTTGTCTTCTCAACCATTTCTTAGCGTCAAACTCCCATATCTCGCGAACGGATTGACCTAACCCAAAAATTCCTGTTGCATCTGACAGTAGAAACTCGCCCGATTACAACGGTATGTGTATTATTTCCCTAGGCCATTCTGGTTAAGCGTTTGTAGCAGCAGAATTGCGAAAAATTTTTTGCCTTCTCAACTATTCCTTGGCTTCAAACTCCCATATCTCGCGAACGGATTGACCTAACTCAAAAATTCCTGTTGCGTCTGAAAGTAGAAACTCGCCCGATTACAGCGGTATGTGTATTTTTACCCTGGGCCATTCTTGTTAAGCGTTTGGAGCAGCAGAATTGCGAAAAATTTTTCGCCTTCTCAACCATTTCTTGGCTTCAAACTCCCATATCTCGCGAACGGATTGACCTAACCCAAAAATTCCTGTAGCGTCTGAAAGTAGAAACTTGCCCGATTACAACGGTATGTGTATTTTTTCCCTAGGCCATTCTTGTTAAGCGTTTGGAGCAGCAGAATTGCGAAAAATTTTTGGCTTCTCAACCATTTCTTGGCTTCAAACTCCCATATCTCGCGAACGGATTGACCTAACCCAAAAATTCCTATTGCTTCTGAAAGTCGAAGCTCGCCCGATTACAACGGTATGTGTATTTTTTCCCTAGGCCATTCTTGTAAAGTGTTTGGAGCAGCAGAATTGCGAAAAATTTGTTGTCTTCTCAACCATTTCTTAGCGTCAAACTCCCATATCTCGCGAACGGATTGACCTAACCCAAAAATTCCTGTTGCATCTGAAAGTAGAAACTCGCCCGATTACAACGGTATGTGTATTTTTTCCCTAGGCCATTCTGGTTAAGCGTTTGGAGCAGCAGAATTGCGAAAAATTTTTTGCCTTCTCAACCATTCCTTGGCTTCAAACTCCCATATCTCGCGAACGGATTGACCTAACTCAAAAATTCCTGTTGCGTCTGAAAGTAGAAACTCGCCCGATTACAACGGTATGTGTATTTTTCCCCTAGGCCATTCTGGTTAAGCGTTTGGAGCAGCAGAATTGCGAAATATTTTTCGCCTTCTCAACCATTTCTTGGCTTCAAACTCCCATATCTCGCGAACGGATTGACCTAACCCAAAAATTTCTGTAGCGTCTGAAAGTAGAAACATGCCCGATTACAACGGTATGTGTATTTTTTCCCTAGGCCATTCTTGTTAAGCGTTTGGAGCAGCAGAATTGCGAAAAATTTGTTGTCTTCTCAACCATTTCTTAGCGTCAAACTCCCATATCTCGCGAACGGATTGACCTAACCCAAAAATTCCTGTTGCATCTGACAGTACAAACTCGCCCGATTACAACGGTATGTGTATTTTTCCCCTAGGCCATTCTGGTTAAGCGTTTGGAGCAGCAGAATTGCGAAAAATTTTTCGCCTTCTCAACCATTTCTTGGATTCAAACTCCCATATCTCGCGAACGGATTGACCTAACCCAAAAATTCCTATTGCTTCTGAAAGTCGAAGCTCGCCCGATTACAACGGTATGTGTATTTTTTCCCTAGGCCATTCTTGTTAAGCGTTTGGAGCAGCAGAATAGCGAAAAATTTGTTGTCTTCTCAACCATTTCTTAGCGTCAAACTCCCATATCTCGCGAACGGATTGACCTAACCCAAAAATTCCTGTTGCATCTGACAGTAGAAACTCGCCCGATTACAACGGTATGTGTATTTTTTCCCTAGGCCATTCTGGTTAAGCGTTTGGAGCAGCAGAATTGCGAAAAATTTTTTGCCTTCTCAACCATTCCTTGGCTTCAAACTCCCATATCTCGCGAACGGATTGACCTAACTCAAAAATTCCTGTTGCGTCTGAAAGTAGAAACTCGCCCGATTACAGCGGTATGTGTATTTTTACCCTAGGCCATTCTTGTTAAGCGTTTGGAGCAGCAGAATTGCGAAAAATTTTTCGCCTTCTCAACCATTTCTTGGCTTCAAACTCCCATATCTCGCGAACGGATTGACCTAACCCAAAAATTTCTGTAGCGTCTGAAAGTAGAAACATGCCCGATTACAACGGTATGTGTATTTTTTCCCTAGGCCATTCTTGTTAAGCGTTTGGAGCAGCAGAATTGCGAAAAATTTGTTGTCTTCTCAACCATTTCTTAGCGTCAAACTCCCATATCTCGCGAACGGATTGACCTAACCCAAAAATTCCTGTTGCATCTGACAGTAGAAACTCGCCCGATTACAACGGTATGTGTATTTTTCCCCTAGGCCATTCTGGTTAAGCGTTTGGAGCAGCAGAATTGCGAAAAATTTTTCGCCTTCTCAACCATTTCTTGGATTCAAACTCCCATATCTCGCGAACGGATTGACCTAACCCAAAAATTCCTATTGCTTCTGAAAGTCGAAGCTCGCCCGATTACAACGGTATGTGTATTTTTTCCCTAAGCCATTCTTGTTAAGCGTTTGGAGCAGCAGAATAGCGAAAAATTTGTTGTCTTCTCAACCATTTCTTAGCGTCAAACTCCCATATCTCGCGAACGGATTGAACTAACCCAAAAATTCCTGTTGCATCTGACAGTAGAAACTCGCCCGATTACAACGGTATGTGTATTTTTTCCCTAGGCCATTCTGGTTAAGCGTTTGGAGCAGCAGAATTGCGAAAAATTTTTTGCCTTCTCAACCATTCCTTGGCTTCAAACTCCAATATCTCGCGAACGGATTGACCTAACTCAAAAATTCCTGTTGCGTCTGAAAGTAGAAACACGCCCGATTACAGCGGTATGTGTATTTTTACCCTGGGCCATTCTTGTTAAGCGTTTGGAGCAGCAGAATTGCGAAAAATTTTTCGCCTTCTCAACCATTTCTTGGCTTCAAACTCCCATACCTCGCGAACGGATTGACCTAACCCAAAAATTCCTGTAGCGTCTGAAAGTAGAAACTCGCCCGATTACAACGGTATGTGTATTCTTTCCCTAGGCCATTCTGGTTAAGCGTTTGGAGCAGCAGAATTGCGAAAAATTTTTCGCCTTCTCAACCATTTCTTGGCTTCAAACTCCCATACCTCGCGAACGGATTGACCTAACCCAAAAATTCCTATTGCTTCTGAAAGTCGAAACTCGCCCGATTACAGCGGTATGTGTATTTTTACCCTAGGCCATTCTGGTTAAGCGTTTGGAGCAGCAGAAGTGCGAAAAATTTGTTGTCTTCTCAACCATTCCTTGGCTTCAAACTCCCATATCTCGCGAACGGATTGACCTAACTCAAAAATTCCTGTTGCGTCTGAAAGTAGAAACTCGCCCGATTACAGCGGTATGTGTATTTTTACCCTAGGCCATTCTTGTTAAGCGTTTGGAGCAGCAGAATTGCGAAAAATTTTTCGCCTTCTCAACCATTTCTTGGCTTCAAACTCCCATATCTCGCGAACGGATTGACCTAACCCAAAAATTTCTGTAGCGTCTGAAAGTAGAAACATGCCCGATTACAACGGTATGTGTATTTTTTCCCTAGGCCATTCTTGTTAAGCGTTTGGAGCAGCAGAATTGCGAAAAATTTGTTGTCTTCTCAACCATTTCTTAGCGTCAAACTCCCATATCTCGCGAACGGATTGACCTAACCCAAAAATTCCTGTTGCATCTGACAGTAGAAACTCGCCCGATTACAACGGTATGTGTATTTTTCCCCTAGGCCATTCTGGTTAAGCGTTTGGAGCAGCAGAATTGCGAAAAATTTTTCGCCTTCTCAACCATTTCTTTGATTCAAACTCCCATATCTCGCGAACGGATTGACCTAACCCAAAAATTCCTATTGCTTCTGAAAGTCGAAGCTCGCCCGATTACAACGGTATGTGTATTTTTTCCCTAGGCCATTCTTGTTAAGCGTTTGGAGCAGCAGAATAGCGAAAAATTTGTTGTCTTCTCAACCATTTCTTAGCGTCAAACTCCCATATCTCGCGAACGGATTGACCTAACCCAAAAATTCCTGTTGCATCTGACAGTAGAAACTCGCCCGATTACAACGGTATGTGTATTTTTTCCCTAGGCCATTCTGGTTAAGCGTTTGGAGCAGCAGAATTGCGAAAAATTTTTTGCCTTCTCAACCATTCCTTGGCTTCAAACTCCCATATCTCGCGAACGGATTGACCTAACTCAAAAATTCCTGTTGCGTCTGAAAGTAGAAACACGCCCGATTACAGCGGTATGTGTATTTTTACCCTGGGCCATTCTTGTTAAGCGTTTGGAGCAGCAGAATTGCGAAAAATTTTTCGCCTTCTCCACCATTTCTTGGCTTCAAACTCCCATACCTCGCGAACGGATTGACCTAACCCAAAAATTCCTGTAGCGTCTGAAAGTAGAAACTCGCCCGATTACAACGGTATGTGTATTCTTTCCCTAGGCCATTCTGGTTAAGCGTTTGGAGCAGCAGAATTGCGAAAAATTTTTCGCCTTCTCAACCATTTCTTGGCTTCAAACTCCCATACCTCGCGAACGGATTGACCTAACCCAAAAATTCCTATTGCTTCTGAAAGTCGAAACTCGCCCGATTACAGCGGTATGTGTATTTTTACCCTAGGCCATTCTGGTTAAGCGTTTGGAGCAGCAGAAATGCGAAAAATTTTTTGCCTTCTCAACCATTCCTTGGCTTCAAACTCCCATATCTCGCGAACGGATTGACCTAACCCAAAAATTCCTGTAGCGTCTGAAAGTAGAAACTTGCCCGATTACAACGGTATGTGTATTTTTTCCCTAGGCCATTCTTGTTAAGCGTTTGGAGCAGCAGAATTGCGAAAAATTTTTGGCTTCTCAACCATTTCTTGGCTTCAAACTCCCATATCTCGCGAACGGATTGACCTAACCCAAAAATTCCTATTGCTTCTGAAAGTCGAAGCTCGCCCGATTACAACGGTATATGTATTTTTTCCCTAGGCCATTCTTGTAAAGCGTTTGGAGCAGCAGAATTGCGAAAAATTTGTTGTCTTCTCAACCATTTCTTAGCGTCAAACTCCCATATCTCGCGAACGGATTGACCTAACCCAAAAATTCCTGTTGCATCTGAAAGTAGAAACTCGCCCGATTACAACGGTATGTGTATTTTTTCCCTAGGCCATTCTGGTTAAGCGTTTGGAGCAGCAGAATTGCGAAAAATTTTTTGCCTTCTCAACCATTCCTTGGCTTCAAACTCCCATATCTCGCGAACGGATTGACCTAACTCAAAAATTCCTGTTGCGTCTGAAAGTAGAAACACGCCCGATTACAACGGTATGTGTATTTTTTCCCTAGGCCATTCTTGTTAAGCGTTTGGAGCAGCAGAATTGCGAAAAAATTTTGGCTTCTCAACCATTTCTTGGCTTCAAACTCCCATATCTCGCGAACGGATTGACCTAACCCAAAAATTCCTATTGCTTCTGAAAGTCGAAGCTCGCCCGATTACAACGGTATGTGTATTTTTTCCCTAGGCCATTCTTGTTAAGCGTTTGGAGCAGCAGAATTGCGAAAAATTTGTTGTCTTCTCAACCATTTCTTAGCGTCAAACTCCCATATCTCGCGAACGGATTGACCTAACCCAAAAATTCCTGTTGCATCTGACAGTAGAAACTCGCCCGATTACAACGGTATGTGTATTTTTTCCCTAGGCCATTCTGGTTAAGCGTTTGTAGCAGCAGAATTGCGAAAAATTGTTTGCCTTCTCAACCATTCCTTGGCTTCAAACTCCCATATCTCGCGAACGGATTGACCTAACTCAAAAATTCCTGTTGCGTCTGAAAGTAGAAACTCGCCCGATTACAGCGGTATGTGTATTTTTACCCTGGGCCATTCTTGTTAAGCGTTTGGAGCAGCAGAATTGCGAAAAATTTTTCGCCTTCTCAACCATTTCTTGGCTTCAAACTCCCATACCTCGCGAACGGATTGACCTAACCCAAAAATTCCTGTAGCGTCTGTAAGTAGAAACTCGCCCGATTACAACGGTATGTGTATTTTTTCCCTAGGCCATTCTGGTTAAGCGTTTGGAGCAGCAGAATTGCGAAAAATTTTTCGCCTTCTCAACCATTTCTTGGCTTCAAACTCCCATACCTCGCGAACGGATTGACCTAACCCAAAAATTCCTATTGCTTCTGAAAGTCGAAACTCGCTCGATTACAGCGGTATGTGTATTTTTACCCTAGGCCATTCTGGTTAAGCGTTTGGAGCAGCCGAAGTGCGAAAAATTTGTTGTCTTCTCAACCATTTCTTAGCTTCAAACTCCCATATCTCGCGAACGGATTGACCTAACCCAAAAATTCCAATTGCATCTGAAAGTAGAAACTCGCCCGATTACAACGGTATGTGTATTTTTTCCCTAGGCCATTCTGGTTAAGCGTTTGGAGCAGCAGAAGTGCGAAAAATTTGTTGTCTTCTCAACCATTTCTTAGCTTCAAACTCCCATATCTCGCGAACGGATTGACCTGACCGAAAAATTCCTGTTGCATCTGAAAGTAGAAACTCGCCCGATTACAACGGTATGTGTATTTTTTCCCTAGGCCATTCTTGTTTAGCGTTTGGAGCAGCAGAATTGCGAAAAATTTTTTGCCCTCTCAACCATTTCTTGGCTTCAAACTCCCATATCTCGCGAACGGATTGACCTAACCCAAAAATTCCTATTCCTTCTGAAAGTCGAAACTCGCCCGATTACAGCGGTATGTGTATTTTTACCCTAGGCCATTCTGGTTAAGCGTTTGGAGCAGCAGAATTGCGAAAAAATTTTGGCTTCTCAACCATTTCTTGGCTTCAAACTCCCATATCTCGCGAACGGATTGACCTAACCCAAAAATTCCTATTGCTTCTGAAAGTCGAAGCTCGCCCGATTACAACGGTATGTGTATTTTTTCCCTAGGCCATTCTTGTTAAGCGTTTGGAGCAGCAGAATTGCGAAAAATTTGTTGTCTTCTCAACCATTTCTTAGCGTCAAACTCCCATATCTCGCGAACGGATTGACCTAACCCAAAAATTCCTGTTGCATCTGACAGTAGAAACTCGCCCGATTACAACGGTATGTGTATTTTTTCCGTAGGCCATTCTGGTTAAGCGTTTGTAGCAGCAGAATTGCGAAAAATTTTTTGCCCTCTCAACCATTTCTTGGCTTCAAACTCCCATATCTCGCGAACGGATTGACCTAACCCAAAAATTCCTATTCCTTCTGAAAGTCGAAACTCGCCCGATTACAGCGGTATGTGTATTTTTACCCTAGGCCATTCTGGTTAAGCGTTTGGAGCAGCAGAATTGCGAAAAACTTTTCGCCTTCGCAACCATTTCTTGGCTTCAAACTCCCATATCTCGCGAACGGATTGACCTAACCCAAAAATTCCTGTTGCATCTGAAAGTAGAAACTCGCCCGATTACAACGGTATGTGTATTTTTTCCCTAGGCCATTCTGGTTAAGCGTTTGGAGCAGCAGAATTGCGAAAAATTTTTTGCCTTCTCAACCATTCCTTGGATTCAAACTCCCATATCTCGCGAACGGATTGACCTAACTCAAAAATTCCTGTTGCGTCTGAAAGTAGAAACTCGCCCGATTACAGCGGTATGTGTATTTTTACCCTAGGCCATTCTTGTTAAGCGTTTGGAGCAGCAGAATTGCGAAAAAATTTTCGCCTTCTCAACCATTTCTTGGCTTCAAACTCCCATATCTCGCGAACGGATTGACCTAACCCAAAAATTCCTGTAGGGTCTGAAAGTAGAAACTTGCCCGATTACAACGGTATGTGTATTTTTTCCCTAGGCCATTCTTGTTTAGCGTTTGGAGCAGCAGAATTGCGAAGAATTTGTTGTCTTGTCAACCATTTCTTAGCGTCAAACTCCTATATCTCGCGAACGGATTGACCTAACCCAAAAATTCCAATTGCATCTGAAAGTAGAAACTCGCCCGATTACAACGGTATGTGTATTTTTTCCCTAGGCCATTCTGGTTAAGCGTTTGGAGCAGCAGAAGTGCGAAAAATTTGTTGTCTTCTCAACCATTTCTTAGCTTCAAACTCCCATATCTCGCGAACGAATTGACCTAACCGAAAAATTCCTGTTGCATCTGAAAGTAGAAACTCGCCCGATTACAACGGTATGTGTATTTTTACCCTAGGCCATTCTGGTTAAGCGTTTGGAGCAGCAGAATTGCGAAAAACTTTTCGCCTTCGCAACCATTTCTTGGCTTCAAACTCCCATATCTCGCGAACGGATTGACCTAACCCAAAAATTCCTGTTGCATCTGAAAGTAGAAACTCGCCCGATTACAACGGTATGTGTATTTTTTCCCTAGGCCATTCTGGTTAAGCGTTTGGAGCAGCAGAATTGCGAAAAATTTTTTGCCTTCTCAACCATTCCTTGGATTCAAACTCCCATATCTCGCGAACGGATTGACTTAACTCAAAAATTCCTGTTGCGTCTGAAAGTAGAAACTCGCCCGATTACAGCGGTATGTGTATTTTTACCCTAGGCCATTCTTGTTAAGCGTTTGGAGCAGCAGAATTGCGAAAAAATTTTCGCCTTCTCAACCATTTCTTGGCTTCAAACTCCCATATCTCGCGAACGGATTGACCTAACCCAAAAATTCCTGTAGCGTCTGAAAGTAGAAACTTGCCCGATTACAACGGTATGTGTATTTTTTCCCTAGGCCATTCTTGTTAAGCGTTTGGAGCAGCAGAATTGCGAAGAATTTGTTGTCTTGTCAACCATTTCTTAGCGTCAAACTCCTATATCTCGCGAACGGATTGACCTAACCCAAAAATTCCAATTGCATCTGAAAGTAGAAACTCGCCCGATTACAACGGTATGTGTATTTTTTCCCTAGGCCATTCTGGTTAAGCGTTTGGAGCAGCAGAAGTGCGAAAAATTTGTTGTCTTCTCAACCATTTCTTAGCTTCAAACTCCCATATCTCGCGAACGAATTGACCTAACCGAAAAATTCCTGTTGCATCTGAAAGTAGAAACTCGCCCGATTACAACGGTATGTGTATTTTTTCCCTAGGCCATTCTTGTTAAGCGTTTGGAGCAGCAGAATTGCGAAAAATTTTTGGCCTTCTCAACCATTTCTTGGCTTCAAACTCCCATATCTCGCGAACGGATTGACCTAACCCAAAAATTCCCATTCCTTCTGAAAGTCGAAACTCGCCCGATTACAGCGGTATGTGTATTTTTACCCTAGGCCATTCTGGTTAAGCGTTTGGAGCAGCAGAATTGCGAAAAACTTTTCGCCTTCGCAACCATTTCTTGGCTTCAAACTCCCATATCTCGCGAACGGATTGACCTAACCCAAAAATTCCTATTGCATCTGAAAGTAGAAACTCGCCCGATTACAACGGCATGTGTATTTTTTCCCTAGTCCATTTTGGTTAAGCGTTTGGAGCAGCAGAATTTCGAAAAATTTGTTGTCTTCTCAACCATTTCTTAGCGTCAAACTCCCATATCTCGCGAACGGATTGACCTAACCCAAAAATTCCTGTTGCATCTGAAAGTAGAAACTCGCCCGATTACAACGGTATGTGTATTTTTTCCCTAGGCCATTCTGGTTAAGCGTTTGGAGCAGCAGAATTGCGAAAAAATTTTTGCCTTCTCAACCATTCCTTGGCTTCAAACTCCCATATCTCGCGAACGGATTGACCTAACTCAAAAATTCCTGTTGCGTCTGAAAGTAGAAACTCGCCCGATTACAGCGGTATGTGTATTTTTACCCTAGGCCATTCTTGTTAAGCGTTTGGAGCAGCAGAATTGCGAAAAATTTTTCGCCTTCTCAACCATTTCTTGGCTTCAAACTCCCATATCTCGCGAACGGATTGACCTAACCCAAAAATTCCTGTAGCGTCTGAAAGTAGAAACACGCCCGATTACAACGGTATGTGTATTTTTTCCCTAGGCCATTCTTGTTAAGCGTTTGGAGCAGCAGAATTGCGAAAAAATTTTGGCTTCTCAACCATTTCTTGGCTTCAAACTCCCATATCTCGCGAACGGATTGACCTAACCCAAAAATTCCTATTGCTTCTGAAAGTCGAAGCTCGCCCGATTACAACGGTATGTGTATTTTTTCCCTAGGCCATTCTTGTTAAGCGTTTGGAGCAGCAGAATTGCGAAAAATTTGTTATCTTCTCAACCATTTCTTAGCGTCAAACTCCCATATCTCGCGAACGGATTGACCTAACCCAAAAATTCCTGTTGCATCTGACAGTAGAAACTCGCCCGATTACAACGGTATGTGTATTTTTTCCCTAGGCCATTCTTGTTAAGCGTTTGGAGCAGCAGAATTGCGAAGAATTTGTTGTCTTGTCAACCATTTCTTAGCGTCAAACTCCTATATCTCGCGAACGGATTGACCTAACCCAAAAATTCCAATTGCATCTGAAAGTAGAAACTCGCCCGATTACAACGGTATGTGTATTTTTTCCCTAGGCCATTCTGGTTAAGCGTTTGGAGCAGCAGAAGTGCGAAAAATTTGTTGTCTTCTCAACCATTTCTTAGCTTCAAACTCCCATATCTCGCGAACGAATTGACCTAACCGAAAAATTCCTGTTGCATCTGAAAGTAGAAACTCGCCCGATTACAACGGTATGTGTATTTTTTCCCTAGGCCATTCTTGTTAAGCGTTTGGAGCAGCAGAATTGCGAAAAATTTTTGGCCTTCTCAACCATTTCTTGGCTTCAAACTCCCATATCTCGCGAACGGATTGACCTAACCCAAAAATTCCCATTCCTTCTGAAAGTCGAAACTCGCCCGATTACAGCGGTATGTGTATTTTTACCCTAGGCCATTCTGGTTAAGCGTTTGGAGCAGCAGAATTGCGAAAAACTTTTCGCCTTCGCAACCATTTCTTGGCTTCAAACTCCCATATCTCGCGAACGGATTGACCTAACCCAAACATTCCTATTGCATCTGAAAGTAGAAACTCGCCCGATTACAACGGCATGTGTATTTTTTCCCTAGTCCATTTTGGTTAAGCGTTTGGAGCAGCAGAATTTCGAAAAATTTGTTGTCTTCTCAACCATTTCTTAGCGTCAAACTCCCATATCTCGCGAACGGATTGACCTAACCCAAATATTCCTGTTGCATCTGAAAGTAGAAACTCGCCCGATTACAACGGTATGTGTATTTTTTCCCTAGGCCATTCTGGTTAAGCGTTTGGAGCAGCAGAATTGCGAAAAAATTTTTGCCTTCTCAACCATTCCTTGGCTTCAAACTCCCATATCTCGCGAACGGATTGACCTAACTCAAAAATTCCTGTTGCGTCTGAAAGTAGAAACTCGCCCGATTACAGCGGTATGTGTATTTTTACCCTAGGCCATTCTTGTTAAGCGTTTGGAGCAGCAGAATTGCGAAAAATTTTTCGCCTTCTCAACCATTTCTTGGCTTCAAACTCCCATATCTCGCGAACGGATTGACCTAGCCCAAAAATTCCTGTAGCGTCTGAAAGTAGAAACACGCCCGATTACAACGGTATGTGTATTTTTTCCCTAGGCCATTCTTGTTAAGCGTTTGGAGCAGCAGAATTGCGAAAAAATTTTGGCTTCTCAACCATTTCTTGGCTTCAAACTCCCATATCTCGCGAACGGATTGACCTAACCCAAAAATTCCTATTGCTTCTGAAAGTCGAAGCTCGCCCGATTACAACGGTATGTGTATTTTTTCCCTAGGCCATTCTTGTTAAGCGTTTGGAGCAGCAGAATTGCGAAAAATTTGTTGTCTTCTCAACCATTTCTTAGCGTCAAACTCCCATATCTCGCGAACGGATTGACCTAACCCAAAAATTCCTGTTGCATGTGACAGTAGAAACTCGCCCGATTACAACGGTATGTGTATTTTTTCCGTAGGCCATTCTGGTTAAGCGTTTGTAGCAGCAGAATTACGAAAAATTTTTTGCCTTCTCAACCATTCCTTGGCTTCAAACTCCCATATCTCGCGAACGGATTGACCTAACTCAAAAATTCCTGTTGCGTCTGAAAGTAGAAACTCGCCCGATTACAGCGGTATGTGTATTTTTACCCTGGGCCATTCTTGTTAAGCGTTTGGAGCAGCAGAATTGCGAAAAATTTTTCGCCTTCTCAACCATTTCTTGGCTTCAAACTCCCATACCTCGCGAACGGATTGACCTAACCCAAAAATTCCTATTGCTTCTGAAAGTCGAAACTCGCTCGATTACAGCGGTATGTGTATTTTTACCCTAGGCCATTCTGGTTAAGCGTTTGGAGCAGCAGAAGTGCGAAAAATTTGTTGTCTTCTCAACCATTTCTTAGCTTCAAACTCCCATATCTCGCAAACGGATTGACCTAACCCAAAAATTCCTATTCCTTCTGAAAGTCGAAACTCGCCCGATTACAACGGTATGTGTATTTTTTCCCTAGGCCATTCTGGTTAAGCGTTTGGAGCAGCAGAATTGCGAAAAATTTTTTGCCTTCTCAACCATTCCTTGGCTTCAAACTCCCATATCTCGCGAACGGATTGACCTAACTCAAAAATTCCTGTTGCGTCTGAAAGTAGAAACTCGCCCGATTACAGCGGTATGTGTATTTTTACCCTGGGCCATTCTTGTTAAGCGTTTGGAGCAGCAGAATTGCGAAAAATTTTTCGCCTTCTCAACCATTTCTTGGCTTCAAACTCCCATACCTCGCGAACGGATTGACCTAACCCAAAAATTCCTATTGCTTCTGAAAGTCGAAACTCGCTCGATTACAGCGGTATGTGTATTTTTACCCTAGGCCATTCTGGTTAAGCGTTTGGAGCAGCAGAAGTGCGAAAAATATGTTGTCTTCTCAACCATTTCTTAGCTTCAAACTCCCATATCTCGCGAACGGATTGACCTAACCCAAAAATTCCTATTGCTTCTGAAAGTCGAAACTCGCCCGATTACAGCGGTATGTGTATTTTTACCCTAGGCCATTCTGGTTAAGCGTTTGGAGCAGCAGCAGTGCGAAAAATTTGTTGTCTTCTCAACCATTCCTTGGCTTCAAACTCCCATATCTCGCGAACGGATTGACCTAACTCAAAAATTCCTGTTGCGTCTGAAAGTAGAAACTCGCCGGATTACAGCGGTATGTGTATTTTTACCCTAGGCCATTCTTGTTAAGCGTTTGGAGCAGCAGAATTGCGAAAAAATTTTCGCCTTCTCAACCATTTCTTGGCTTCAAACTCCCATATCTCGCGAACGGATTGACCTAACCCAAAAATTCCTGTAGCGTCTGAAAGTAGAAACTTGCCCGATTACAACGGTATGTGTATTTTTTCCCTAGGCCATTCTTGTTAAGCGTTTGGAGCAGCAGAATTGCGAAGAATTTGTTGTCTTGTCAACCATTTCTTAGCGTCAAACTCCTATATCTCGCGAACGGATTGACCTAACCCAAAAATTCCAATTGCATCTGAAAGTAGAAACACGCCCGATTACAACGGTATGTGTATTTTTTCCCTAGGCCATTCTGGTTAAGCGTTTGGAGCAGCAGAAGTGCGAAAAATTTGTTGTCTTCTCAACCATTTCTTAGCTTCAAACTCCCATATCTCGCGAACGAATTGACCTAACCGAAAAATTCCTGTTGCATCTGAAAGTAGAAACTCGCCCGATTACAACGGTATGTGTATTTTTTCCCTAGGCCATTCTTGTTAAGCGTTTGGAGCAGCAGAATTGCGAAAAATTTTTGGCCTTCTCAACCATTTCTTGGCTTCAAACTCCCATATCTCGCGAACGGATTGACCTAACCCAAAAATTCCTATTCCTTCTGAAAGTCGAAACTCGCCCGATTACAGCGGTATGTGTATTTTTACCCTAGGCCATTCTGGTTAAGCGTTTGGAGCAGCAGAATTGCGAAAAACTTTTCGCCTTCGCAACCATTTCTTGGCTTCAAACTCCCATATCTCGCGAACGGATTGACCTAACCCAAAAATTCCTGTTGCATCTGAAAGTAGAAACTCGCCCGATTACAACGGTATGTGTATTTTTTCCCTAGGCCATTCTGGTTAAGCGTTTGGAGCAGCAGAATTGCGAAAAATTTTTTGCCTTCTCAACCATTCCTTGGCTTCAAACTCCCATATCTCGCGAACGGATTGACCTAACTCAAAAATTCCTGTTGCGTCTGAAAGTAGAAACTCGCCCGATTACAGCGGTATGTGTATTTTTACCCTAGGCCATTCTTGTTAAGCGTTTGGAGCAGCAGAATTGCGAAAAATTTTTCGCCTTCTCAACCATTTCTTGGCTTCAAACTCCCATACCTCGCGAACGGATTGACCTAACCCAAAAATTCCTGTAGCGTCTGAAAGTAGAAACTCGCCCGATTACAACGGTATGTGTATTTTTTCCCTATGCCATTCTGGTTAAGCGTTTGGAGCAGCAGAATTGCGAAAAATTTTTTGCCTTCTCAACCATTCCTTGGCTTCAAACTCCCATATCTCGCGAACGGATTGACCTAACTCAAAAATTCCTGTTGCGTCTGAAAGTAGAAACTCGCCCGATTACAGCGGTATGTGTATTTTTACCCTAGGCCATTCTTGTTAAGCGTTTGGAGCAGCAGAATTGCGAAAAATTTTTCGCCTTCTCAACCATTTCTTGGCTTCAAACTCCCATACCTCGCGAACGGATTGACCTAACCCAAAAATTCCTGTAGCGTCTGAAAGTAGAAACTCGCCCGATTACAACGGTATGTGTATTTTTTCCCTATGCCATTCTGGTTAAGCGTTTGGAGCAGCAGAATTGCGAAAAATTTTTCGCCTTCTCAACCATTTCTTGGCTTCAAACTCCCATACCTCGCGAACGGATTGACCTAACCCAAAAATTCCTATTGCTTCTGAAAGTCGAAACTCGCTCGATTACAGCGGTATGTGTATTTTTACCCTAGGCCATTCTGGTTAAGCGTTTGGAGCAGCAGAAGTGCGAAAAATTTGTTGTCTTCTCAACCATTTCTTAGCTTCAAACTCCCATATCTCGCGAACGGATTGACCTAACCCAAAAATTCCAATTGCATCTGAAAGTAGAAACTCGCCCGATTACAACGGTATGGGTATTTTTTCCCTAGGCCATTCTGGTTAAGCGTTTGGAGCAGCAGAAGTGCGAAAAATTTGTTGTCTTCTCAACCATTTCTTAGCTTCAAACTCCCATATCTCGCGAACGGATTGACCTAACCGAAAAATTCCTGTTGCATCTGAAAGTAGAAACTCGCCCGATTATAACGGTATGTGTATTTTTTCCCTAGGCCATTCTTGTTAAGCGTTTGGAGCTGCAGAATTGCGAAAAATTTTTTGCCCACTCAACCATTTCTTGGCTTCAAACTCCCATATCTCGCGAACGGATTGACCTAACCCAAAAATTCCTATTCCTTCTGAAAGTCGAAACTCGCCCGATTACAGCGGTATGTGTATTTTTACCCTAGGCCATTCTTGTTAAGCGTTTGGAGCAGCAGAATTGCGAAAAAATTTTCGCCTTCTCAACCATTTCTTGGCTTCAAACTCCCATATCTCGCGAACGGATTGACCTAACCCAAAAATTCCTGTAGCGTCTGAAAGTAGAAACTTGCGCGATTACAACGGTATGTGTATTTTTTCCCTAGGCCATTCTTGTTAAGCGTTTGGAGCAGCAGAATTGCGAAGAATTTGTTGTCTTGTCAACCATTTCTTAGCGTCAAACTCCTATATCTCGCGAACGGATTGACCTAACCCTAAAATTCCAATTGCATCTGAAAGTAGAAACTCGCCCGATTACAACGGTATGGGTATTTTTTCCCTAGGCCATTCTGGTTAAGCGTTTGGAGCAGCAGAAGTGCGAAAAATTTGTTGTCTTCTCAACCATTTCTTAGCTTCAAACTCCCATATCTCGCGAACGGATTGACCTAACCGAAAAATTCCTGTTGCATCTGAAAGTAGAAACTCGCCCGATTATAACGGTATGTGTAATTTTTCCCTATGCCATTCTTGTTAAGCGTTTGGAGCTGCAGAATTGCGAAAAATTTTTTGCCCACTCAACCATTTCTTGGCTTCTAACTCCCATATCTCGCGAACGGATTGACCTAACCCAAAAATTCCTATTCCTTCTGAAAGTCGAAACTCGCCCGATTACAGCGGTATGTGTATTTTTACCCTAGGCCATTCTTGTTAAGCGTTTGGAGCAGCAGAATTGCGAAAAAATTTTCGCCTTCTCAACCATTTCTTGGCTTCAAACTCCCATATCTCGCGAACGGATTGACCTAACCCAAAAATTCCTATTCCTTCTGAAAGTCGAAACTCGCCCGATTACAGCGGTATGTGTATTTTTACCCTAGGCCATTCTGGTTAAGCGTTTGGAGCAGCAGAATTGCGAAAAACTTTTCGCCTTCGCAACCATTTCTTGGCTTCAAACTCCCATATCTCGCGAACGGATTGACCTAACCCAAAAATTCCTATTGCATCTGAAAGTAGAAACTCGCCCGATTACAACGGTATGTGTATTTTTTCCCTAGGCCATTCTGGTTCAGCGTTTGGAGCAGCAGAATTTCGAAAAATTTGTTGTCTTCTCAACCATTTCTTAGCGTCAAACTCCCATATCTCGCGAACGGATTGACCTAACCCAAAAATTCCTGTTGCATCTGAAAGTAGAAACTCGCCCAATTACAACGGTATGTGTATTTTTTCCCTAGGCCATTCTGGTTAAGCGTTTGGAGCAGCAGAATTGCGAAAAATTTTTTGCCTTCTCAACCATTCCTTGGCTTCAAACTCCCATATCTCGCGAACGGATTGACCTAACTCAAAAATTCCTGTTGCGTCTGAAAGTAGAAACTCGCCCGATTACAGCGGTATGTGTATTTTTACCCTAGGCCATTCTTGTTAAGCGTTTGGAGCAGCAGAATTGCGAAAAATTTTTCGCCTTCTCAACCATTTCTTGGATTCAAACTCCCATATCTCGCGAACGGATTGACCTAACCCAAAAATTCCTGTAGCGTCTGAAAGTAGAAACTTGTCCGATTACAACGGTATGTGTATTTTTTCCCTAGGCCATTCTTGTTAAGCGTTTGGAGCAGCAGAATTGCGAAAAATTTTTTGCCTTCTCAACCATTTCTTGGATTCAAACTCCCATATCTCGCGAACGGATTGACCTAACCCAAAAATTCCTATTGCTTCTGAAAGTCGAAGCTCGCCCGATTACAACGGTATGTGTATTTCTTCCCTAGGCCATTCTTGTTAAGCGTTTGGAGCAGCAGAATTGCGAAAAATTTTTCGCCTTCTCAACCATTTCTTGGCTTCAAACTCCCATATCTCGCGAACGGATTGACCTAACCCAAAAATTCCTGTTGCATCTGAAAGTAGAAACTCGCCCGATTACAACGGTATGTGTATTTTTTCCCTAGGCCATTCTGGTTAAGCGGTTGGAGCAGCAGAATTTCGAAAAATTTGTTGTCTTCTCAACCATTTCTTAGCGTCAAACTCCCATATCTCGCGAACGGATTGACCTAACCCAAAAATTCCTGTTGCATCTGACAGTAGAAACTCGCCCGATTACAAAGGTATGTGTATTTTTTCCCTAGGCCATTCTGGTTAAGCGTTTGGAGCAGCAGAATTGCGAAAAATTTTTTGCCTTCTCAACCATTCCTTGGCTTCAAACTCCCATATCTCGCGAACGGATTGACCTAACTCAAAAATTCCTGTTGCGTCTGAAAGTAGAAACTCGCCCGATTACAGCGGTTTGTGTATTTTTACACTGGGCCATTCTTGTTAAGCGTTTGGAGCAGCAGAATTGCGAAAAATTTTTCGCCTTCTCAACCATTTCTTGGCTTCAAACTCCCATACCTCGCGAACAGATTCACCTAACCCAAAAATTCCTGTAGCGTCTGAAAGTAGAAACTCGCCCGATTACAACGGTATGTGTATTTTTTCCCAAGGCCATTCTGGTTAAGCGTTTGGAGCAGCAGAATTGCGAAAAATTTTTCGCCTTCTCAACCATTTCTTGGCTTCAAACTCCCATACCTCGCGAACGGATTGACCTAACCCAAAATTCCTATTGCTTCTGAAAGTCGAAACTCGCCCGATTACAACGGTATGTGTATTTTTTCCCTAGGCCATTCTGTTTAAGCGTTTGGAGCAGCAGAAGTGCGAAAAATTTGTTGTCTTCTCAACCCTTTCTTAGCTTCAAACTCCCATATCTCGCGAACGGATTGACCTAACCCAAAAATTCCTGTAGCGTCTGAAAATAGAAACTCGCCCGATAACAACGGTATGTGTATTTTTTCCCTAGGCCATTCTGGTTAAGCGTTCGGAGCAGCAGAATTGCGAAAAATTTTTTGCCTTCTCAACCATTTCTTGGCTTCAAACTCCCATATCTCGCGAACGGATTGACCTAACCTAAAAATTCCAATTGCATCTGAAAGTAGAAACTCGCCCGATTACAACGGTATGTGTATTTTTTCCCTAGGCCAATCTGGTTAAGCGTTTGGAGCAGCAGAAGTGCGAAAAATTTGTTGTCTTCTCAACCATTTCTTAGCTTCAAACTCCCATATCTCGCGAACGGATTGACCTAACCGAAAAATTCCTGTTGCATCTGAAAGTAGAAACTCGCCCGATTACAACGGTATGTGTATTTTTTCCCTAGGCCATTCTTGTTAAGCGTTTGGAGCAGCAGAATTGCGAAAAATTTTTGGCCTTCTCAACCATTTCTTGGCTTCAAACTCCCATATCTCGCGAACGGATTGACCTAACCCAAAAATTCCTATTGCTTCTGTAAGTCGAAGCTCGCCCGATTACAACGGTATGTGTATTTCTTCCCTAGGCCATTCTTGTTAAGCGTTTGGAGCAGCAGAATTGCGAAAAATTTTTCGCCTTCTCAACCATTTCTTGGCTTCAAACTCCCATATCTCGCGAACGGATTGACCTAACCCAAAAATTCCTGTTGCATCTGAAAGTAGAAACTCGCCCGATTACAACGGTATGTGTATTTTTTCCCTAGGCCATTCTGGTTAAGCGGTTGGAGCAGCAGAATTTCGAAAAATTTGTTGTCTTCTCAACCATTTCTTAGCGTCAAACTCCCATATCTCGCGAACGGATTGACCTAACCCAAAAATTCCTGTTGCATCTGACAGTAGAAACTCGCCCGATTACAAAGGTATGTGTATTTTTTCCCTAGGCCATTCTGGTTAAGCGTTTGGAGCAGCAGAATTGCGAAAAATTTTTTGCCTTCTCAACCATTCCTTGGCTTCAAACTCCCATATCTCGCGAACGGATTGACCTAACTCAAAAATTCCTGTTGCGTCTGAAAGTAGAAACTCGCCCGATTACAGCGGTTTGTGTATTTTTACACTGGGCCATTCTTGTTAAGCGTTTGGAGCAGCAGAATTGCGAAAAATTTTTCGCCTTCTCAACCATTTCTTGGCTTCAAACTCCCATACCTCGCGAACAGATTCACCTAACCCAAAAATTCCTGTAGCGTCTGAAAGTAGAAACTCGCCCGATTACAACGGTATGTGTATTTTTTCCCAAGGCCATTCTGGTTAAGCGTTTGGAGCAGCAGAATTGCGAAAAATTTTTCGCCTTCTCAACCATTTCTTGGCTTCAAACTCCCATACCTCGCGAACGGATTGACCTAACCCAAAATTCCTATTGCTTCTGAAAGTCGAAACTCGCCCGATTACAACGGTATGTGTATTTTTTCCCTAGGCCATTCTGTTTAAGCGTTTGGAGCAGCAGAAGTGCGAAAAATTTGTTGTCTTCTCAACCCTTTCTTAGCTTCAAACTCCCATATCTCGCGAACGGATTGACCTAACCCAAAAATTCCTGTAGCGTCTGAAAATAGAAACTCGCCCGATAACAACGGTATGTGTATTTTTTCCCTAGGCCATTCTGGTTAAGCGTTTGGAGCAGCAGAATTGCGAAAAATTTTTTGCCTTCTCAACCATTTCTTGGCTTCAAACTCCCATATCTCGCGAACGGATTGACCTAACCTAAAAATTCCAATTGCATCTGAAAGTAGAAACTCGCCCGATTACAACGGTATGTGTATTTTTTCCCTAGGCCATTCTGGTTAAGCGTTTGGAGCAGCAGCAGTGCGAAAAATTTGTTGCCTTCTCAACCATTTCTTAGCTTCAAACTCCCATATCTCGCGAACGGATTGACCTAACCCAAAAATTCCTATTGCTTCTGAAAGTCGAAACTCGCCCGATTACAGCGGTATGTGTATTTTTACCCTAGGCCATTCTGGTTAAGCGTTTGGAGCAGCAGAATTGCGAAAAATTTTTTGCCTTCTCAACCATTTCTTGGCTTCAAACTCCCATATCTCGCGAACGGATTGACCTAACCCAAAAATTCCTGTAGCGTCTGAAAATGGAAACTCGCCCGATTACAACGGTATGTGTATTTTTTCCCTAGGCCATTCTTGTTAAGCGTTTGGAGCAGCAGAATTGCGAAAAATTTTTCGCCTTCTCAACCATTTCTTGGCTTCAAACTCCCATACCTCGCGAACGGATTGACCTAACCCAAAAATTCCTATTGCTTCTGAAAGTCGAAACTCGCCCGATTACAACGGTATGTGTATTTTTTCCCTAGGCCATTCTGGTTAAGCGTTTGGAGCAGCAGAAGTGCGAAAAATTTGTTGTCCTCTCAACCCTTTCTTAGCTTCAAACTCCCATATCTCGCGAACGGATTGACCTAACCCAAAAATTCCAATTGCATCTGAAAGTAGAAACTCGCCCGATAACAACGGTATGTGTATTTTTTCCCTAGGCCATTCTGGTTAAGCGTTTGGAGCAGCAGAATTGCGAAAAATTTTTTGCCTTCTCAACCATTTCTTGGCTTCAAACTCCCATATCTCGCGAACGGATTGACCTAACCTAAAAATTCCAATTGCATCTGAAAGTAGAAACTCGCCCGATTACAACGGTATGTGTATTTTTTCCCTAGGCCATTCTGGTTAAGCGTTTGGAGCAGCAGCAGTGCGAAAAATTTGTTGCCTTCTCAACCATTTCTTAGCTTCAAACTCCCATATCTCGCGAACGGATTGACCTAACCCAAAAATTCCTATTGCTTCTGAAAGTCGAAACTCGCCCGATTACAGCGGTATGTGTATTTTTACCCTAGGCCATTCTTGTTAAGCGTTTGGAGCAGCAGAATTGCGAAAAATTTTTCGCCTTCTCAACCATTCCTTGGCTTCAAACTCCCATACCTCGCGAACGGATTGACCTAACCCAAAAATTCCTGTAGCGTCTGAAAGTAGAAACTCGCCCGATTACAACGGTATGTGTATCTTTTCCCTAGGCCATTCTTGTTAAGCGTTTGGAGCAGCAGAATTGCGAAAAATTTTTTGCCTTCTCAACCATTTCTTGGCTTCAAACTCCCTTATCTCGCGAACGGATTGACCTAACCCAAAAATTCCTATTGCTTCTGAAAGTCGAAACTCGCCCGATTACAACGGTATGTGTATTTTTTCCCAAGGCCATTCTGGTTAAGCGTTTGGAGCAGCAGAAGTGCGAAAAATTTGTTGTCCTCTCAACCCTTTCTTAGCTTCAAACTCCCATATCTCGCGAACGGATTGACCTAACCCAAAAATTCCAATTGCATCTGAAAGTAGAAACTCGCCCGATTACAACGGTATGTGTATTTTTTCCCTAGGCCATTCTTGTTAAGCGTTTGGAGCAGCACAATTGCGAAAAATTTTTTGCCTTCTCAACCATTTCTTGGCTTCAAACTCCCATATCTCGCGAACGGATTGACCTAACCCAAAAATTCCTATTGCTTCTGAAAGTCGAAGCTCGCCCGATTACAACGGTATGTGTATTTTTTCCCTAGGCCATTCGTGTTAAGCGTTTGGAGCAGCAGAATTGCGAAAAATTTTTCGCCTTCTCAACCATTTCTTGGCTTCAAACTCCCATATCTCGCGAACGGATTGACCTAACCCAAAAATTCCTGTAGCGTCTGAAAATGGAAAGTCGCCCGATTACAACGGTACGTGTATTTTTTTCCTAGGCCATTCTTGTTATGCGTTTGGAGCAGCAGAATTGCGAAAAATTTTTCGCCTTCTCAAACATTTCTTGGCTTCAAACTCCCATGCCTCGCGAACGGATTGACCTAACCCAAAAATTCCTATTGCTTCTGAAAGTCGAAACTCGCCCGATTACAACGGTATGTGTATTTTTTCCCTAGGCCATTCTGGTTAAGCGTTTGGAGCAGCAGAAGTGCGAAAAAGTTGTTGTCTTCTCAACCATTTCTTAGCTTCAAACTCCCATATCTCGCGAACGGATTGACCTAAACCAAAAATTCCTGTTGCATCTGAAAGTAGAAACTCGCCCGATTACAGCGGTATGTGTATTTTTTCCCTAGGCCATTCTGGTTAAGCGTTTGGAGCAGCAGAATTGCGAAAAATTTTTTGCCTTCTCAACCATTTCTTGGCTTCAAACTCCCATATCTCGCGAACGGATTGACCTAACCCAAAAATTCCTGTTGCATCTGAAAGTAGAAACTCGCCCGATTACAACGGTATGTGTAGTTTTTCCCTAGGCCATTCTGGTTAAGCGTTTGGAGCAGCAGAATTGCGAAAAATTTTTTGCCTTCTCAACCATTCCTCGGCTTCAAACTCCCATATCTCGCGAACGGATTGACCTAACTCAAAAATTCCTGTTGCGCCTGAAAGTAGAAACTCGCCCGTTTACAGCGGTATGTGTATTTTTACCCTAGGCCATTCTTGTTAAGCGTTTGGAGCAGCAGAATTGCGAAAAATTTTTCGCCTTCTCAACCATTCCTTGGCTTCAAACTCCCATACCTCGCGAACGGATTGACCTAACCCAAAAATTCCTGTAGCGTCTGAAAGTAGAAACTCGCCCGATTACAACGGTATGTGTATCTTTTCCCTAGGCCATTCTTGTTAAGCGTTTGGAGCAGCAGAATTGCGAAAAATTTTTTGCCTCCTCAACCATTTCTTGGCTTCAAACTCCCATATCTCGCGGACGGATTGACCTAACCCAAAAATTCCTATTGCTTCTGAAAGTCGAAGCTCGCCCGATTACAACGGTATGTGTATTTTTTCCCTAGGCCATTCTTGTTAAGCGTTTGGAGCAGCAGAATTGCGAAAAATTTTTCGCCTTCTCAACCATTTCTTGGCTTCAAACTCCCATATCTCGCGAACGGATTGACCTAACCCAAAAATTCCTGTAGCGTCTGAAAATGGAAAGTCGCCCGATTACAACGGCATGTGTATTTTATCCCTAGGCCATTCTTGTTAAGCGTTTGGAGCAGCAGAATTGCGAAAAATTTTTCGCCTTCTCAACCACTTCTTGGCTTCGAACTCCCATACCTCGCGAACGGATTGACCTAACTCAAAAATTCCTATTGCTTCTGAAAGTCGAAACTCGCCCGATTACAACGGTATGTGTATTTTTTCCCAAGGCCATTCTGGTTAAGCGTTTGGAGCAGCAGAAGTGCGAAAAATTTGTTGTCCTCTCAACCCTTTCTTAGCTTCAAACTCCCATATCTCGCGAACGGATTGACCTAACCCAAAAATTCCAATTGCATCTGAAAGTAGAAACTCGCCCGATTACAACGGTATGTGTATTTTTTCCCTAGGCCATTCTGGTTAAGCGTTTGGAGCAGCAGAATTGCGAAAAATTTTTTGCCTTCTCAACCATTTCTTGGCTTCAAACTCCCATATCTCGCGAACGGATTGACCTAACCCAAAAATTCCTATTGCATCTGAAAGTAGAAACTCGCCCGATTACAACGGTATGTGTATTTTTTCCCTAGGCCATTCTGGTTAAGCGTTTGGAGCAGCAGAATTGCGAAAAAATTTTCGCCTTCTCAACCATTTCTTGGCTTCAAACTCCCATATCTCGCGAACGGATTGACCTAACCCAAAAATTCCTGTAGCGTCTGAAAGTAGAAACTTGCCCGATTACAACGGTATGTGTATTTTTTCCCTAGGCCATTCTTGTTAAGCGTTTGGAGCAGCAGAATTGCGAAAAATTTTTTGCCTTCTCAACCATTCCTTGGCTTCAAACTCCCATATCTCGCGAACGGATTGACCTAACTCAAAAATTCCTGTTGCGTCTGAAAGTAGAAACTCGCCCGATTACAGCGGTATGTGTATTTTTTCCCTAGGCCATTCTGGTTAAGCGTTTGGAGCAGCAGAATTGCGAAAAATTTTTTGCCTTCTCAACCATTCCTTGGCTTCAAACTCCCATATCTCGCGAACGGATTGACCTAACTCAAAAATTCCTGTTGCGTCTGAAAGTAGAAACTCGCCCGATTACAGCGGTATGTGTATTTTTTCCCTAGGCCATTCTGGTTAAGCGTTTGGAGCAGCAGAAGTGCGAAAAATTTGTTGTCTTCTCAACCATTTCTTAGCTTCAAACTACCATATCTCGCGAACGGATTGACCTAACCGAAAAATTCCTGTTGCATCTGAAAGTAGAAACTCGCCCGATTACAACGGTATGTGTATTTTTTCCCTAGGCCATTCTTGTTAAGCGTTTGGAGCAGCAGAATTGCGAAAAATTTTTTGCCTTCTCAACCATTTCTTGCCTTCAAACTCCCATATCTCGCGAACGAATTGACCTAACCCAAAAATTCCTATTCCTTCTGAAAGTCGAAACTCGCCCGATTACAGCGGTATGTGTATTTTTACCCTAGGCCATTCTGGTTAAGCGTTTGGAGCAGCAGAATTGCGAAAAACTTTTCGCCTTCGCAACCATTTCTTGGCTTCAAACTCCCATATCTCGCGAACGGATTGACCTAACCCAAAAATTCCTATTGCATCTGAAAGTAGAAACTCGCCCGATTACAACGGTATGTGTATTTTTTCCCTAGTCCATTTTGGTTAAGCGTTTGGAGCAGCAGAATTTCGAAAAATTTGTTGTCTTCTCAACCATTTCTTAGCGTCAAACTCCCATATCTCGCGAACGGATTGACCTAACCCAAAAATTCCTGTTGCATCTGAAAGTAGAAACTCGCCCGATTACAACGGTATGTGTATTTTTTCCCTAGGCCATTCTGGTTAAGCGTTTGGAGCAGCAGAATTGCGAAAAATTTTTTGCCTTCTCAACCATTCCTTGGCTTCAAACTCCCATATCTCGCGAACGGATTGACCTAACTCAAAAATTCCTGTTGCGTCTGAAAGTAGAAACTCGCCCGATTACAGCGGTATGTGTATTTTTACCCTAGGCCATTCTTGTTAAGCGTTTGGAGCAGCAGAATTGCGAAAAATTTTTCGCCTTCTCAACCATTTCTTGGCTTCAAACTCCCATATCTCGCGAACGGATTGACCTAACCCAAAAATTCCTGTAGCGTCTGAAAGTAGAAACTTGTCCGATTACAACGGTATGTGTATTTTTTCCCTAGGCCATTCTGGTTAAGCGTTTGGAGCAGCAGAAGTGCGAAAAATTTGTTGTCTTCTCAACCATTTCTTAGTTTCAAACTCCCATATCTCGCGAACGGATTGACCTAACCCAAAAATTCCAATTGCATCTGAAAGTAGAAACTCGCCCGATTACAGCGGTATGTGTATTTTTTCCCTAGGCCATTCTGGTTAAGCGTTTGGAGCAGCAGAAGTGCGAAAAATTTGTTGTCTTCTCAACCATTTCTTAGCTTCAAACTCCCATATCTCGCGAACGGATTGACCTAACCGAAAAATTCCTGTTGCATCTGAAAGTAGAAACTCGCCCGATTACAACGGTATGTGTATTTTTTCCCTAGGCCATTCTTGTTAAGCGTTTGGAGCAGCAGAATTGCGAAAAATTTTTTGCCTTCTCAACCATTTCTTGCCTTCAAACTCCCATATCTCGCGAACGAATTGACCTAACCCAAAAATTCCTATTCCTTCTGAAAGTCGAAACTCGCCCGATTACAGCGGTATGTGTATTTTTACCCTAGGCCATTCTGGTTAAGCGTTTGGAGCAGCAGAATTGCGAAAAACTTTTCGCCTTCGCAACCATTTCTTGGCTTCAAACTCCCATATCTCGCGAACGGATTGACCTAACCCAAAAATTCCTATTGCATCTGAAAGTAGAAACTCGCCCGATTACAACGGTATGTGTATTTTTTCCCTAGTCCATTTTGGTTAAGCGTTTGGAGCAGCAGAATTTCGAAAAATTTGTTGTCTTCTCAACCATTTCTTAGCGTCAAACTCCCATATCTCGCGAACGGATTGACCTAACCCAAAAATTCCTGTTGCATCTGAAAGTAGAAACTCGCCTGATTACAACGGTATGTGTATTTTTTCCCTAGGCCATTCTGGTTAAGCGTTTGGAGCAGCAGAATTGCGAAAAATTTTTTGCCTTCTCAACCATTCCTTGGCTTCAAACTCCCATATCTCGCGAACGGATTGACCTAACTCAAAAATTCCTGTTGCGTCTGAAAGTAGAAACTCGCCCGATTACAGCGGTATGTGTATTTTTACCCTAGGCCATTCTTGTTAAGCGTTTGGAGCAGCAGAATTGCGAAAAATTTTTCGCCTTCTCAACCATTTCTTGGCTTCAAACTCCCATATCTCGCGAACGGATTGACCTAACCCAAAAATTCCTGTAGCGTCTGAAAGTAGAAACTTGTCCGATTACAACGGTATGTGTATTTTTTCCCTAGGCCATTCTGGTTAAGCGTTTGGAGCAGCAGAAGTGCGAAAAATTTGTTGTCTTCTCAACCATTTCTTAGTTTCAAACTCCCATATCTCGCGAACGGATTGACCTAACCCAAAAATTCCAATTGCATCTGAAAGTAGAAACTCGCCCGATTACAACGGTATGTGTATTTTTTCCCTAGGCCATTCTGGTTAAGCGTTTGGAGCAGCAGAATTGCGAAAAATTTTTTGCCTTCTCAACCATTCCTTGGCTTCAAACTCCCATATCTCGCGAACGGATTGACCTAACTCAAAAATTCCTGTTGCGTCTGAAAGTAGAAACTCGCCCGATTACAGCGGTATGTGTATTTTTACCCTAGGCCATTCTTGTTAAGCCTTTGGAGCAGCAGAATTGCGAAAAATTTTTCGCGTTCTCAACCATTTCTTGGCTTCAAACTCCCATATCTCGCGAACGGATTGACCTAACCCAAAAATTCCTGTAGCGTCTGAAAGTAGAAACACGCCCGATTACAACGGTATGTGTATTTTTTCCCTAGGCCATTCTTGTTAAGCGTTTGGAGCAGCAGAATTGCGAAAAAATTTTGGCTTCTCAACCATTTCTTGGCTTCAAACTCCCATATCTCGCGAACGGATTGACCTAACCCAAAAATTCCTATTGCTTCTGAAAGTCGAAGCTCGCCCGATTACAACGGTATGTGTATTTTTTCCCTAGGCCATTCTTGTTAAGCGTTTGGAGCAGCAGAATTGCGAAAAATTTTTCGCCTTCTCAACCATTTCTTGGCTTCAAACTCCCATATCTCGCGAACGGATTGACCTAACCCAAAAATTCCTGTAGCGTCTGAAAATGGAAAGTCGCCCGATTACAACGGCATGTGTATTTTTTCCCTAGGCCATTCTTGTTAAGCGTTTGGAGCAGCAGAATTGCGAAAAATTTTTCGCCTTCTCAACCACTTCTTGGCTTCGAACTCCCATACCTCGCGAACGGATTGACCTAACTCAAAAATTCCTATTGCTTCTGAAAGTCGAAACTCGCCCGATTACAACGGTATGTGTATTTTTTCCCAAGGCCATTCTGGTTAAGCGTTTGGAGCAGCAGAAGTGCGAAAAATTTGTTGTCCTCTCAACCCTTTCTTAGCTTCAAACTCCCATATCTCGCGAACGGATTGACCTAACCCAAAAATTCCAATTGCATCTGAAAGTAGAAACTCGCCCGATTACAACGGTATGTGTATTTTTTCCCTAGGCCATACTTGTTAAGCGTTTGGAGCAGCAGAATTGCGAAAAATTTTTTGCCTTCTCAACCATTTCTTGGCTTCAAACTCCCATATCTCGCGAACGGATTGACCTAACCCAAAAATTCCTATTGCTTCTGAAAGTCGAAGCTCGCCCGATTACAACGGTATGTGTATTTTTTCCCTAGGCCATTCTTGTTAAGCGTTTGGAGCAGCAGAATTGCGAAAAATTTTTCGCCTTCTCAACCATTTCTTGGCTTCAAACTCCCATATCTCGCGAACGGATTGACCTAACCCAAAAATTCCTGTAGCGTCTGAAAATGGAAAGTCGCCCGATTACAACGGTACGTGTATTTTTTCCCTAGGCCATTCTTGTTATGCGTTTGGAGCAGCAAAATTGCGAAAAATTTTTCGCCCTCTCAACCATTTCTTGGCTTCAAACTCCCATATCTCGCGAACGGATTGACCTAACCCAAAAATTCCTATTGCATCTGAAAGTAGAAACTCGCCCGATTACAACGGTATGTGTATTTTTTCCCTAGTCCATTTTGGTTAAGCGTTTGGAGCAGCAGAATTTCGAAAAATTTGTTGTCTTCTCAACCATTTCTTAGCGTCAAACTCCCATATCTCGCGAACGGATTGACCTAACCCAAAAATTCCTGTTGCATCTGAAAGTAGAAACTCGCCCGATTACAACGGTATGTGTATTTTTTCCCTAGGCCATTCTGGTTAAGCGTTTGGAGCAGCAGAATTGCGAAAAATTTTTTGCCTTCTCAACCATTCCTTGGCTTCAAACTCCCATATCTCGCGAACGGATTGACCTAACTCAAAAATTCCTGTTGCGTCTGAAAGTAGAAACTCGCCCGATTACAGCGGTATGTGTATTTTTACCCTAGGCCATTCTTGTTAAGCGTTTGGAGCAGCAGAATTGCGAAAAATTTTTCGCCTTCTCAACCATTTCTTGGCTTCAAACTCCCATATCTCGCGAACGGATTGACCTAACCCAAAAATTCCTGTAGCGACTGAAAGTAGAAACTTGTCCGATTACAACGGTATGTGTATTTTTTCCCTAGGCCATTCTGGTTAAGCGTTTGGAGCAGCAGAAGTGCGAAAAATTTGTTGTCTTCTCAACCATTTCTTAGTTTCAAACTCCCATATCTCGCGAACGGATTGACCTAACCCAAAAATTCCAATTGCATCTGAAAGTAGAAACTCGCCCAATTACAACGGTATGTGTATTTTTTCCCTAGGCCATTCTGGTTAAGCGTTTGGAGCAGCAGAATTGCGAAAAATTTTTTGCCTTCTCAACCATTCCTTGGCTTCAAACTCCCATATCTCGCGAACGGATTGACCTAACTCAAAAATTCCTGTTGCGTCTGAAAGTAGAAACTCGCCCGATTACAGCGGTATGTGTATTTTTACCCTAGGCCATTCTTGTTAAGCGTTTGGGGCAGCAGAATTGCGAAAAATTTTTCGCCTTCTCAACCATTTCTTGGCTTCAAATCCCATATCTCGCGAACGGATTGACCTAACCCAAAAATTCCTATTGCTTCTGAAAGTCGAAGCTCGCCCGATTACAACGGTATGTGTATTTTTTCCCTAGGCCATTCTTGTTAAGCGTTTGGAGCAGCAGAAGTGCGAAAAATTTGTTGCCCTCTCAACCCTTTCTTAGCTTCAAACTCCCATATCTCGCGAACGGATTGACCTAACCCAAAAATTCCAATTGCATCTGAAAGTAGAAACTCGCCCGATTACAACGGTATGTGTATTTTTTCCCTAGGCCATTCTGGTTAAGCGTTTGGAGCAGCAGAAGTGCGAAAAATTTGTTGTCTTCTCAACCATTTCTTAGCTTCAAACTCCCATATCTCGCGAACGGATTGACCTAACCCAAAAATTCCTGTTGCATCTGAAAGTAGAAACTCGCCCGGTTACAACGGTATGTGTATTTTTTCCCTAGGCCATTCTGGTTAAGCGTTTGGAGCAGCAGAATTGCGAAAAATTTTTTGCCTTCTCAACCATTTCTTGGCTTCAAACTCCCATATCTCGCGAACGGATTGACCTAACCCAAAAATTCCTATTGCATCTGAAAGTAGAAACTCGCCCGATTACAACGGTATGTGTATTTTTTCCCTAGGCCATTCTGGTTAAGCGTTTGGAGCAGCAGAATTTCGAAAAATTTGTTGTCTTCTCAACCATTTCTTAGCGTCAAACTCCCATATCTCGCGAACGGATTGACCTAACCCAAAAATTCCTATTGCATCTGAAAGTAGAAACTCGCCCGATTACAACGGTATGTGTATTTTTTCCCTAGGCCAATCTGGTTAAGCGTTTGGAGCAGCAGAATTTCGAAGAATTTGTTGTCTTGTCAACCATTTCTTAGAGTCAAACTCCTATATCTCGCGAACGGATTGACTTAACCCAAAAATTCCTATTGCTTCTGAAAGTCGAAGGTCGCCCGATTACAACGGTATGTGTAGTTTTTCCCTAGGCCATTCTGGTTAAGCGTTTGGAGCAGCAGAAGTGCGAAAAATTTGTTGTCTTCTCAACCATTTCTTAGCTTCAAACTCCCATATCTCGCGAACGGATTGACCTAACCGAAAAATTCCTGTTGCATCTGAAAGTAGAAACTCGCCCGATTACAACGGTATGTGTATTTTTTCCCTAGGCCATTCTTGTTAAGCGTTTGGAGCAGCAGAATTGCGAAAAATTTTTTGCCCTCTCAACCATTTCTTGGCTTCAAACTCCCATATCTCGCGAACGGATTGACCTAACCCAAAAATTCCTATTCCTTCTGAAAGTCGAAATTCGCCCGATTACAGCGGTATGTGTATTTTTACCCTAGGCCATTCTGGTTAAGCGTTTGGAGCAGCAGAATTGCGAAAAACTTTTCGCCTTCGCAACCATTTCTTGGCTTCAAACTCCCATATCTCGCGAACGGATTGACCTAACCCAAAAATTCCTGTTGCGTCTGAAAGTAGAAACACGCCCGATTACAACGGTGTGTGTATTTTTTCCCTAGGCCATTCTTGTTAAGCGTTTGGAGCAGCAGAATTGCGAAAAAATTTTGGCTTCTCAACCATTTCTTGGCTTCAAACTCCCATATCTCGCGAACGGATTGACCTAACCGAAAAATTCCTATTGCTTCTGAAAGTCGAAGCTCGCCCGATTACAACGGTACGTGTATTTTTTCCCTAGGCCATTCTTGTTAAGCGTTTGGAGCAGCAGAATTGCGAAAAATTTGTTGTCTTCTCAACCATTTCTTAGCGTCAAACTCCCATATCTCGCGAACGGATTGACCTAACCCAAAAATTCCTGTTGCATCTGACAGTAGAAACTCGCCCGATTACAACGGTATGTGTATTTTTTCCGTAGGCCATTCTGGTTAAGCGTTTGTAGCAGCAGAATTGCGAAAAATTTTTTGCCTTCTCAACCATTCCTTGGCTTCAAACTCCCATATCTCGCGAACGGATTGACCTAACTCAAAAATTCCTGTTGCGTCCGAAAGTAGAAACTCGCCTGATTACAGCGGTATGTGTATTTTTACCCTGGGCCATTCTTGTTAAGCGTTTGGAGCAGCAGAATTGCGAAAAATTTTTTGCCTTCTCAACCATTTCTTGGCTTCAAACTCCCATATCTCGCGAACGGATTGACCTAACCCAAAAATTCCTATTCCTTCTGAAAGTCGAAACTCGCCCGATTACAGCGGTATGTGTATTTTTACCCTAGGCCATTCTGGTTAAACGTTTGGAGCAGCAGAATTGCGAAAAACTTTTCGCCTTCGCAACCATTTCTTGGCTTCAAACTCCCATATCTCGCGAACGGATTGACCTAACCCAAAAATTCCTATTGCATCTGAAAGTAGAAACTCGCCCGATTACAACGGTATGTGTATTTTTTCCCTAGGCCATTCTTGTTAAGCGTTTGGAGCAGCAGAATTGCGAAAAATTTTTTGCCTTCTCAACCATTTCTTGGCTTCAAACTCCCATATCTCGCGAACGGATTGACCTAACTCAAAAATTCCTGTTGCGTCTGAAGGTAGAAACTCGCCCGATTACAGCGGTATGTGTATTTTTACCCTAGGCCATTCTTGTTAAGCGTTTGGAGCAGCAGAATTGCGAAAAATTTTTCGCCTTCTCAACCATTTCTTGGTTTCAAACTCCCATATCTCGCGAACGGATTGACCTAACCCAAAAATTCCTGTAGCGTCTGAAAGTAGAAACTTGTCCGATTACAACGGTATGTGTATTTTTACCCTGGGCCATTCTTGTTAAGCGTTTGGAGCAGCAGAATTGCGAAAAATTTTTCGCCTTCTCAACCATTTCTTGGCTTCAAACTCCCATACCTCGCGAACGGATTGACCTAACCCAAAAATTCCTGTAGCGTCTGAAAGTAGAAACTCGCCCGATTACAACGGTATGTGTATTTTTTCCCTAGGCCATTCTGGTTAAGCGTTTGGAGCAGCAGAATTGCGAAAAATTTTTCGCCTTCTCAACCATTTCTTGGCTTCAAACTCCCATACCTCGCGAACGGATTGACCTAACCCAAAAATTCCTATTGCTTCTGAAAGTCGAAACTCGCTCGATTACAGCGGTATGTGTATTTTTACCCTAGGCCATTCTGGTTAAGCGTTTGGAGCAGCAGAATTGCGAAAAATTTGTTGTCTTCTCAACCATTTCTTAGCTTCAAACTCCCATATCTTGCGAACGGATTGACCTAACCCAAAAATTCCAATTGCATCTGAAAGTAGAAACTCGCCCGATTACAACGGTATGTGTATTTTTTCCCTAGGCCATTCTGGTTAAGCGTTTGGCGCAGCAGAAGTGCGAAAAATTTGTTGTCTTCTCAACCATTTCTTAGCTTCAAACTCCCATATCTCGCGAACGGATTGACCTAACCGAAAAATTCCTGTTGCATCTGAAAGTAGAAACTCGCCCGATTACAACGGTATGTGTATTTTTTCCCTAGGCCATTCTTGTTAAGCGTTTGGAGCAGCAGAATTGCGAAAAATTTTTTGCCCACTCAACCATTTCTTGACTTCAAACTCCCATATCTCGCGAACGGATTGACCTAACCCAAAAATTCCTGTTCCTTCTGAAAGTCGAAACTCGCCCGATTACAACGGTATGTGTATTTTTTCCCTAGGCCATTCTGGTTAAGCGTTTGCAGCAGCAGAATTGCGAAAAATTTCTTGCCTTCTCAACCATTCCTTGGCTTCAAACTCCCATATCTCGCGAACGGATTAACCTAACTCAAAAATTCCTGTTGCGTCTGAAAGTAGAAACTCGCCCGATTACAGCGGTATGTGTATTTTTACCCTAGGCCATTCTTGTTAAGCGTTTGGAGCAGCAGAATTGCGAAAAAATTTTCGCCTTCTCAACCATTTCTTGGCTTCAAACTCCCATATCTCGCGAACGGATTGACCTAACCCGAAAATTCCTGTAGCGTCTGAAAGTAGAAACTTGCCCGATTACAACGGTATGTGTATTTTTTCCCTAGGCCATTCTTGTTAAGCGTTTGGAGCAGCAGAATTGCGAAGAATTTGTTGTCTTGTCAACCATTTCTTAGCGTCAAACTCCTATATCTCGCGAACGGATTGACCTAACCCAAAAATTCCAATTGCATCTGAAAGTAGAAACTCGCCCGATTACAACGGTATGTGTATTTTTTCCCTAGGCCATTCTGGTTAAGCGTTTGGAGCAGCAGAAGTGTGAAAAATTTGTTGTCTTCTCAACCATTTCTTAGCTTCAAACTCCCATATCTCGCGAACGGATTGACCTAACCGAAAAATTCCTGTTGCATCTGAAAGTAGAAACTCGCCCGATTACAACGGTATGTGTATTTTTTCCCTAGGCCATTCTTGTTAAGCGTTTGGAGCAGCAGAATTGCGAAAAATTTTTTGCCTTCTCAACCATTTCTTGGCTTCAAACTCCCATATCTCGCGAACGGATTGACCTAACCCAAAAATTCCTATTCCTTCTGAAAGTCGAAACTCGCCCGATTACAGCGGTATGTGTATTTTTACCCTAGGCCATTCTGGTTAAGCGTTTGGAGCAGCAGAATTTCGAAAAACTTTTCGCCTTCGCAAACATTTCTTGGCTTCAAACTCCCATATCTCGCGAACGGATTGACCTAACCCAAAAATTCCTGTAGCGTCTGAAAGTAGAAACTCGCCCGATTACAACGGTATGTGTATTTTTTCCCTAGGCCATTCTGGTTAAGCGTTTGGAGCAGCAGAATTGCGAAAAATTTTTCGCCTTCTCAACCATTTCTTGGCTTCAAACTCCCATACCTCGCGAACGGATTGACCTAACCCAAAAATTCCTATTGCTTCTGAAAGTCGAAACTCGCTCGATTACAGCGGTATGTGTATTTTTACCCTAGGCCATTCTGGTTAAGCGTTTGGAGCAGCAGAATTGCGAAAAATTTGTTGTCTTCTCAACCATTTCTTAGCTTCAAACTCCCATATCTCGCGAACGGATTGACCTAACCCAAAAATTCCAATTACATCTGAAAGTAGAAACTCGCCCGATTACAACGGTATGTGTATTTTTTCCCTAGGCCATTCTGGTTAAGCGTTTGGCGCAGCGGAAGTGCGAAAAATTTGTTGTCTTCTCAACCATTTCTTAGCTTCAAACTCCCATATCTCGCGAACGGATTGACCTAACCGAAAAATTCCTGTTGCATCTGAAAGTAGAAACTCGCCCGATTACAACGGTATGTGTATTTTTTCCCTAGGCCATTCTTGTTAAGCGTTTGGAGCAGCAGAATTGCGAAAAATTTTTTGCCCACTCAACCATTTCTTGGCTTCAAACTCCCATATCTCGCGAACGGATTGACCTAACCCAAAAATTCCTATTCCTTCTGAAAGTCGAAACTCGCCCGATTACAGCGGTATGTGTATTTTTACCCTAGGCCATTCTGGTTAAGCGTTTGGAGCAGCAGAATAGCGAAAAACTTTTCGCCTTCGCAACCATTTCTTGGCTTCAAACTCCCATATCTCGCGAACTGATTGACCTAACCCAAAAATTCCTGTTGCATCTGAAAGTAGAAACTCGCCCGATTACAACGGTATGTGTATTTTTTCCCTAGGCCATTCTGGTTAAGCGTTTGGAGCAGCAGAATTGCGAAAAATTTCTTGCCTTCTCAACCATTCCTTGGCTTCAAACTCCCATATCTCGCGAACGGATTGACCTAACTCAAAAATTCCTGTTGCGTCTGAAAGTAGAAACTCGCCCGATTACAGCGGTATGTGTATTTTTACCCTAGGCCATTCTTGTTAAGCGTTTGGAGCAGCAGAATTGCGAAAAAATTTTCGCCTTCTCAACCATTTCTTGGCTTCAAACTCCCATATCTCGCGAACGGATTGACCTAACCCGAAAATTCCTGTAGCGTCTGAAAGTAGAAACTTGCCCGATTACAACGGTATGTGTATTTTTTCCCTAGGCCATTCTGGTTAAGCGTTTGGAGCAGCAGAAGTGCGAAAAATTTGTTGTCTTCTCAACCATTTCTTAGCTTCAAACTCCCAAATCTCGCGAACGGATTGACCTAACCGAAAAATTCCTGTTGCATCTGAAAGTAGAAACTCGCCCGATTACAACGGTATGTGTATTTTTTCCCTAGGCCATTCTTGTTAAGCGTTTGGAGCAGCAGAATTGCGAAAAATTTTTTGCCTTCTCAACCATTTCTTGGCTTCAAACTCCCATATCTCGCGAACGGATTGACCTAACCCAAAAATTCCTATTCCTTCTGAAAGTCGAAACTCGCCCGATTACAGCGGTATGTGTATTTTTACCCTAGGCCATTCTGGTTAAGCGTTTGGAGCAGCAGAATTGCGAAAAATTTTTCGCCTTCTCAACCATTTCTTGGTTTCAAACTCCCATATCTCGCGAACGGATTGACCTAACCCAAAAATTCCTGTAGCGTCTGAAAGTAGAAACTTGTCCGATTACAACGGTATGTGTATTTTTACCCTGGGCCATTCTTGTTAAGCGTTTGGAGCAGCAGAATTGCGAAAAATTTTTCGCCTTCTCAACCATTTCTTGGCTTCAAACTCCCATACCTCGCGAACGGATTGACCTAACCCAAAAATTCCTGTAGCGTCTGAAAGTAGAAACTCGCCCGATTACAACGGTATGTGTATTTTTTCCCTAGGCCATTCTGGTTAAGCGTTTGGAGCAGCAGAATTGCGAAAAATTTTTCGCCTTCTCAACCATTTCTTGGCTTCAAACTCCCATACCTCGCGAACGGATTGACCTAACCCAAAAATTCCTATTGCTTCTGAAAGTCGAAACTCGCTCGATTACAGCGGTATGTGTATTTTTACCCTAGGCCATTCTGGTTAAGCGTTTGGAGCAGCAGAATTGCGAAAAATTTGTTGTCTTCTCAACCATTTCTTAGCTTCAAACTCCCATATCTTGGGAACGGATTGACCTAACCCAAAAATTCCAATTGCATCTGAAAGTAGAAACTCGCCCGATTACAACGGTATGTGTATTTTTTCCCTAGGCCATTCTGGTTAAGCGTTTGGCGCAGCAGAAGTGCGAAAAATTTGTTGTCTTCTCAACCATTTCTTAGCTTCAAACTCCCATATCTCGCGAACGGATTGACCTAACCGAAAAATTCCTGTTGCATCTGAAAGTAGAAACTCGCCCGATTACAACGGTATGTGTATTTTTTCCCTAGGCCATTCTTGTTAAGCGTTTGGAGCAGCAGAATTGCGAAAAATTTTTTGCCCACTCAACCATTTCTTGGCTTCAAACTCCCATATCTCGCGAACGGATTGACCTAACCCAAAAATTCCTGTTCCTTCTGAAAGTCGAAACTCGCCCGATTACAGCGGTATGTGTATTTTTACCCTAGGCCATTCTGGTTAAGCGTTTGGAGCAGCAGAATTGCGAAAAACTTTTCGCCTTCGCAACCATTTCTTGGCTTCAAACTCCCATATCTCGCGAACTGATTGACCTAACCCAAAAATTCCTGTTGCATCTGAAAGTAGAAACTCGCCCGATTACAACGGTATGTGTATTTTTTCCCTAGGCCATTCTGGTTAAGCGTTTGGAGCAGCAGAATTGCGAAAAATTTCTTGCCTTCTCAACCATTCCTTGGCTTCAAACTCCCATATCTCGCGAACGGATTAACCTAACTCAAAAATTCCTGTTGCGTCTGAAAGTAGAAACTCGCCCGATTACAGCGGTATGTGTATTTTTACCCTAGGCCATTCTTGTTAAGCGTTTGGAGCAGCAGAATTGCGAAAAAATTTTCGCCTTCTCAACCATTTCTTGGCTTCAAACTCCCATATCTCGCGAACGGATTGACCTAACCCGAAAATTCCTGTAGCGTCTGAAAGTAGAAACTTGCCCGATTACAACGGTATGTGTATTTTTTCCCTAGGCCATTCTTGTTAAGCGTTTGGAGCAGCAGAATTGCGAAGAATTTGTTGTCTTGTCAACCATTTCTTAGCGTCAAACTCCTATATCTCGCGAACGGATTGACCTAACCCAAAAATTCCAATTGCATCTGAAAGTAGAAACTCGCCCGATTACAACGGTATGTGTATTTTTTCCCTAGGCCATTCTGGTTAAGCGTTTGGAGCAGCAGAAGTGCGAAAAATTTGTTGTCTTCTCAACCATTTCTTAGCTTCAAACTCCCATATCTCGCGAACGGATTGACCTAACCGAAAAATTCCTGTTGCATCTGAAAGTAGAAACTCGCCCGATTACAACGGTATGTGTATTTTTTCCCTAGGCCATTCTTGTTAAGCGTTTGGAGCAGCAGAATTGCGAAAAATTTTTTGCCTTCTCAACCATTTCTTGGCTTCAAACTCCCATATCTCGCGAACGGATTGACCTAACCCAAAAATTCCTATTCCTTCTGAAAGTCGAAACTCGCCCGATTACAGCGGTATGTGCATTTTTACCCTAGGCCATTCTGGTTAAGCGTTTGGAGCAGCAGAATTGCGAAAAACTTTTCGCCTTCGCAAACATTTCTTGGCTTCAAACTCCCATATCTCGCGAACGGATTGACCTAACCCAAAAATTCCTATTGCATCTGAAAGTAGAAACTCGCCCGATTACAACGGTATGTGTATTTTTTCCCTAGGCCATTCTTGTTAAGCGTTTGGAGCAGCAGAATTGCGAAAAATTTTTTGCCTTCTCAACCATTTCTTGGCTTCAAACTCCCATATCTCGCGAACGGATTGACCTAACTCAAAAATTCCTGTTGCGTCTGAAAGTAGAAACTCGCCCGATTACAGCGGTATGTGTATTTTTACCCTAGGCCATTCTTGTTAAGCGTTTGGAGCAGCAGAATTGCGAAAAATTTTTCGCCTTCTCAACCATTTCTTGGCTTCAAACTCCCATATCTCGCGAACGGATTGACCTAACCCAAAAATTCCTGTAGCGTCTGAAAGTAGAAACTTGTCCGATTACAACGGTATGTGTATTTTTTCCCTAGGCCATTCTTGTTAAGCGTTTGGAGCAGCAGAATTGCGAAAAATTTTTTGCCTTCTCAACCATTTCTTGGCTTCAAACTCCTATATCTCGCGAACGGATTGACCTAACCCAAAAATTCCTATTGCTTCTGAAAGTCGAAGCTCGCCCGATTACAACGGTATGTGTATTTCTTCCCTAGGCCATTCTTGTTAAGCGTTTGGAGCAGCAGAATTGCGAAAAATTTTTCGCCTTCTCAACCATTTCTTAGCTTCAAACTCCCATATCTCGCGAACGGATTGACCTAACCCAAAAATTCCTGTTGCATCTGAAAGTAGAAACTCGCCCGATTACAACGGTATGTGTATTTTTTCCCTAGGCCATTCTGGTTAAGCGGTTGGAGCAGCAGAATTTCGAAAAATTTGTTGTCTTCTCAACCATTTCTTAGCGTCAAACTCCCATATCTCGCGAACGGATTGACCTTACCCAAAAATTCCAATTGCATCTGAAAGTAGAAACTCGCCCGATTACAACGGTATGTGTATTTTTTCCCTAGGCCATTCTGGTTAAGCGTTTGGCGCAGCAGAAGTGCGAAAAATTTGTTGTCTTCTCAACCATTTCTTAGCTTCAAACTCCCATATCTCGCGAACGGATTGACCAAACCGAAAAATTCCTGTTGCATCTGAAAGTAGAAACTCGCCCGATTACAACGGTATGTGTATTTTTTCCCTAGGCCATTCTTGTTAAGCGTTTGGAGCAGCAGAATTGCGAAAAATTTTTTGCCCACTCAACCATTTCTTGGCTTCAAACTCCCATATCTCGCGAACGGATTGACCTAACCCAAAAATTCCTGTTCCTTCTGAAAGTCGAAACTCGCCCGATTACAGCGGTATGTGTATTTTTACCCTAGGCCATTCTGGTTAAGCGTTTGGAGCAGCAGAATTGCGAAAAACTTTTCGCCTTCGCAACCATTTCTTGGCTTCAAACTCCCATATCTCGCGAACTGATTGACCTAACCCAAAAATTCCTGTTGCATCTGAAAGTAGAAACTCGCCCGATTACAACGGTATGTGTATTTTTTCCCTAGGCCATTCTGGTTAAGCGTTTGGAGCAGCAGAATTGCGAAAAATTTCTTGCCTTCTCAACCATTCCTTGGCTTCAAACTCCCATATCTCGCGAACGGATTAACCTAACTCAAAAATTCCTGTTGCGTCTGAAAGTAGAAACTCGCCCGATTACAGCGGTATGTGTATTTTTACCCTAGGCCATTCTTGTTAAGCGTTTGGAGCAGCAGAATTGCGAAAAAATTTTCGCCTTCTCAACCATTTCTTGGCTTCAAACTCCCATATCTCGCGAACGGATTGACCTAACCCGAAAATTCCTGTAGCGTCTGAAAGTAGAAACTTGCCCGATTACAACGGTATGTGTATTTTTTCCCTAGGCCATTCTTGTTAAGCGTTTGGAGCAGCAGAATTGCGAAGAATTTGTTGTCTTGTCAACCATTTCTTAGCGTCAAACTCCTATATCTCGCGAACGGATTGACCTAACCCAAAAATTCCAATTGCATCTGAAAGTAGAAACTCGCCCGATTACAACGGTATGTGTATTTTTTCCCTAGGCCATTCTGGTTAAGCGTTTGGAGCAGCAGAAGTGCGAAAAATTTGTTGTCTTCTCAACCATTTCTTAGCTTCAAACTCCCATATCTCGCGAACGGATTGACCTAACCGAAAAATTCCTGTTGCATCTGAAAGTAGAAACTCGCCCGATTACAACGGTATGTGTATTTTTTCCCTAGGCCATTCTTGTTAAGCGTTTGGAGCAGCAGAATTGCGAAAAATTTTTTGCCTTCTCAACCATTTCTTGGCTTCAAACTCCCATATCTCGCGAACGGATTGACCTAACCCAAAAATTCCTATTCCTTCTGAAAGTCGAAACTCGCCCGATTACAGCGGTATGTGCATTTTTACCCTAGGCCATTCTGGTTAAGCGTTTGGAGCAGCAGAATTGCGAAAAACTTTTCGCCTTCGCAAATATTTCTTGGCTTCAAACTCCCATATCTCGCGAACGGATTGACCTAACCCAAAAATTCCTATTGCATCTGAAAGCAGAAACTCGCCCGATTACAACGGTATGTGTATTTTTTCCCTAGGCCATTCTTGTTAAGCGTTTGGAGCAGCAGAATTGCGAAAAATTTTTTGCCTTCTCAACCATTTCTTGGCTTCAAACTCCCATATCTCGCGAACGGATTGACCTAACTCAAAAATTCCTGTTGCGTCTGAAAGTAGAAACTCGCCCGATTACAGCGGTATGTGTATTTTTACCCTAGGCCATTCTTGTTAAGCGTTTGGAGCAGCAGAATTGCGAAAAATTTTTCGCCTTCTCAACCATTTCTTGGCTTCAAACTCCCATATCTCGCGAACGGATTGACCTAACCCAAAAATTCCTGTAGCGTCTGAAAGTAGAAACTTGTCCGATTACAACGGTATGTGTATTTTTTCCCTAGGCCATTCTTGTTAAGCGTTTGGAGCAGCAGAATTGCGAAAAATTTTTTGCCTTCTCAACCATTTCTTGGCTTCAAACTCCCATATCTCGCGAACGGATTGACCTAACCCAAAAATTCCTATTGCTTCTGAAAGTCGAAGCTCGCCCGATTACAACGGTATGTGTATTTCTTCCCTAGGCCATTCTTGTTAAGCGTTTGGAGCAGCAGAATTGCGAAAAATTTTTCGCCTTCTCAACCATTTCTTAGCTTCAAACTCCCATATCTCGCGAACGGATTGACCTAACCCAAAAATTCCTGTTGCATCTGAAAGTAGAAACTCGCCCGATTACAACGGTATGTGTATTTTTTCCCTAGGCCATTCTGGTTAAGCGGATGGAGCAGCAGAATTTCGAAAAATTTGTTGTCTTCTCAACCATTTCTTAGCGTCAAACTCCCATATCTCGCGAACGGATTGACCTAACCCAAAAATTCCTGTTGCATCTGACAGTAGAAACTCGCCCGATTACAACGGTATGTGTATTTTTTCCCTAGGCCATTCTGGTTAAGCGTTTGGAGCAGCAGAATTGCGAAAAATTTTTTGCCTTCTTAACCATTCCTTGGCTTCAAACTCCCATATCTCGCGAACGGATTGACCTAACTCAAAAATTCCTGTTGCGTCTGAAAGTAGAAACTCGCCCGATTACAGCGGTATGTGTATTTTTACCCTGGGCCATTCTTGTTAAAGCGTTTGGAGCAGCAGAATTGCGAAAAATTTTTCGCCTTCTCAACCATTTCTTGGCTTCAAACTCCCATACCTCGCGAACGGATTGACCTAACCCAAAAATTCCTGTAGCGTCTGAAAGTAGAAACTCGCCCGATTACAACGGTATGTGTATTTTTTCCCTAGGCCATTCTGGTTAAGCGTTTGGAGCAGCAGAATTGCGAAAAATTTTTCGCCTTCTCAACCATTTCTTAGCTTCAAACTCCCATACCTCGCGAACGGATTGACCTAACCCAAAAATTCCTATTGCTTCTGAAAGTCGAAACTCGCTCGATTACAGCGGTATGTGTATTTTTACCCTAGGCCATTCTGGTTAAGCGTTTGGAGCAGCAGAATTGCGAAAAATTTGTTGTCTTCTCAACCATTTCTTAGCTTCAAACTCCCATATCTCGCGAACGGATTGACCTAACCCAAAAATTCCAATTGCATCTGAAAGTAGAAACTCGCCCGATTACAACGGTATGTGTATTTTTTCCCTAGGCCATTCTGGTTAAGCGTTTGGCGCAGCAGAAGTGCGAAAAATTTGTTGTCTTCTCAACCATTTCTTAGCTTCAAACTCCCATATGTCGCGAACGGATTGACCTAACCGAAAAATTCCTGTTGCATCTGAAAGTAGAAACTCGCCCGATTACAACGGTATGTGTATTTTTTCCCTAGGCCATTCTTGTTAAGCGTTTGGAGCAGCAGAATTGCGAAAAATTTTTTGCCCACTCAACCATTTCTTGGCTTCAAACTCCCATATCTCGCGAACGGATTGACCTAACCCAAAAATTCCTATTCCTTCTGAAAGTCGAAACTCGCCCGATTACAGCGGTATGTGTATTTTTACACTAGGCCATTCTGGTTAAGCGTTTGGAGCAGCAGAATTGCGAAAAACTTTTCGCCTTCTCAACCATTTCTTGGCTTCAAACTCCCATACCTCGCGAACGGATTGACCTAACCCAAAAATTCCTGTAGCGTCTGAAAGTAGAAACTCGCCCGATTACAACGGTATGTGTATTTTTTCCCTAGGCCATTCTGGTTAAGCGTTTGGAGCAGCAGAATTGCGAAAAATTTTTCGCCTTCTCAACCATTTCTTAGCTTCAAACTCCCATACCTCGCGAACGGATTGACCTAACCCAAAAATTCCTATTGCTTCTGAAAGTCGAAACTCGCTCGATTACAGCGGTATGTGTATTTTTACCCTAGGCCATTCTGGTTAAGCGTTTGGAGCAGCAGAATTGCGAAAAATTTGTTGTCTTCTCAACCATTTCTTAGCTTCAAACTCCCATATCTCGCGAACGGATTGACCTAACCCAAAAATTCCAATTGCATCTGAAAGTAGAAACTCGCCCGATTACAACGGTATGTGTATTTTTTCCCTAGGCCATTCTGGTTAAGCGTTTGGCGCAGCAGAAGTGCGAAAAATTTGTTGTCTTCTCAACCATTTCTTAGCTTCAAACTCCCATATGTCGCGAACGGATTGACCTAACCGAAAAATTCCTGTTGCATCTGAAAGTAGAAACTCGCCCGATTACAACGGTATGTGTATTTTTTCCCTAGGCCATTCTTGTTAAGCGTTTGGAGCAGCAGAATTGCGAAAAATTTTTTGCCCACTCAACCATTTCTTGGCTTCAAACTCCCATATCTCGCGAACGGATTGACCTAACCCAAAAATTCCTATTCCTTCTGAAAGTCGAAACTCGCCCGATTACAGCGGTATGTGTATTTTTACCCTAGGCCATTCTGGTTAAGCGTTTGGAGCAGCAGAATTGCGAAAAACTTTTCGCCTTCGCAACCATTTCTTGGCTTCAAACTCCCATATCTCGCGAACGGATTGACCTAACCCAAAAATTCCTGTTGCATCTGAAAGTAGAAACTCGCCCGATTACAACGGTATGTGTATTTTTTCCCTAGGCCATTCTGGTTAAGCGTTTGGAGCAGCAGAATTGCGAAAAATTTTTCGCCTTCTCAACCATTTCTTAGCTTCAAACTCCCATACCTCGCGAACGGATTGACCTAACCCAAAAATTCCTATTGCTTCTGAAAGTCGAAACTCGCTCGATTACAGCGGTATGTGTATTTTTACCCTAGGCCATTCTGGTTAAGCGTTTGGAGCAGCAGAATTGCGAAAAATTTGTTGTCTTCTCAACCATTTCTTAGCTTCAAACTCCCATATCTCGCGAACGGATTGACCTAACCCAAAAATTCCAATTGCATCTGAAAGTAGAAACTCGCCCGATTACAACGGTATGTGTATTTTTTCCCTAGGCCATTCTGGTTAAGCGTTTGGCGCAGCAGAAGTGCGAAAAATTTGTTGTCTTCTCAACCATTTCTTAGCTTCAAACTCCCATATGTCGCGAACGGATTGACCTAACCGAAAAATTCCTGTTGCATCTGAAAGTAGAAACTCGCCCGATTACAACGGTATGTGTATTTTTTCCCTAGGCCATTCTTGTTAAGCGTTTGGAGCAGCAGAATTGCGAAAAATTTTTTGCCCACTCAACCATTTCTTGGCTTCAAACTCCCATATCTCGCGAACGGATTGACCTAACCCAAAAATTCCTATTCCTTCTGAAAGTCGAAACTCGCCCGATTACAGCGGTATGTGTATTTTTACCCTAGGCCATTCTGGTTAAGCGTTTGGAGCAGCAGAATTGCGAAAAACTTTTCGCCTTCGCAACCATTTCTTGGCTTCAAACTCCCATATCTCGCGAACTGATTGACCTAACCCAAAAATTCCTGTTGCATCTGAAAGTAGAAACTCGCCCGATTACAACGGTATGTGTATTTTTTCCCTAGGCCATTCTGGTTAAGCGTTTGGAGCAGCAGAATTGCGAAAAATTTCTTGCCTTCTCAACCATTCCTTGGCTTCAAACTCCCATATCTCGCGAACGGATTAACCTAACTCAAAAATTCCTGTTGCGTCTGAAAGTAGAAACTCGCCCGATTACAGCGGTATGTGTATTTTTACCCTAGGCCATTCTTGTTAAGCGTTTGGAGCAGCAGAATTGCGAAAAAATTTTCGCCTTCTCAACCATTTCTTGGCTTCAAACTCCCATATCTCGCGAACGGATTGACCTAACCCGAAAATTCCTGTAGCGTCTGAAAGTAGAAACTTGCCCGATTACAACGGTATGTGTATTTTTTCCCTAGGCCATTCTTGTTAAGCGTTTGGAGCAGCAGAATTGCGAAGAATTTGTTGTCTTGTCAACCATTTCTTAGCGTCAAACTCCTATATCTCGCGAACGGATTGACCTAACCCAAAAATTCCAATTGCATCTGAAAGTAGAAACTCGCCCGATTACAACGGTATGTGTATTTTTTCCCTAGGCCATTCTGGTTAAGCGTTTGGAGCAGCAGAAGTGCGAAAAATTTGTTGTCTTCTCAACCATTTCTTAGCTTCAAACTCCCATATCTCGCGAACGGATTGACCTAACCGAAAAATTCCTGTTGCATCTGAAAGTAGAAACTCGCCCGATTACAACGGTATGTGTATTTTTTCCCTAGGCCATTCTTGTTAAGCGTTTGGAGCAGCAGAATTGCGAAAAATTTTTTGCCTTCTCAACCATTTCTTGGCTTCAAACTCCCATATCTCGCGAACGGATTGACCTAACCCAAAAATTCCTATTCCTTCTGAAAGTCGAAACTCGCCCGATTACAGCGGTATGTGCATTTTTACCCTAGGCCATTCTGGTTAAGCGTTTGGAGCAGCAGAATTGCGAAAAACTTTTCGCCTTCGCAAATATTTCTTGGCTTCAAACTCCCATATCTCGCGAACTGATTGACCTAACCCAAAAATTCCTATTGCATCTGAAAGCAGAAACTCGCCCGATTACAACGGTATGTGTATTTTTTCCCTAGGCCATTCTTGTTAAGCGTTTGGAGCAGCAGAATTGCGAAAAATTTTTTGCCTTCTCAACCATTTCTTGGCTTCAAACTCCCATATCTCGCGAACGGATTGACCTAACCCAAAAATTCCTATTCCTTCTGAAAGTCGAAACTCGCCCGATTACAGCGGTATGTGTATTTTTACCCTAGGCCATTCTGGTTAAGCGTTTGGAGCAGCAGAATTGCGAAAAACTTTTCGCCTTCGCAACCATTTCTTGGCTTCAAACTCCCATATCTCGCGAACGGATTGACCTAACCCAAAAATTCCTATTGCATCTGAAAGTAGAAACTCGCCCGATTACAACGGTATGTGTATTTTTTCCCTAGGCCATTCTTGTTAAGCGTTTGGAGCAGCAGAATTGCGAAAAATTTTTTGCCTTCTCAACCATTTCTTGGCTTCAAACTCCCATATCTCGCGAACGGATTGACCTAACTCAAAAATTCCTGTTGCGTCTGAAAGTAGAAACTCGCCCGATTACAGCGGTATGTGTATTTTTACCCTAGGCCATTCTTGTTAAGCGTTTGGAGCAGCAGAATTGCGAAAAATTTTTCGCCTTCTCAACCATTTCTTGGCTTCAAACTCCCATATCTCGCGAACGGATTGACCTAACCCAAAAATTCCTGTAGCGTCTGAAAGTAGAAACTTGTCCGATTACAACGGTATGTGTATTTTTTCCCTAGGCCATTCTTGTTAAGCGTTTGGAGCAGCAGAATTGCGAAAAATTTTTTGCCTTCTCAACCATTTCTTGGCTTCAAACTCCCATATCTCGCGAACGGATTGACCTAACCCAAAAATTCCTATTGCTTCTGAAAGTCGAAGCTCGCCCGATTACAACGGTATGTGTATTTCTTCCCTAGGCCATTCTTGTTAAGCGTTTGGAGCAGCAGAATTGCGAAAAATTTTTCGCCTTCTCAACCATTTCTTGGCTTCAAACTCCCATACCTCGCGAACGGATTGACATAACTCAAAAATTCCTGTTGCGTCTGAAAGTAGAAACTCGCCCGATTACAGCGGTATGTGTATTTTTACCCTAGGCCATTCTTGTTAAGCGTTTGGAGCAGCAGAATTGCGAAAAATTTTTCGCCTTCTCAACCATTTCTTGGCTTCAAACTCCCATATCTCGCGAACGGATTGACCTAACCCAAAAATTCCTGTTGCATCTGAAAGTAGAAACTCGCCCGATTACAACGGTATGTGTATTTTTTCCCTAGGCCATTCTGGTTAAGCGTTTGGAGCAGCAGAATTGCGAAAAATTTTTTGCCTTCTCAACCATTCCTTGGCTTCAAACTCCCATATCTCGCGAACGGATTGACCTAATTCAAAAATTCCTGTTGCGTCTGAAAGTAGAAACTCGCCCGATTACAGCGGTTTGTGTATTTTTACACTGGGCCATTCTTGTTAAGCGTTTGGAGCAGCAGAATTGCGAAAAATTTTTCGCCTTCTCAACCATTTCTTGGCTTCAAACTCCCATACCTCGCGAACAGATTCACCTAACCCAAAAATTCCTGTAGCGTCTGAAAGTAGAAACTCGCCCGATTACAACGGTATGTGTATTTTTTCCCAAGGCCATTCTGGTTAAGCGTTTGGAGCAGCAGAATTGCGAAAAATTTTTCGCCTTCTCAACCATTTCTTGGCTTCAAACTCCCATACCTCGCGAACGGATTGACCTAACCCAAAAATTCCTATTGCTTCTGAAAGTCGAAACTCGCCCGATTACAACGGTATGTGTATTTTTTCCCTAGGCCATTCTGGTTAAGCGTTTGGAGCAGCAGAAGTGCGAAAAATTTGTTGTCTTCTCAACCCTTTCTTAGCTTCAAACTCCCATATCTCGCGAACGGATTGACCTAACCCAAAAATTCCAATTGCATCTGAAAGTAGAAACTCGCCCGATTACAACGGTATGTGTATTTTTTCCCTACGCCATTCTTGTTAAGCGTTTGGAGCAGCAGAATTGCGAAAAATTTTTTGCCTTCTCAACCATTTCTTGGCTTCAAACTCCCATATCTCGCAAACGGATTGACCTAACCCAAAAATTCCTATTGCTTCTGAAAGTCGAAACTCGCCCGATTACAGCGGTATGTGTATTTTTACCATAGACCATTCTGGTTAAGCTTTTGGAGCAGCAGAATTGCGAAAAATTTTTTGCCTTCTCAACCATTTCTTGGCTTCAAACTCCCATATCTCGCGAACGGATTGACCTAACCCAAAAATTCCTATTGCTTCTGAAAGTCGAAACTCGCCCGATTACAGCGGTATGTGTATTTTTACCCTAGGCCATTCTGGTTAAGCGTTTGGAGCAGCAGAATTGCGAAAAATTTTTTGCCTTCTCAACCATTTCTTGGCTTCAAACTCCCATATCTCGCGAACGGATTGACCTAACCCAAAAATTCCTGTAGCGTCTGAAAATGGAAACTCGCCCGATTACAACGGTATGTGTATTTTTTCCCTAGGCCATTCTTGTTAAGCGTTTGGAGCAGCAGAATTGCGAAAAATTTTTCGCCTTCTCAACCATTTCTTGGCTTCAAACTCCCATACCTCGCGAACGGATTGACCTAACCCAAAAATTCCTATTGCTTCTGAAAGTCGAAACTCGCCCGATTACAACGGTATGTGTATTTTTTCCCTAGGCCATTCTGGTTAAGCGTTTGGAGCAGCAGAAGTGCGAAAAATTTGTTGTCCTCTCAACCCTTTCTTAGCTTCAAACTCCCATATCTCGCGAACGGATTGACCTAACCCAAAAATTCCAATTGCATCTGAAAGTAGAAACTCGCCCGATTACAACGGTATGTGTAGTTTTTCCCTAGGCCATTCTGGTTAAGCGCTTGGAGCAGCAGAATTGCGAAAAATTTTTTGCCTTCTCAACCATTCCTTGGCTTCAAACTCCCATATCTCGCGAACGGATTGACCTAACTCAAAAATTCCTGTTGCGTCTGAAAGTAGAAACTCGCCCGTTTACAGCGGTATGTGTATTTTTACCCTAGGCCATTCTTGTTAAGCGTTTGGAGCAGCAGAATTGCGAAAAATTTTTCGCCTTCTCAACCATTCCTTGGCTTCAAACTCCCATACCTCGCGAACGGATTGACCTAACCCAAAAATTCCTGTAGCGTCTGAAAGTAGAAACTCGCCCGATTTCAACGGTATGTGTATCTTTTCCCTAGGCCATTCTTGTTAAGCGTTTGGAGCAGCAGAATTGCGAAAAATTTTTTGCCTTCTCAACCATTTCTTGGCTTCAAACTCCCATATCTCGCGAACGGATTGACCTAACCCAAAAATTCCTATTGCTTCTGAAAGTCGAAGCTCGCCCGATTACAACGGTATGAGTATTTTTTCCCTAGGCCATTCTTGTTAAGCGTTTGGAGCAGCAGAATTGCGAAAAATTTTTCGCCTTCTCAACCATTTCTTGGCTTCACACTCCCATACCTCGCGAACGGATTGACCTAACTCAAAAATTCCTATTGCTTCTGAAAGTCGAAACTCGCCCGATTACAACGGTATGTGTATTTTGTCCCAAGGCCATTCTGGTTAAGCGTTTGGAGCAGCAGAAGTGCGAAAAATTTGTTGTCCTCTCAACCCTTTCTTAGCTTCAAACTCCCATATCTCGCGAACGGATTGACCTAACCCAAAAATTCCAATTGCATCTGAAAGTAGAAACTCGCCCGATTACAACGGTATGTGTATTTTTTCCCTAGGCCATTCTTGTTAAGCGTTGGAGCAGCAGAATTGCGAAAAATTTTTTGCCTTCTCAACCATTTCTTGGCTTCAAACTCCCATATCTCGCGAACGGATTGACCTAACCCAAAAATTCCTATTGCTTCTGAAAGTCGAAGCTCGCCCGATTACAACGGTATGTGTATTTTTTCCCTAGGCCATCCTTGTTAAGCGATTGGAGCAGCAGAATTGCGAAAAATTTTTCGCCTTCTCAACCATTTCTTGGCTTCAAACTCCCATATCTCGCGAACGGATTGACCTAACCCAAAAATTCCTGTAGCGTCTGAAAATGGAAAGTCGCCCGATTACAACGGTACGTGTATTTTTTTCCTAGGCCATTCTTGTTATGCGTTTGGAGCAGCAGAATTGCGAAAAATTTTTCGCCTTCTCAACCATTTCTTAGCTTCAAACTCCCATATCTCGCGAACGGATTGACCTAAACCAAAAATTCCTGTTGCGTCTGAAAGTAGAAAATCGCCCGATTACAGCGGTATGTGTATTTTTACCCTAGGCCATTCTGGTTAAGCGTTTGGAGCAGCAGAATTTCGAAGAATTTTTTGCCTTCTCAACCATTCCTTGGCTTCAAACTCCCATATCTTGCGAACGGATTGACCTAACTCAAAAATTCCTGTTGCGTCTGAAAGTAGAAACTCGCCCGTTTACAGCGGTATGTGTATTTTTACCCTAGGCCATTCTTGTTAAGCGTTTGGAGCAACAGAATTGCGAAAAATTTTTCGCCTTCTCAACCATTCCTTGGCTTCAAACTCCCATACCTCGCGAACGGATTGACCTAACCCAAAAATTCCAGTAGCGTCTGAAAGTAGAAACTCGCCCGATTACAACGGTATGTGTATCTTTTCCCTAGGCCATTCTTGTTAAACGTTTGGAGCAGCAGAATTGCGAAAAATTTTTTGCCTCCTCAACCATTTCTTGGCTTCAAACTCCCATATCTCGCGAACGGATTGACCTAACCCAAAAATTCCTATTGCTTCTGAAAGTCGAAACTCGCCCGATTACAACGGTATGTGTATTTTTTCCCTAGGCCATTCTGGTTAAGCGTTTGGAGCAGCAGAAGTGCGAAAAATTTTTCGCCTTCTCAACCATTTCTTGGCTTCAAACTCCCATACCTCGCGAACGGATTGACCTAACTCAAAAATTCCTATTGCTTCTGAAAGTCGAAACTCGCCCGATTACAACGGTATGTGTATTTTTTCCCAAGGCCATTCTGGTTAAGCGTTTGGAGCAGCAGAAGTGCGAAAAATTTGTTGTCTTCTCAACCATTTCTTAGCTTCAAACTCCCATATCTCGCGAACGGACTGACCTAACCCAAAAATTCCAATTGCATCTGAAAGTAGAAACTCGCCCGATTACAACGGTATGTGTATTTTTTCCCTAGGCCATTCTTGTTAAGCGTTTGGAGCAGCAGAATTGCGAAAAATTTTTTGCCTTCTCAACCATTTCTTGGCTTCAAACTCCCATATCTCGCGAACGAATTGACCTAACCCAAAAATTCCTATTGCTACTGAAAGTCGAAACTCGCCCGATTACAGCGGTATGTGTATTTTTACCCTAGGCCATTCTGGTTAAGCGTTTGGAGCAGCAGAATTGCGAAAAATTTTTTGCCTTCTCAACCATTTCTTGGCTTCAAACTCCTATATCTCGCGAACGGATTGACCTAACCCAAAAATTCCTGTAGCGTCTGAAAATGGAAACTCGCCCGATTACAACGGTATGTGTATTTTTTCCCTAGGCCATTCTTGTTAAGCGTTCGGAGCAGCAGAATTGCGAAAAATTTTTCGCCTTCTCAACCATTTCTTGGCTTCAAACTCCCATACCTCGCGAACGGATGGACCTAACCCAAAAATTCCTATTGCTTCTGAAAGTCGAAACTCGCCCGATTACAACGGTATGTGTATTTTTTCCCTAGGCCATTCTGGTTAAGCGTTTGGAGCAGCAGAAGTGCGAAAAATTTGTTGTCTTCTCAACCCTTTCTTAGCTTCAAACTCCCATATCTCGCGAACGGATTGACCTAACCCAAAAATTCCAATTGCATCTGAAAGTAGAAACTCGCCCGATTACAACGGTATATGTATTTTTTCCCTAGGTCATTCTTGTTAAGCGTTTGGAGCAGCAGAATTGCGAAAAATTTTTTGCCATCTCAACCATTTCTTGGCTTCAAACTCCCATATCTCGCGAACGGATTGACCTAACCCAAAAATTCCTATTGCTTCTGAAAGTCGAAACTCGCCCGATTACAGCGGTATGTGTATTTTTACCCTAGGGCATTCTGGTTAAGCGTTTGGAGCAGCAGAATTGCGAAAAATTTTTTGCCTTCTCAACCATTTCTTGGCTGCAAACTCCCATATCTCGCGAACGGATTGACCTAACCCAAAAATTCCAGTTGCATCTGAAAGTAAAAACTCGCCCGATTACAACGGTATGTGTATTTTTTCCGTAGGCCATTCTGGTTAAGCGTTTGGAGCTGCAGAAGTGCGAAAAATTTGTTGTCTTCTCAACCATTTCTTAGCTTCAAACTCGCATATCTCGCGAACGGATTGACCTAACCCAAAAATTCCTATTGCTTCTGAAATTCGAAACTCGCCCGATTACAGCGGTATGTGTATTTTTACCCTAGGCCATTCTGGTTAAGCGTTTGGAGCAGCAGAAGTGCGAAAAATTTTTTGCCTTCTCAACCATTTCTTGGCTTCAAACTCCCATATCTCGCGAACGGATTGACCTAACCCAAAAATTCCCGTAGCGTCTGAAAATGGAAACTCGCCCGATTACAACGGTATGTGTATTTTTTCCCTAGGCCATTCTTGTTAAGCGTTTGGAGCAGCAGAATTGCGAAAAATTTTTCGCCTTCTCAACCATTTCTTGGCTTCAAACTCCCATACCTCGCGAACGGATTGACCTAACCCAAAAATTCCTATTGCTTCTGAAAGTCGAAACTCGCCCGATTACAACGGTATGTGTATTTTTTCCCTAGGCCATTCTGGTTAAGCGTTTGGAGCAGCAGAAGTGCGAAAAATTTGTTGTCCTCTCAACCCTTTCTTAGCTTCAAACTCCCATATCTCGCGAACGGATTGACCTAACCCAAAAATTCCAATTGCATCTGAAATTAGAAACTCGCCCGATTACAACGGTATGTGTATTTTTTCCCTAGGCCATTCTTGTTAAGCGTTTGGAGCAGCAGAATTGCGAAAAATTTTTTGCCTTCTCAACAATTTCTTGGCTTCAAACTCCCATATCTCGCGAACGGATTGACCTAACCCAAAAATTCCTATTGCTTCTGAAAGTCGAAACTCGCCCGATTACAGCGGTATGTGTATTTTTACCCTAGGCCATTCTGGTGAAGCGTTTGGAGCAGCAGAATTGCGAAAAATTTTTTGCCTTCTCAACCATTTCTTGGCTTCAAACTCCCATATCTCGCGAACGGATTGACCTGACCCAAAAATTCCTATTGGTTCTGAAAGTCGAAACTCGCCCGATTACAGCGGTATGTGTATTTTTACCCTAGGCCATTCTGGTTAAGCGTTTGGAGCAGCAGAATTGCGAAAAATTTTTTGCCTTCTCAACCATTTCTTGGCTTCAAACTCCCATATCTCGCGAACGGATTGACCTAACCCAAAAATTCCAATTGCATCTGAAAGTAGAAACTCGCCCGATTACAACGGTATGTGTATTTTTTCCGTAGGCCATTCTGGTTAAGCGTTTGGAGCAGCAGAATTGCGAAAAATTTGTTGTCTTCTCAACCATTTCTTAGCTTCAAACTCCCATATCTCGCGAACGGATTGACCTAACCCAAAAATTCCTATTGCATCTGAAATTCGAAGCTCGCCCGATTACAGCGGTATGTGTATTTTTACCCTAGGCCATTCTGGTTAAGCGTTTGGAGCAGCAGAATTGCGAAAAATTTTTTGCCTTCTCAACCATTTCTTGGCTTCAAACTCCTATATCTCGCGAACGGATTGACCTAACCCAAAAATTCCTGTAGCGTCTGAAAATGGAAACTCGCCCGATTACAACGGTATGTGTATCTTTTCCCTAGGCCATTCTTGTTAAGCGTTTGGAGCAGCAGAATTGCGAAAAATTTTTCGCCTTCTCAACCATTTCTTGGCTTCAAACTCCCATACCTCGCGAACGGATTGACCTAACTCAAAAATTCCTATTGCTTCTGAAAGTCGAAACTCGCCCGATTACAACGGTATGTGTATTTTTTCCCAAGGCCATTCTGGTTAAGCGTTTGGAGCAGCAGAATTGCGAAAAATTTTTTGCCTTCTCAACCATTTCTTGGCTTCAAACTCCTATATCTCGCGAACGGATTGACCTAACCCAAAAATTCCTGTAGCGTCTGAAAATGGAAACTCGCCCGATTACAACGGTATGTGTATTTTTTCCTTAGGCCATTCTTGTTAAGCGTTTGGAGCAGCAGAATTGCGAAAAATTTTTCGCCTTCTCAACCATTTCTTGGCTTCAAACTCCCATATCTCGCGAACGGATTGACCTAACCCAAAAATTCCTGTAGCGTCTGAAAATGGAAAGTCGCCCGATTACAACGGTATGTGTATTTTTTCCCTAGGCCATTCTTGTTAAGCGTTTGGAGCAGCAGAATTGCGAAAAATTTTTCGCCTTCTCAACCATTTCTTGGCTTCAAACTCCCATACCTCGCGAACGGATTGACCTAACTCAAAAATTCCTATTGCTTCTGAAAGTCGAAACTCGCCCGATTACAACGGTATGTGTATTTTTTCCCTAGGCCATTCTGGTTAAGCGTTTGGAGCAGCAGAATTGCGAAAAATTTTTTGCCTTCTCAACCATTCCTTGGCTTCAAACTCCCATATCTCGCGAACGGATTGACCTAACTCAAAAATTCCTGTTGCGTCTGAAAGTCGAAACTCGCCCGATTACAGCGGTATGTGTATTTTTACCCTAGGCCATTCTTGTTAAGCGTTTGGAGCAGCAGAATTGCGAAAAATTTTTCGCCTTCTCACCCATTTCTTGGCTTCAAACTCCCATACCTCGCGAACGGATTGACCTAACCCAAAAATTCCTGTAGCGTCTGAAAGTAGAAACTCGCCCGATTACAACGGTATGTGTATTTTTTCCCTAGGCCATTCTTGCTAAGCGTTTGGAGCAGCAGAATTGCGAAAAATTTTTTGCCTTCTCAACCATTTCTTGGCTTCAAACTCCCATATCTCGCGAACGGATTGACCTAACCCAAAAATTCCTATTGCTTCTGAAAGTCGAAGCTCGCCCGATTACAACGGTATGTGTATTTTTTCCTTAGGCCATTCTTGTTAAGCGTTTGGAGCAGCAGAATTGCGAAAAATTTTTCGCCTTCTCAACCATTTCTTGGCTTCAAACTCCCATATCTCGCGAACGGATTGACCTAACCCAAAAATTCCTGTAGCGTCTGAAAATGGAAAGTCGCCCGATTACAACGGTATGTGTATTTTTTCCCTAGGCCATTCTTGTTAAGCGTTTGGAGCAGCAGAATTGCGAAAAATTTTTCGCCTTCTCAACCATTTCTTGGCTTCAAACTCCCATACCTCGCGAACGGATTGACCTAACTCAAAAATTCCTATTGCTTCTGAAAGTCGAAACTCGCCCGATTACAACGGTATGTGTATTTTTTCCCTAGGCCATTCTGGTTAAGCGTTTGGAGCAGCAGAATTGCGAAAAATTTTTTGCCTTCTCAACCATTCCTTGGCTTCAAACTCCCATATCTCGCGAACGGATTGACCTAACTCAAAAATTCCTGTTGCGTCTGAAAGTCGAAACTCGCCCGATTACAGCGGTATGTGTATTTTTACCCTAGGCCATTCTTGTTAAGCGTTTGGAGCAGCAGAATTGCGAAAAATTTTTCGCCTTCTCACCCATTTCTTGGCTTCAAACTCCCATACCTCGCGAACGGATTGACCTAACCCAAAAATTCCTGTAGCGTCTGAAAGTAGAAACTCGCCCGATTACAACGGTATGTGTATTTTTTCCCTAGGCCATTCTTGCTAAGCGTTTGGAGCAGCAGAATTGCGAAAAATTTTTTGCCTTCTCAACCATTTCTTGGCTTCAAACTCCCATATCTCGCGAACGGATTGACCTAACCCAAAAATTCCTATTGCTTCTGAAAGTCGAAGCTCGCCCGATTACAACGGTATGTGTATTTTTTCCTTAGGCCATTCTTGTTAAGCGTTTGGAGCAGCAGAATTGCGAAAAATTTTTCGCCTTCTCAACCATTTCTTGGCTTCAAACTCCCATATCTCGCGAACGGATTGACCTAACCCAAAAATTCCTGTAGCGTCTGAAAATGGAAAGTCGCCCGATTACAACGGTATGTGTATTTTTTCCCTAGGCCATTCTTGTTAAGCGTTTGGAGCAGCAGAATTGCGAAAAATTTTTCGCCTTCTCAACCATTTCTTGGCTTCAAACTCCCATACCTCGCGAACGGATTGACCTAACTCAAAAATTCCTATTGCTTCTAAAAGTCGAAACTCACCCGATTACAACGGTATGTGTATTTTTTCCCAAGGCCATTCTGGTTAAGCGTTTGGAGCAGCAGAAGTGCGAAAAATTTGTTGTCTTCTCAACCATTTCTTAGCTTCAAACTCCCATATCTCGCGAACGGACTGACCTAACCCAAAAATTCCAATTGCATCTGAAAGTAGAAACTCGCCCGATTACAACGGTATGTGTATTTTTTCCCTAGGCCATTCTTGTTAAGCGTTTGGAGCAGCAGAATTGCGAAAAATTTTTTGCCTTCTCAACCATTTCTTGGCTTCAAACTCCCATATCTCGCGAACGGATTGACCTAACCCAAAAATTCCTATTGCTACTGAAAGTCGAAACTCGCCCGATTACAGCGGTATGTGTATTTTTACCCTAGGCCATTCTGGTTAAGCGTTTGGAGCAGCAGAATTGCGAAAAATTTTTTGCCATCTCAACCATTTCTTGGCTTCAAACTCCTATATCTCGCGAACGGATTGACCTAACCCAAAAATTCCTGTAGCGTCTGAAAATGGAAACTCGCCCGATTACAACGGTATGTGTATTTTTTCCCTAGGCCATTCTTGTTAAGCGTTCGGAGCAGCAGAATTGCGAAAAATTTTTCGCCTTCTCAACCATTTCTTGGCTTCAAACTCCCATACCTCGCGAACGGATGGACCTAACCCAAAAATTCCTATTGCTTCTGAAAGTCGAAACTCGCCCGATTACAACGGTATGTGTATTTTTTCCCTAGGCCATTCTGGTTAAGCGTTTGGAGCAGCAGAAGTGCGAAAAATTTGTTGTCTTCTCAACCCTTTCTTAGCTTCAAACTCCCATATCTCGCGAACGGATTGACCTAACCCAAAAATTCCAATTGCATCTGAAAGTAGAAACTCGCCCGATTACAACGGTATATGTATTTTTTCCCTAGGTCATTCTTGTTAAGCGTTTGGAGCAGCAGAATTGCGAAAAATTTTTTGCCATCTCAACCATTTCTTGGCTTCAAACTCCCATATCTCGCGAACGGATTGACCTAACCCAAAAATTCCTATTGCTTCTGAAAGTCGAAACTCGCCCGATTACAGCGGTATGTGTATTTTTACCCTAGGGCATTCTGGTTAAGCGTTTGGAGCAGCAGAATTGCGAAAAATTTTTTGCCTTCTCAACCATTTCTTGGCTGCAAACTCCCATATCTCGCGAACGGATTGACCTAACCCAAAAATTCCAGTTGCATCTGAAAGTAAAAACTCGCCCGATTACAACGGTATGTGTATTTTTTCCGTAGGCCATCCTGGTTAAGCGTTTGGAGCTGCAGAAGTGCGAAAAATTTGTTGTCTTCTCAACCATTTCTTAGCTTCAAACTCGCATATCTCGCGAACGGATTGACCTAACCCAAAAATTCCTATTGCTTCTGAAATTCGAAACTCGCCCGATTACAGCGGTATGTGTATTTTTACCCTAGGCCATTCTGGTTAAGCGTTTGGAGCAGCAGAAGTGCGAAAAATTTTTTGCCTTCTCAACCATTGCTTGGCTTCAAACTCCCATATCTCGCGAACGGATTGACCTAACCCAAAAATTCCCGTAGCGTCTGAAAATGGAAACTCGCCCGATTACAACGGTATGTGTATTTTTTCCCTAGGCCATTCTTGATAAGCGTTTGGAGCAGCAGAATTGCGAAAAATTTTTCGCCTTCTCAACCATTTCTTGGCTTCAAACTCCCATACCTCGCGAACGGATTGACCTAACCCAAAAATTCCTATTGCTTCTGAAAGTCGAAACTCGCCCGATTACAACGGTATGTGTATTTTTTCCCTAGGCCATTCTGGTTAAGCGTTTGGAGCAGCAGAAGTGCGAAAAATTTGTTGTCCTCTCAACCCTTTCTTAGCTTCAAACTCCCATATCTCGCGAACGGATTGACCTAACCCAAAAATTCCAATTGCATCTGAAAGTAGAAACTCGCCCGATTACAACGGTATGTGTATTTTTTCCCTAGGCCATTCTTGTTAAGCGTTTGGAGCAGCAGAATTGCGAAAAATTTTTTGCCTTCTCAACCATTTCTTGGCTTCAAACTCCCATATCTCGCGAACGGATTGACCTAACCCAAAAATTCCTATTGCTTCTGAAAGTCGAAACTCGCCCGATTACAGCGGTATGTGTATTTTTACCCTAGGCCATTCTGGTGAAGCGTTTGGAGCAGCAGAATTGCGAAAAATTTTTTGCCTTCTCAACCATTTCTTGGCTTCAAACTCCCATATCTCGCGAACGGATTGACCTGACCCAAAAATTCCTATTGGTTCTGAAAGTCGAAACTCGCCCGATTACAGCGGTATGTGTATTTTTACCCTAGGCCATTCTGGTTAAGCGTTTGGAGCAGCAGAATTACGAAAAAATTTTTGCCTTCTCAACCATTTCTTGGCTTCAAACTCCCATATCTCGCGAACGGATTGACCTAACCCAAAAATTCCAATTGCATCTGAAAGTAGAAACTCGCCCGATTACAACGGTATGTGTATTTTTTCCGTAGGCCATTCTGGTTAAGCGTTTGGAGCTGCAGAAGTGCGAAAAATTTGTTGTCTTCTCAACCATTTCTTAGCTTCAAACTCGCATATCTCGCGAACGGATTGACCTAACCCAAAAATTCCTATTGCTTCTGAAATTCGAAACTCGCCCGATTACAGCGGTATGTGTATTTTTACCCTAGGCCATTCTGGTTAAGCGTTTGGAGCAGCAGAAGTGCGAAAAATTTTTTGCCTTCTCAACCATTGCTTGGCTTCAAACTCCCATATCTCGCGAACGGATTGACCTAACCCAAAAATTCCCGTAGCGTCTGAAAATGGAAACTCGCCCGATTACAACGGTATGTGTATTTTTTCCCTAGGCCATTCTTGATAAGCGTTTGGAGCAGCAGAATTGCGAAAAATTTTTCGCCTTCTCAACCATTTCTTGGCTTCAAACTCCCATACCTCGCGAACGGATTGACCTAACCCAAAAATTCCTATTGCTTCTGAAAGTCGAAACTCGCCCGATTACAACGGTATGTGTATTTTTTCCCTAGGCCATTCTGGTTAAGCGTTTGGAGCAGCAGAAGTGCGAAAAATTTGTTGTCCTCTCAACCCTTTCTTAGCTTCAAACTCCCATATCTCGCGAACGGATTGACCTAACCCAAAAATTCCAATTGCATCTGAAAGTAGAAACTCGCCCGATTACAACGGTATGTGTATTTTTTCCCTAGGCCATTCTTGTTAAGCGTTTGGAGCAGCAGAATTGCGAAAAATTTTTTGCCTTCTCAACCATTTCTTGGCTTCAAACTCCCATATCTCGCGAACGGATTGACCTAACCCAAAAATTCCTATTGCTTCTGAAAGTCGAAACTCGCCCGATTACAGCGGTATGTGTATTTTTACCCTAGGCCATTCTGGTGAAGCGTTTGGAGCAGCAGAATTGCGAAAAATTTTTTGCCTTCTCAACCATTTCTTGGCTTCAAACTCCCATATCTCGCGAACGGATTGACCTGACCCAAAAATTCCTATTGGTTCTGAAAGTCGAAACTCGCCCGATTACAGCGGTATGTGTATTTTTACCCTAGGCCATTCTGGTTAAGCGTTTGGAGCAGCAGAATTACGAAAAAATTTTTGCCTTCTCAACCATTTCTTGGCTTCAAACTCCCATATCTCGCGAACGGATTGACCTAACCCAAAAATTCCAATTGCATCTGAAAGTAGAAACTCGCCCGATTACAACGGTATGTGTATTTTTTCCGTAGGCCATTCTGGTTAAGCGTTTGGAGCAGCAGAAGTGCGAAAAATTTGTTGTCTTCTCAACCATTTCTTAGCTTCAAACTCCCATATCTCGCGAACGGATTGACCTAACCCAAAAATTCCTATTGCATCTGAAATTCGAAGCTCGCCCGATTACAGCGGTATGTGTATTTTTACCCTAGGCCATTCTGGTTAAGCGTTTGGAGCAGCAGAATTGCGAAAAATTTTTTGCCTTCTCAACCATTTCTTGGCTTCAAACTCCTATATCTCGCGAACGGATTGACCTAACCCAAAAATTCCTGTAGCGTCTGAAAATGGAAACTCGCCCGATTACAACGGTATGTGTATTCTTACCCTAGGCCATTCTGGTTAAGCGTTTGGAGCAGCAGAATTGCGAAAAATTTTTTGCCTTCTCAACCATTTCTTGGCTTCAAACTCCTATATCTCGCGAACGGATTGACCTAACCCAAAAATTCCTGTAGCGTCTGAAAATGGAAACTCGCCCGATTACAACGGTATGTGTATTTTTTCCCTAGGCCATTCTTGTTAAGCGTTCGGAGCAGCAGAATTGCGAAAAATTTTTCGCCTTCTCAACCATTTCTTGGCTTCAAACTCCCATACCTCGCGAACGGATGGACCTAACCCAAAAATTCCTATTGCTTCTGAAAGTCGAAACTCGCCCGATTACAACGGTATGTGTATTTTTTCCCTAGGTCATTCTTGTTAAGCGTTTGGAGCAGCAGAATTGCGAAAAATTTTTTGCCATCTCAACCATTTCTTGGCTTCAAACTCCCATATCTCGCGAACGGATTGACCTAACCCAAAAATTCCTATTGCTTCTGAAAGTCGAAACTCGCCCGATTACAGCGGTATGTGTATTTTTACCCTAGGGCATTCTGGTTAAGCGTTTGGAGCAGCAGAATTGCGAAAAATTTTTTGCCTTCTCAACCATTTCTTGGCTGCAAACTCCCATATCTCGCGAACGGATTGACCTAACCCAAAAATTCCAGTTGCATCTGAAAGTAAAAACTCGCCCGATTACAACGGTATGTGTATTTTTTCCGTAGGCCATTCTGGTTAAGCGTTTGGAGCTGCAGAAGTGCGAAAAATTTGTTGTCTTCTCAACCATTTCTTAGCTTCAAACTCGCATATCTCGCGAACGGATTGACCTAACCCAAAAATTCCTATTGCTTCTGAAATTCGAAACTCGCCCGATTACAGCGGTATGTGTATTTTTACCCTAGGCCATTCTGGTTAAGCGTTTGGAGCAGCAGAAGTGCGAAAAATTTTTTGCCTTCTCAACCATTGCTTGGCTTCAAACTCCCATATCTCGCGAACGGATTGACCTAACCCAAAAATTCCCGTAGCGTCTGAAAATGGAAACTCGCCCGATTACAACGGTATGTGTATTTTTTCCCTAGGCCATTCTTGTTAAGCGTTTGGAGCAGCAGAATTGCGAAAAATTTTTCGCCTTCTCAACCATTTCTTGGCTTCAAACTCCCATACCTCGCGAACGGATTGACCTAACCCAAAAATTCCTATTGCTTCTGAAAGTCGAAACTCGCCCGATTACAACGGTATGTGTATTTTTTCCCTAGGCCATTCTGGTTAAGCGTTTGGAGCAGCAGAAGTGCGAAAAATTTGTTGTCCTCTCAACCCTTTCTTAGCTTCAAACTCCCATATCTCGCGAACGGATTGACCTAACCCAAAAATTCCAATTGCATCTGAAAGTAGAAACTCGCCCGATTACAACGGTATGTGTATTTTTTCCCTAGGCCATTCTTGTTAAGCGTTTGGAGCAGCAGAATTGCGAAAAATTTTTTGCCTTCTCAACCATTTCTTGGCTTCAAACTCCCATATCTCGCGAACGGATTGACCTAACCCAAAAATTCCTATTGCTTCTGAAAGTCGAAACTCGCCCGATTACAGCGGTATGTGTATTTTTACCCTAGGCCATTCTGGTGAAGCGTTTGGAGCAGCAGAATTGCGAAAAATTTTTTGCCTTCTCAACCATTTCTTGGCTTCAAACTCCCATATCTCGCGAACGGATTGACCTGACCCAAAAATTCCTATTGGTTCTGAAAGTCGAAACTCGCCCGATTACAGCGGTATGTGTATTTTTACCCTAGGCCATTCTGGTTAAGCGTTTGGAGCAGCAGAATTGCGAAAAATTTTTTGCCTTCTCAACCATTTCTTGGCTTCAAACTCCCATATCTCGCGAACGGATTGACCTAACCCAAAAATTCCAATTGCATCTGAAAGTAGAAACTCGCCCGATTACAACGGTATGTGTATTTTTTCCGTAGGCCATTCTGGTTAAGCGTTTGGAGCAGCAGAAGTGCGAAAAATTTGTTGTCTTCTCAACCATTTCTTAGCTTCAAACTCCCATATCTCGCGAACGAATTGACCTAACCCAAAAATTCCTATTGCATCTGAAATTCGAAGCTCGCCCGATTACAGCGGTATGTGTATTTTTACCCTAGGCCATTCTGGTTAAGCGTTTGGAGCAGCAGAATTGCGAAAAATTTTTTGCCTTCTCAACCATTTCTTGGCTTCAAACTCCTATATCTCGCGAACGGATTGACCTAACCCAAAAATTCCTGTAGCGTCTGAAAATGGAAACTCGCCCGATTACAACGGTATGTGTATCTTTTCCCTAGGCCATTCTTGTTAAGCGTTTGGAGCAGCAGAATTGCGAAAAATTTTTCGCCTTCTCAACCATTTCTTGGCTTCAAACTCCCATACCTCGCGAACGGATTGACCTAACTCAAAAATTCCTATTGCTTCTGAAAGTCGAAACTCGCCCGATTACAACGGTATGTGTATTTTTTCCCAAGGCCATTCTGGTTAAGCGTTTGGAGCAGCAGAAGTGCGAAAAATTTGTTGTCTTCTCAACCATTTCTTAGCTTCAAACTCCCATATCTCGCGAACGGACTGACCTAACCCAAAAATTCCAGTTGCATCTGAAAGTAAAAACTCGCCCGATTACAACGGTATGTGTATTTTTTCCGTAGGCCATTCTGGTTAAGCGTTTGGAGCTGCAGAAGTGCGAAAAATTTGTTGTCTTCTCAACCATTTCTTAGCTTCAAACTCGCATATCTCGCGAACGGATTGACCTAACCCAAAAATTCCTATTGCTTCTGAAATTCGAAACTCGCCCGATTACAGCGGTATGTGTATTTTTACCCTAGGCCATTCTGGTTAAGCGTTTGGAGCAGCAGAAGTGCGAAAAATTTTTTGTCCTCTCAACCCTTTCTTAGCTTCAAACTCCCATATCTCGCGAACGGATTGACCTAACCCAAAAATTCCAATTGCATCTGAAAGTAGAAACTCGCCCGATTACAACGGTATGTGTATTTTTTCCCTAGGCCATTCTTGTTAAGCGTTTGGAGCAGCAGAATTGCGAAAAATTTTTTGCCTTCTCAACCATTTCTTGGCTTCAAACTCCCATATCTCGCGAACGGATTGACCTAACCCAAAAATTCCTATTGCTTCTGAAAGTCGAAACTCGCCCGATTACAGCGGTATGTGTATTTTTACCCTAGGCCATTCTGGTGAAGCGTTTGGAGCAGCAGAATTGCGAAAAATTTTTTGCCTTCTCAACCATTTCTTGGCTTCAAACTCCCATATCTCGCGAACGGATTGACCTGACCCAAAAATTCCTATTGGTTCTGAAAGTCGAAACTCGCCCGATTACAGCGGTATGTGTATTTTTACCCTAGGCCATTCTGGTTAAGCGTTTGGAGCAGCAGAATTGCGAAAAATTTTTTGCCTTCTCAACCATTTCTTGGCTTCAAACTCCCATATCTCGCGAACGGATTGACCTAACCCAAAAATTCCAATTGCATCTGAAAGTAGAAACTCGCCCGATTACAACGGTATGTGTATTTTTTCCGTAGGCCATTCTGGTTAAGCGTTTGGAGCAGCAGAAGTGCGAAAAATTTGTTGTCTTCTCAACCATTTCTTAGCTTCAAACTCCCATATCTCGCGAACGGATTGACCTAACCCAAAAATTCCTATTGCATCTGAAATTCGAAGCTCGCCCGATTACAGCGGTATGTGTATTTTTACCCTAGGCCATTCTGGTTAAGCGTTTGGAGCAGCAGAATTGCGAAAAATTTTTTGCCTTCTCAACCATTTCTTGGCTTCAAACTCCTATATCTCGCGAACGGATTGACCTAACCCAAAAACTCCTGTAGCGTCTGAAAATGGAAACTCGCCCGATTACAACGGTATGTGTATCTTTTCCCTAGGCCATTCTTGTTAAGCGTTTGGAGCAGCAGAATTGCGAAAAATTTTTCGCCTTCTCAACCATTTCTTGGCTTCAAACTCCCATACCTCGCGAACGGATTGACCTAACTCAAAAATTCCTATTGCTTCTGAAAGTCGAAACTCGCCCGATTACAACGGTATGTGTATTTTTTCCCAAGGCCATTCTGGTTAAGCGTTTGGAGCAGCAGAAGTGCGAAAAATTTGTTGTCTTCTCAACCATTTCTTAGCTTCAAACTCCCATATCTCGCGAACGGACTGACCTAACCCAAAAATTCCAATTGCATCTGAAAGTAGAAACTCGCCCGATTACAACGGTATGTGTATTTTTTCCCTAGGCCATTCTTGTTAAGCGTTTGGAGCAGCAGAATTGCGAAAAATTTTTTGCCTTCTCAACAATTTCTTGGCTCCAAACTCCCATATCTCGCGAACGGATTGACCTAACCCAAAAATTCCTATTGCTACTGAAAGTCGAAACTCGCCCGATTACAGCGGTATGTGTATTTTTAGCCTAGGCCATTCTGGTTAAGCGTTTGGAGCAGCAGAATTGAGAAAAATTTTTTGCCTTCTCAATCATTTCTTGGCTGCAAACTCCCATATCTCGCGAACGGATTGACCTAACCCAAAAATTCCAGTTGCATCTGAAAGTAGAAACTCGCCCGATTACAACGGTATGTGTATTTTTTCCGTAGGCCATTCTGGTTAAGCGTTTGGAGCAGCAGAAGTGCGAAAAATTTTTTGCCTTCTCAACCATTTCTTGGCTTCAAACTCCCATATCTCGCGAACGGATTGACCTAACCCAAAAATTCCAATTGCATCTGAAAGTAGAAACTCGCCCGATTACAACGGTATGTGTATTTTTTCCGTAGGCCATTCTGGTTAAGCGTTTGGAGCAGCAGAAGTGCGAAAAATTTGTTGTCTTCTCAACCATTTCTTAGCTTCAAACTCCCATATCTCGCGAACGGATTGACCTAACCCAAAAATTCCTATTGCTTCTGAAATTCGAAGCTCGCCCGATTACAGCGGTATGTGTATTTTTACCCTAGGCCATTCTGGTTAAGCGTTTGGAGCAGCAGAATTGCGAAAAATTTTTTGCCTTCTCAACCATTTCTTGGCTTCAAACTCCTATATCTCGCGAACGGATTGACCTAACCCAAAAATTCCTGTAGCGTCTGAAAATGGAAACTCGCCCGATTACAACGGTATGTGTATCTTTTCCCTAGGCCATTCTTGTTAAGCGTTTGGAGCAGCAGAATTGCGAAAAATTTTTCGCCTTCTCAACCATTTCTTGGCTTCAAACTCCCATACCTCGCGAACGGATTGACATAACCCAAAAATTCCTATTGCTTCTGAAAGTCGAAACTCGCCCGATTACAACGGTATGCGTATTTTTTCCCTAGGCCATTCTGGTTAAGCGTTTGGAGCAGCAGAAGTGCGAAAAATTTGTTGTCTTCTCAACCCTTTCTTAGCTTCAAACTCCCATATCTCGCGAACGGATTGACCTAACCCAAAAATTCCAATTGCATCTGAAAGTAGAAACTCGCCCGATTACAACGGTATGTGTATTTTTTCCGTAGGCCATTCTGTTTAAGCGTTTGGAGCAGCAGAAGTGCGAAAAATTTGTTGTCTTCTCAACCATTTCTTGGCTTCAAACTCCCATACCTCGCGAACGGATTGACCTAACCCAAAAATTCCTATTGCTTCTGAAAGTCGAAACTCGCCCGATTACAACGGTATGTGTATTTTTTCCCTAGGCCATTCTGGTTAAGCGTTTGGAGCAGCAGAAGTGCGAAAAATTTGTTGTCCTCTCAACCGTTTCTTAGCTTCAAACTCCCATATCTCGCGAACGGATTGACCTAACCCAAAAATTCCAATTGCATCTGAAAGTAGAAACTCGCCCGATTACAACGGTATGTGTATTTTTACCCTAGGCCATTCTGGTTAAGCGTTTGGAGCAGCAGAATTGCGAAAAATTTTTTGCCTTCTCAACCATTTCTTGGCTTCAAACTCCTATATCTCGCGAACGGATTGACCTAACCCAAAAATTCCTGTAGCGTCTGAAAATGGAAACTCGCCCGATTACAACGGTATGTGTATCTTTTCCCTAGGCCATTCTTGTTAAGCGTTTGGAGCAGCAGAATTGCGAAAAATTTTTCGCCTTCTCAACCATTTCTTGGCTTCAAACTCCCATACCTCGCGAACGGATTGACCTAACCCAAAAATTCCTATTGCTTCTGAAAGTCGAAACTCGCCCGATTACAACGGTATGTGTATTTTTTCCCTAGGCCATTCTGGTTAAGCGTTTGGAGCAGCAGAAGTGCGAAAAATTTGTTGTCTTCTCAACCCTTTCTTAGCTTCAAACTCCCATATCTCGCGAACGGATTGACCTAACCCAAAAATTCCAATTGCATCTGAAAGTAGAAACTCGCCCGATTACAACGGTATGTGTATTTTTTCCGTAGGCCATTCTGGTTAAGCGTTTGGAGCAGCAGAAGTGCGAAAAATTTGTTGTCTTCTCAACCATTTCTTGGCTTCAAACTCCCATACCTCGCGAACGGATTGACCTAACCCAAAAATTCCTATTGCTTCTGAAAGTCGAAGCTCGCCCGATTACAACGGTATGTGTATTTTTTCCTTAGGCCATTCTTGTTAAGCGTTTGGAGCAGCAGAATTGCGAAAAATTTTTCGCCTTCTCAACCATTTCTTGGCTTCAAACTCCCATATCTCGCGAACGGATTGACCTAACCCAAAAATTCCTGTAGCGTCTGAAAATGGAAAGTCGCCCGATTACAACGGTATGTGTATTTTTTCCCTAGGCCATTCTTGTTAAGCGTTTGGAGCAGCAGAATTGCGAACAATTTTTCGCCTTCTCAACCATTTCTTGGCTTCAAACTCCCATACCTCGCGAACGGATTGACCTAACTCAAAAATTCCTATTGCTTCTGAAAGTCGAAACTCGCCCGATTACAACGGTATGTGTATTTTTTCCCAAGGCCATTCTGGTTAAGCGTTTGGAGCAGCAGAAGTGCGAAAAATTTGTTGTCTTCTCAACCATTTCTTAGCTTCAAACTCCCATATCTCGCGAACGGACTGACCTAACCCAAAAATTCCAATTGCATCTGAAAGTAGAAACTCGCCCGATTACAGCGGTATGTGTATTTTTACCCTAGGCCATTCTGGTTAAGCGTTTGGAGCAGCAGAAGTGCGAAAAATTTTTTGCCTTCTCAACCATTTCTTGGCTTCAAACTCCCATATCTCGCGAACGGATTGACCTAACCCAAAAATTCCCGTAGCGTCTGAAAATGGAAACTCGCCCGATTACAACGGTATATGTATTTTTTCCCTAGGCCATTCTTGTTAAGCGTTTGGAGCAGCAGAATTGCGAAAAATTTTTCGCCTTCTCAACCATTTCTTCGCTTCAAACTCCCATACCTCGCGAACGGATTGACCTAACCCAAAAATTCCTATTGCTTCTGAAAGTCGAACCTCGCCCGATTACAACGGTATGTGTATTTTTTCCCTAGGCCATTCTGGTTAAGCGTTTGGAGCAGCAGAAGTGCGAAAAATTTGTTGTCCTCTCAACCCTTTCTTAGCTTCAAACTCCCATATCTCGCGAACGGATTGACCTAACCCAAAAATTCCAATTGCATCTGAAAGTAGAAACTCGCCCGATTACAACGGTATGTGTATTTTTTCCCTAGGCCATTCTTGTTAAGCGTTTGGAACAGCAGAATTGCGAAAAATTTTTTGCCTTCTCAACCATTTCTTGGCTTCAAACTCCCATATCTCGCGAACGGATTGACCTAACCCAAAAATTCCTATTGCTTCTGAAAGTCGAAACTCGCCCGATTACAGCGGTATGTGTATTTTTACCCTAGGCCATTCTGGTTAAGCGTTTGGAGCAGCAGAATTGCAAAAAATTTTTTGCCTTCTCAACCATTTCTTGGCTTCAAACTCCCATATCTCGCGAACGGATTGACCTGACCCAAAAATTCCTATTGCTTCTGAAAGTCGAAACTCGCCCGATTACAGCGGTATGTGTATTTTTACCCTAGGCCATTCTGGTTAAGCGTTTGGAGCAGCAGAATTGCGAAAAATTTTTTGCCTTCTCAACCATTTCTTGGCTTCAAACTCCCATATCTCGCGAACGGATTGACCTAACCCAAAAATTCCAATTGCATCTGAAAGTAGAAACTCGCCCGATTACAACGGTATGTGTATTTTTTCCGTAGGCCATTCTGGTTAAGCGTTTGGAGCAGCAGAAGTGCGAAAAATTTGTTGTCTTCTCAACCATTTCTTAGCTTCAAACTCCCATATCTCGCGAACGGATTGACCTAACCCAAAAATTCCTATTGCTTCTGAAATTCGAAGCTCGCCCGATTACAGCGGTATGTGTATTTTTACCCTAGGCCATTCTGGTTAAGCGTTTGGAGCAGCAGAATTGCGAAAAATTTTTTGCCTTCTCAACCATTTCTTGGCTTCAAACTCCTATATCTCGCGAACGGATTGACCTAACCCAAAAATTCCTGTAGCGTCTGAAAATGGAAACTCGCCCGATTACAACGGTATGTGTATCTTTTCCCTAGGCCATTCTTGTTAAGCGTTTGGAGCAGCAGAATTGCGAAAAATTTTTCGCCTTCTCAACCATTTCTTGGCTTCAAACTCCCATACCTCGCGAACGGATTGACCTAACTCAAAAATTCCTATTGCTTCTGAAAGTCGAAACTCGCCCGATTACAACGGTATGTGTATTTTTTCCCAAGGCCATTCTGGTTAAGCGTTTGGAGCAGCAGAAGTGCGAAAAATTTGTTGTCTTCTCAACCATTTCTTAGCTTCAAACTCCCATATCTCGCGAACGGATTGACCTGACCCAAAAATTCCTATTGCTTCTGAAAGTCGAAACTCGCCCGATTACAGCGGTATGTGTATTTTTACCCTAGGCCATTCTGGTTAAGCGTTTGGAGCAGCAGAATTGCGAAAAATTTTTTGCCTTCTCAACCATTTCTTGGCTTCAAACTCCCATATCTCGCGAACGGATTGACCTAACCCAAAAATTCCTGTTGCATCTGAAAGTAGAAACTCGCCCGATTACAACGGTATGTGTATTTTTTCCCTAGGCCATTCTGGTTAAGCGTTTGGAGCAGCAGAAGTGCGAAAAATTTGTTGTCTTCTCAACCATTTCTTAGCTTCAAACTCCCATATCTCGCGAACGGATTGACCTAACCCAAAAATTCCTATTGCTTCTGAAATTCGAAGCTCGCCCGATTACAGCGGTATGTGTATTTTTACCCTAGGCCATTCTTGTTAAGCGTTTGGAGCAGCAGAATTGCGAAAAATTTTTCGCCTTCTCAACCATTTCTTGGCTTCAAACTCCCATACCTCGCGAACGGATTGACATAACTCAAAAATTCCTATTGCTTCTGAAAGTCGAAACTCGCCCGATTACAACGGTATGTGTATTTTTTCCCAAGGCCATTCTGGTTAAGCGTTTGGAGCAGCAGAAGTGCGAAAAATTTGTTGTCTTCTCAACCATTTCTTAGCTTCAAACTCCCATATCTCGCGAACGGACTAACCTAACCCAAAAATTCCAATTGCATCTGAAAGTAGAAACTCGCCCGATTACAACGGTATGTGTATTTTTTCCCTAGGCCATTCTTGTTAAGCGTTTGGAGCAGCAGAATTGCGAAAAATTTTTTGCCTTCTCAACCATTTCTTGGCTCCAAACTCCCATATCTCGCGAACGGATTGACCTAACCCAAAAATTCCTATTGCTACTGAAAGTCGAAACTCGCCCGATTACAGCGGTATGTGTATTTTTAGCCTAGGCCATTCTGGTTAAGCGTTTGGAGCAGCAGAATTGCGAAAAATTTTTTGCCTTCTCAACCATTTCTTGGCTTCAAACTCCTATATCTCGCGAACGGATTGACCTAACCCAAAAATTCCTGTAGCGTCTGAAAATGGAAACTCGCCCGATTACAACGGTATGTGTATTTTTTCCCTAGGCCATTCTTGTTAAGCGTTTGGAGCAGCAGAATTGCGAAAAATTTTTCGCCTTCTCAACCATTTCTTGGCTTCAAACTCCCATACCTCGCGAACGGATTGACCTAACCCAAAAATTCCTATTGCTTCTGAAAGTCGAAACTCGCCCGATTACAACGGTATGTGTATTTTTTCCCTAGGCCATTCTGGTTAAGCGTTTGGAGCAGCAGAAGTGCGAAAAATTTGTTGTCTTCTCAACCCTTTCTTAGCTTCAAACTCCCATATCTCGCGAACGGATTGACCTAACCCAAAAATTCCAATTGCATCTGAAAGTAGAAACTCGCCCGATTACAACGGTATATGTATTTTTTCCCTAGGCCATTCTGGTTAAGCGTTTGGAGCAGCAGAAGTGCGAAAAATTTTTTGCCTTCTCAACCATTTCTTGGCTTCAAACTCCCATATCTCGCGAACGGATTGACCTAACCCAAAAATTCCCGTAGCGTCTGAAAATGGAAACTCGCCCGATTACAACGGTATGTGTATCTTTTCCCTAGGCCATTCTTGTTAAGCGTTTGGAGCAGCAGAATTGCGAAAAATTTTTCGCCTTCTCAACCATTTCTTGGCTTCAAACTCCCATACCTCGCGAACGGATTGACCTAACCCAAAAATTCCTATTGCTTCTGAAAGTCGAAACTCGCCCGATTACAACGGTATGTGTATTTTTTCCCTAGGCCATTCTGGTTAAGCGTTTGGAGCAGCAGAAGTGCGAAAAATTTGTTGTCTTCTCAACCCTTTCTTAGCTTCGAACTCCCATATCTCGCGAACGGATTGACCTAACCCAAAAATTCCAATTGCATCTGAAAGTAGAAACTCGCCCGATTACAACGGTATGTGTATTTTTTCCGTAGGCCATTCTGTTTAAGCGTTTGGAGCAGCAGAAGTGCGAAAAATTTGTTGTCTTCTCAACCATTTCTTAGCTTCAAACTCCCATACCTCGCGAACGGATTGACCTAACCCAAAAATTCCTATTGCTTCTGAAAGTCGAAACTCGCCCGATTACAACGGTATGTGTATTTTTTCCCTAGGCCATTCTGGTTAAGCGTTTGGAGCAGCAGAAGTGCGAAAAATTTGTTGTCCTCTCAACCCTTTCTTAGCTTCAAACTCCCATATCTCGCGAACGGATTGACCTAACCCAAAAATTCCAATTGCATCTGAAAGTAGAAACTCGCCCGATTACAACGGTATGTGTATTTTTTCCGTAGGCCATTCTGGTTAAGCGTTTGGAGCAGCAGAAGTGCGAAAAATTTGTTGTCTTCTCAACCATTTCTTAGCTTCAAACTCCCATATCTCGCGAACGGATTGACCTAACCCAAAAATTCCTATTGCTTCTGAAATTCGAAGCTCGCCCGATTACAGCGGTATGTGTATTTTTACCCTAGGCCATTCTGGTTAAGCGTTTGGAGCAGCAGAATTGCGAAAAATTTTTTGCCTTCTCAACCATTTCTTGGCTTCAAACTCCTATATCTCGCGAACGGATTGACCTAACCCACAAATTCCTGTAGCGTCTGAAAATGGAAACTCGCCCGATTACAAGGGTATGTGTATCTTTTCCCTAGGCCATTCTTGTTAAGCGTTTGGAGCAGCAGAATTGCGAAAAATTTTTCGCCTTCTCAACCATTTCTTGGCTTCAAACTCCCATACCTCGCGAACGGATTGACCTAACCCAAAAATTCCTATTGCTTCTGAAAGTCGAAACTCGCCCGATTACAACGGTATGTGTATTTTTTCCCTAGGCCATTCTGGTTAAGCGTTTGGAGCAGCAGAAGTGCGAAAAATTTGTTGTCTTCTCAACCCTTTCTTAGCTTCAAACTCCCATATCTCGCGAACGGATTGACCTAACCCAAAAATTCCAATTGCATCTGAAAGTAGAAACTCGCTCGATTACAACGGTATGTGTATTTTTTCCGTAGGCCATTCTGGTTAAGCGTTTGGAGCAGCAGAAGTGCGAAAAATTTGTTGTCTTCTCAACCATTTCTTGGCTTCAAACTCCCATACCTCGCGAACGGATTGACCTAACCCAAAAATTCCTATTGCTTCTGAAAGTCGAAACTCGCCCGATTACAACGGTATGTGTATTTTTTCCCTAGGCCATTCTGGTTAAGCGTTTGGAGCAGCAGAAGTGCGAAAAATTTGTTGTCCTCTCAACCCTTTCTTAGCTTCAAACTCCCATATCTCGCGAACGGATTGACCTAACCCAAAAATTCCAATTGCATCTGAAAGTAGAAACTCGCCCGATTACAACGGTATGTGTATTTTTTCCCTAGGCCATTCTTGTTAAGCGTTTGGAGCAGCAGAATTGCGAAAAATTTTTTGCCTTCTCAACCATTTCTTGGCTTCAAACTCCCATATCTCGCGAACGGATTGACCTAACCCAAAAATTCCTATTGCTTCTGAAAGTTGAAACTCGCCCGATTACAGCGGTATGTGTATTTTTACCCTAGGCCATTCTGGTTAAGCGTTTGGAGCAGCAGAATTGCGAAAAATTTTTTGCCTTCTCAACCATTTCTTGGCTTCAAACTCCCATATCTCGCGAACGGATTGACCTGACCCAAAAATTCCTATTGCTTCTGAAAGTCGAAACTCGCCCGATTACAGCAGTATGTGTATTTTTACCCTAGGCCATTCTGGTTAAGCGTTTGGAGCAGCAGAATTGCCAAAAATTTTTTGCCTTCTCAACCACTTCTTGGCTTTAAACTCCCATATCTCGCGAACGGATTGACCTAACCCAAAAATTCCAATTGCATCTGAAAGTAGAAACTCGCCCGATTACAACGGTATGTGTATTTTTTTTTTTTCCGTAGGCCATTCTGGTTGGCCGCGCCGACGGCACGGTCCCAGGGCCGTGCCTCCGGCGCGGCTATGGGGGCCGTGGGCGGTCGCGAGTGTGGGACTCGCGGCCGCCCTCGGGCGGCCCCCGGGAGTGGGACGTCGGAGCAGTGTGGCCCTGCTCCGACGTCGGGCGCCAGAGCGCCGAGGAGAAAACAGGGAAGGGAGGGTGAAGTACCCCCTCCCTTCCCTGGAACGGGAGGACACGGGCGCGAGAGCCCTGCACGGGGGAGCACCTGATGTTATGATGTCTTCGGTCCCAGGTGCTCCCCCTGCATAGTGCGAGGATGGCCACCGTGGTGGGTTTTAGTGGGTAGGTCCCGCGCCCGATGGGTTTCCTTCCGGGCGCGGGGAATCCCACACTCCCCCCGCCCCTCCCCAGGCGGCGGGGGGGTCTTTCGAAGATTTCCCCCACGTTAATAAAAAAAAAAAAAAAAAAGGCCATTCTGGTTAAGCGTTTGGAGCAGCAGAAGTGCGAAAAATTTGTTGTCTTTTCAACCATTTCTTAGCTTCAAACTCCCATATCTCGCGAACGGATTGACCTAACCCAAATATTCCTATTGCTTCTGAAATTCGAAACTCGCCCGATTTTAGCGGTATGTGTATTTTTACCCTAGGCCATTCTGGTTAAGCGTTTGGAGCAGCAGAATTGCGAAAAATTTTTTGCCTTCTCAACCATTTCTTGGCTTCAAACTCCTACATCTCGCGAACGGATTGACCTAACCCAAAAATTCCTGTAGCGTCTGAAAATGGAAACTCGCCCGATTACAACGGTATGTGTATCTTTTCCCTAGGCCATTCTTGTTAAGCGTTTGGAGCAGCAGAATTGCGAAAAATTTTTCGCCTTCTCAACCATTTCTTGGCTTCAAACTCCCATACCTCGCGAACGGATTGACCTAACCCAAAAATTCCTATTGCTTCTGAAAGTCGAAACTCGCCCGATTACAACGGTATGTGTATTTTTTCCCTAGGCCATTCTGGTTAAGCGTTTGGAGCAGCAGAAGTGCGAAAAATTTGTTGTCTTCTCAACCCTTTCTTAGCTTCAAACTCCCATATCTCGCGAACGGATTGACCTAACCCAAAAATTCCAATTGCATCTGAAAGTAGAAACTCGCCCGATTACAACGGTATGTGTATTTTTTCCCTAGGCCATTCTGGTTAAGCGTTTGGAGCAGCAGAAGTGCGAAAAATTTGTTGTCTCCTCAACCATTTCTTAGCTTCAAACTCCCATATCTCGCGAACGGATTGACCTAACCCAAAAATTCCTATTGCTTCTGAAATTCGAAACTCGCCCGATTACAGCGGTATGTGTATTTTTACCCTAGGCCAATCTGGTTAAGCGTTTGGAGCAGCAGAAGTGCGAAAAATTTTTTGCCTTCTCAACCATTTCTTGGCTTCAAACTCCCATATCTCGCGAACGGATTGACCTAACCCAAAAATTCCCGTAGCGTCTGAAAATGGAAACTCGCCCGATTACAACGGTATGTGTATTTTTTCCCTAGGCCATTCTTGTTAAGCGTTTGGAGCAGCAGAATTGCGAAAAATTTTTCGCCTTCTCAAACATTTCTTGGCTTCAAACTCCCATACCTCGCGAACGGATTGACCTAACCCAAAAATTCCTATTGCTTCTGAAAGTCGAAACTCGCCCGATTACAACGGTATGTGTATTTTTTCCCTAGGCCATTCTGGTTAAGCGTTTGGAGCAGCAGAAGTGCGAAAAATTTGTTGTCCTCTCAACCCTTTCTTAGCTTCAAACTCCCATATCTCGCGAACGGATTGACCTAACCCAAAAATTCCCGTAGCGTCTGAAAATGGAAACTCGCCCGATTACAACGGTATGTGTATTTTTTCCCTAGGCCATTCTTGTTAAGCGTTTGGAGCAGCAGAATTGCGAAAAATTTTTTGCCTTCTCAACCATTTCTTGGCTTCAAACTCCCATATCTCGCGAACGGATTGACCTAACCCAAAAATTCCAATAGCATCTGAAAGTAGAAACTCGCCCGATTACAACGGTGTGTGTATTTTTTCCGTAGGCCATTCTGGTTAAGCGTTTGGAGCAGCAGAATTGCGAAAAATTTTTTGCCTTCTCAACCATTTCTTGGCTTCAAACTCCCATATCTCGCGAACGGATTGACCTAACCCAAAAATTCCAATAGCATCTGAAAGTAGAAACTCGCCCGATTACAACGGTGTGTGTATTTTTTCCGTAGGCCATTCTGGTTAAGCGTTTGGAGCAGCAGAAGTGCGAAAAATTTGTTGTCTTCTCAACCATTTCTTAGCTTCAAACTCCCATATCTCGCGAACGGATTGACCTAACCCAAAAATTCCTATTGCTTCTGAAATTCGAAACTCGCCCGATTACAGCGGTATGTGTATTTTTACCCTAGGCCATTCTGGTTAAGCGTTTGGAGCAGCAGAAGTGCGAAAAATTTTGTGCCTTCTCAACCATTTCTTGGCTTCAAACTCCCATATCTCGCGAACGGATTGACCTAACCCAAAAATTCCCGTAGCGTCTGAAAATGGAAACTCGCCCGATTAGAACGGTATGTGTATTTTTTCCCTAGGCCATTCTTGTTAAGCGTTTGGAGCAGCAGAATTGCGAAAAATTTTTCGCCTTCTCAACCATTTCTTGGCTTCAAACTCCCATACCTCGCGAACGGATTGACCTAACCCAAAAATTCCTATTGCTTCTGAAAGTCGAAACTCGCCCGATTACAACGGTATGTGTATTTTTTCCCTAGGCCATTCTGGTTAAGCGTTTGGAGCAGCAGAAGCGCGAAAAATTTGTTGTCCTCTCAACCCTTTCTTAGCTTCAAACTCCCATATCTCGCGAAAGGATTGACCTTACCCAAAAATTCCAATTGCATCTGAAAGTAGAAACTCGCCCGATTACAACGGTATGTGTATTTTTTCCCTAGGCCATTCTTGTTAAGCGTTTGGAGCAGCAGAATTGCGAAAAATTTTTTGCCTTCTCAACCATTTCTTGGCTTCAAACTCCCATATCTCGCGAACGGATTGACCTAACCCAAAAATTCCTATTGCTTCTGAAAGTCGAAACTCGCCCGATTACAGCGGCATGTGTATTTTTACCCTAGGCCATTCTGGTTAAGCGTTTGGAGCAGCAGAATTGCGAAAAATTTTTTGCCTTCTCAACCATTTCTTGGCTTCAAACTCCCATATCTCGCGAACGGATTGACCAAACCCAAAAATTCCTATTGCTTCTGAAAGTCGAAACTCGCCCGATTACAGCGGTATGTGTATTTTTACCCTAGGCCATTCTGGTTAAGCGTTTGGAGCAGCAGAATTGCGAAAAATTTTTTGCCTTCTCAACCATTTCTTGGCTTCAAACTCCCATATCTCGCGAACGGATTGACCTAACCCAAAAATTCCAATTGCATCTGAAAGTAGAAACTCGCCCGATTACAACGGTATGTGTATTTTTTCCGTAGGCCATTCTGGTTAAGCGTTTGGAGCAGCAGAAGTGCGAAAAATTTGTTGTCTTCTCAACCATTTCTTAGCTTCAAACTCCCATACCTCGCGAACGGATTGACCTAACCCAAAAATTCCTATTGCTTCTGAAATTCGAAACTCGCCCGATTACAGCGGTATGTGTATTTTTACCCTAGGCCATTCTGGTTAAGCGTTTGGAGCAGCAGAATTGCGAAAAATTTTTTGCCTTCTCAACCATTTCTTGGCTTCAAACTCCTATATCTCGCGAACGGATTGACCTAACCCAAAAATTCCTGTAGCGTCTGAAAATGGAAACTCGCCCGATTACAACGGTATGTGTATTTTTTCCCTAGGCCATTCTTGTTAAGCGTTTGGAGCAGCAGAATTGCGAAAAATTTTTCGCCTTCTCAACCATTTCTTGGCTTCAAACTCCCATACCTCGCGAACGGATTGACCTAACCCAAAAATTCCTATTGCTTCTGAAAGTCGAAATTCGCCCGATTACAACGGTATGTGTATTTTTTCCCTAGGCCATTCTGGTTAAGCGTTTGGAGCAGCAGAAGTGCGAAAAATTTGTTGTCTTCTCAACCCTTTCTTTGCTTCAAACTCCCATATCTCGCGAACGGATTGACCTAACCCAAAAATTCCAATTGCATCTGAAAGTAGAAACTCGCCCGATTACAACGGTATGTGTATTTTTACCCTGGGCCATTCTGGTTAAGCGTTTGGAGCAGCAGAATTGCGAATAATTTTTTGCCTTCTCAACCATTTCTTGGCTTCAAACTCCCATATCTCGCGAACGGATTGACCTAACCCAAAAATTCCAATTGCATCTGAAAGTAGAAACTCGCCCGATTACAACGGTATGTGTATTTTTTCCGTAGGCCATTCTGGTTAAGCGTTTGGAGCAGCAGAATTGCGAAAAATTTTTCGCCTTCTCAACGATTTCTTGGCTTCAAACTCCCATACCTCGCGAACGGATTGACCTAACCCAAAAATTCCTATTGCTTCTGAAATTCGAAACTCGCCCGATTACAGCGGTATGTGTATTTTTACCCTAGGCCATTCTGGTTAAGCGTTTGGAGCAGCAGAAGTGCGAAAAATTTTTTGCCTTCTCAACCATTTCTTGGCTTCAAACTCCCATATCTCGCGAACGGATTGACCTAACCCAAAAATTCCTATTGCTTCTGAAAGTCGAAACTCGCCCGATTACAACGGTATGTGTATTTTTTCCCTAGGCCATTCTTGTTAAGCGTTTGGAGCAGCAGAATTGCGAAAAATTTTTCGCCTTCTCAACCATTTCTTGGCTTCAAACTCCCATACCTCGCGAACGGATTGACCTAACCCAAAAATTCCTATTGCTTCTGAAAGTCGAAACTCGCCCGATTACAACGGTATGTGTATTTTTTCCCTAGGCCATTCTGGTTAAGCGTTTGGAGCAGCAGAAGTGCGAAAAATTTGTTGTCCTCTCAACCCTTTCTTAGCTTCAAACTCCCATATCTCGCGAACGGATTGACCTAACCCAAAAATTCCAATTGCATCTGAAAGTAGAAACTCGCCCGATTACAACGGTATGTGTATTTTTTCCCTAGGCCATTCTTGTTAAGCGTTTGGAGCAGCAGAATTGCGAAAAATTTTTTGCCTTCTCAACCATTTCTTGGCTTCAAACTCCCATATCTCGCGAACGGATTGACCTAACCCAAAAATTCCTATTGCTTCTGAAAGTCGAAACTCGCCCGATTACAGCGGTATGTGTATTTTTACCCTAGGCCATTCTGGTTAAGCGTTTGGAGCAGCAGAAGTGCGAAAAATTTTTTGCCTTCTCAACCATTTCTTGGCTTCAAACTCCCATATCTCGCGAACGGATTGACCTAACCCAAAAATTCCCGTAGCGTCTGAAAATGGAAACTCGCCCGATTACAACGGTATGTGTATTTTTTCCCTAGGCCATTCTTGTTAAGCGTTTGGAGCAGCAGAATTGCGAAAAATTTTTCGCCTTCTCAACCATTTCTTGGCTTCAAACTCCCATACCTCGCGAACGGATTGACCTAACCCAAAAATTCCTATTGCTTCTGAAAGTCGAAACTCGCCCGATTACAACGGTATGTGTATTTTTTCCCTAGGCCATTCTGGTTAAGCGTTTGGAGCAGCAGAAGTGCGAAAAATTTGTTGTCCTCTCAACCCTTTCTTAGCTTCAAACTCCCATATCTCGCGAACGGATTGACCTAACCCAAAAATTCCAATTGCATCTGAAAGTAGAAACTCGCCCGATTACAACGGTATGTGTATTTTTTCCCTAGGCCATTCTTGTTAAGCGTTTGGAGCAGCAGAATTGCGAAAAATTTTTTGCCTTCTCAACCATTTCTTGGCTTCAAACTCCCATATCTCGCGAACGGATTGACCTAACCCAAAAATTCCTATTGCTTCTGAAAGTCGAAACTCGCCCGATTACAGCGGTATGTGTATTTTTACCCTAGGCCATTCTGGTTAAGCGTTTGGAGCAGCAGAATTGCGAAAAATTTTTTGCCTTCTCAACCATTTCTTGGCTTCAAACTCCCATATCTCGCGAACGGATTGACCTAACCCAAAAATTCCTATTGCTGCTGAAAGTCGAAACTCGCCCGATTACAGCGGTATGTGTATTTTTACCCTAGGCCATTCTGGTTAAGCGTTTGGAGCAGCAGAATTGCGAAAAATTTTTTGCCTTCTCAACCATTTCTTGGCTTCAAACTCCCATATCTCGCGAACGGATTGACCTAACCCAAAAATTCCAATTGCATCTGAAAGTAGAAACTCGCCCGATTACAACGGTATGTGTATTTTTTCCGTAGGCCACTCTGGTTAAGCGTTTGGAGCAGCAGAAGTGCGAAAAATTTGTTGTCTTCTCAACCATTTCTTAGCTTCAAACTCCCATATCTCGCGAACGGATTGACCTAACCCAAAAATTCCTATTGCTTCTGAAATTCGAAACTCGCCCGATTACAGCGGTATGTGTATTTTTACCATAGGCCATTCTGGTTAAGCGTTTGGAGCAGCAGAAGTGCGAAAAATTTTTTGCCTTCTCAACCATTTCTTGGCTTCAAACTCCCATATCTCGCGAACGGATTGACCTAACCCAAAAATTCCCGTAGCGTCTGAAAATGGAAACTCGCCCGATTACAACGGTATGTGTATTTTTTCCCTAGGCCATTCTTGTTAAGCGTTTGGAGCAGCAGAATTGCGAAAAATTATTCGCCTTCTCAACCATTTCTTGGCTTCAAACTCCCATACCTCGCGAACGGATTGACCTAACCCAAAAATTCCTATTGCTTCTGAAAGTCGAAACTCGCCCGATTACAACGGTATGTGTATTTTTTCCCTAGGCCATTCTGGTTAAGCGTTTGGAGCAGCAGAAGTGCGAAAAATTTGTTGTCCTGTCAACCCTTTCTTAGCTTCAAACTCCCATATCTCGCGAACGGATTGACCTAACCCAAAAATTCCAATTGCATCTGAAAGTAGAAACTCGCCCGATTACAACGGTATGTGTATTTTTTCCCTAGGCCATTCTTGTTAAGCGTTTGGAGCAGCAGAATTGCGAAAAATTTTTTGCCTTCTCAACCATTTCTTGGCTTCAAACTCCCATATCTCGCGAACGGATTGACCTAACCCAAAAATTCCTATTGCTTCTGAAAGTCGAAACTCGCCCGATTACAGCGGTATGTGTATTTTTACCCTAGGCCATTCTGGTTAAGCGTTTGGAGCAGCAGAATTGCGAAAAATTTTTTGCCTTTACAACCATTTCTTGGCTTCAAACTCCCATATCTCGCGAACGGATTGACCTAACCCAAAAATTCCCGTAGCGTCTGAAAATGGAAACTCGCCCGATTACAACGGTATGTGTATTTTTTCCCTAGGCCATTCTTGTTAAGCGTTTGGAGCAGCAGAATTGCGAAAAATTATTCGCCTTCTCAACCATTTCTTGGCTTCAAACTCCCATACCTCGCGAACGAATTGACCTAACCCAAAAATTCCTATTGCTTCTGAAAGTCGAAACTCGCCCGATTACAACGGTATGTGTATTTTTTCCCTAGGCCATTCTGGTTAAGCGTTTGGAGCAGCAGAAGTGCGAAAAATTTGTTGTCCTGTCAACCCTTTCTTAGCTTCAAACTCCCATATCTCGCGAACGGATTGACCTAACCCAAAAATTCCAATTGCATCTGAAAGTAGAAACTCGCCCGATTACAACGGTATGTGTATTTTTTCCCTAGGCCATTCTTGTTAAGCGTTTGGAGCAGCAGAATTGCGAAAAATTTTTTGCCTTCTCAACCATTTCTTGGCTTCAAACTCCCATATCTCGCGAACGGATTGACCTAACCCAAAAATTCCTATTGCTTCTGAAAGTCGAAACTCGCCCGATTACAGCGGTATGTGTATTTTTACCCTAGGCCATTCTGGTTAAGCGTTTGGAGCAGCAGAATTGCGAAAAATTTTTTGCCTTCTCAACCATTTCTTGGCTTCAAACTCCCATATCTCGCGAACGGATTGACCTAACCCAAAAATTCCTATTGCTGCTGAAAGTCGAAACTCGCCCGATTACAGCGGTATGTGTATTTTTACCCTAGGCCATTCTGGTTAAGCGTTTGGAGCAGCAGAATTGCGAAAAATTTTTTGCCTTCTCAACCATTTCTTGGCTTCAAACTCCCATATCTCGCGAACGGATTGACCTAACCCAAAAATTCCAATTGCATCTGAAAGTAGAAACTCGCCCGATTACAACGGTATGTGTATTTTTTCCGTAGGCCATTCTGGTTAAGCGTTTGGAGCAGCAGAAGTGCGAAAAATTTGTTGTCTTCTCAACCATTTCTTAGCTTCAAACTCCCATATCTCGCGAACGGATTGACCTAACCCAAAAATTCCTATTGCTTCTGAAATTCGAAACTCGCCCGATTACAGCGGTATGTGTATTTTTACCATAGGCCATTCTGGTTAAGCGTTTGGAGCAGCAGAAGTGCGAAAAATTTTTTGCCTTCTCAACCATTTCTTGGCTTCAAACTCCCATATCTCGCGAACGGATTGACCTAACCCAAAAATTCCCGTAGCGTCTGAAAATGGAAACTCGCCCGATTACAACGGTATGTGTATTTTTTCCCTAGGCCATTCTTGTTAAGCGTTTGGAGCAGCAGAATTGCGAAAAATTATTCGCCTTCTCAACCATTTCTTGGCTTCAAACTCCCATACCTCGCGAACGGATTGACCTAACCCAAAAATTCCTATTGCTTCTGAAAGTCGAAACTCGCCCGATTACAACGGTATGTGTATTTTTTCCCTAGGCCATTCTGGTTAAGCGTTTGGAGCAGCAGAAGTGCGAAAAATTTGTTGTCCTGTCAACCCTTTCTTAGCTTCAAACTCCCATATCTCGCGAACGGATTGACCTAACCCAAAAATTCCAATTGCATCTGAAAGTAGAAACTCGCCCGATTACAACGGTATGTGTATTTTTTCCCTAGGCCATTCTTGTTAAGCGTTTGGAGCAGCAGAATTGCGAAAAATTTTTTGCCTTCTCAACCATTTCTTGGCTTCAAACTCCCATATCTCGCGAACGGATTGACCTAACCCAAAAATTCCTATTGCTTCTGAAAGTCGAAACTCGCCCGATTACAGCGGTATGTGTATTTTTACCCTAGGCCATTCTGGTTAAGCGTTTGGAGCAGCAGAATTGCGAAAAATTTTTTGCCTTCTCAACCATTTCTTGGCTTCAAACTCCCATATCTCGCGAACGGATTGACCTAACCCAAAAATTCCTATTGCTTCTGAAAGTCGAAACTCGCCCGATTACAGCGGTATGTGTATTTTTACCCTAGGCTATTCTGGTTAAGCGTTTGGAGCAGCAGAATTGCGAAAAATTTTTTGCCTTCTCAACCATTTCTTGGCTTCAAACTCCCATACCTCGCGAACGGATTGACCTAACCCAAAAATTCCTATTGCTTCTGAAATTCGAAACTCGCCCGATTACAGCGGTATGTGTATTTTTACCCTAGGCCATTCTGGTTAAGCGTTTGGAGCAGCAGAATTGCGAAAAATTTTTTGCCTTCTCAATCATTTCTTGGCTTCAAACTCCTATATCTCGCGAACGGATTGACCTAACCCAAAAATTCCTGTAGCGTCTGAAAATGGAAACTCGCCCGATTACAAGGTATGTGTATTTTTTCCCTAGGCCATTCTTGTTAAGCGTTTGGAGCAGCAGAATTGCGAAAAATTTTTTGCCATCTCAACCATTTCTTGGCTTCAAACTCCCATATCTCGCGAACGGATTGACCTAACCCAAAAATTCCTATTGCTGCTGAAAGTCGAAACTCGCCCGATTACAGCGGTATGTGTATTTTTACCCTAGGCCATTCTGGTTAAGCGTTTGGAGCAGCAGAATTGCGAAAAATTTTTTGCCTTCTCAATCATTTCTTGGCTTCAAACTCCTATATCTCGCGAACGGATTGACCTAACCCAAAAATTCCAATTGCATCTGAAAGTAGAAACTCGCCCGATTACAACGGTATGTGTATTTTTTCCCTAGGCCATTCTTGTTAAGCGTTTGGAGCATTAGAATTGCGAAAAATTTTTTGCCATCTCAACCATTTCTTGGCTTCAAACTTCCATATCTCGCGAACGGATTGACCTAACCCAAAAATTCCTATTGCTGCTGAAAGTCGAAACTCGCCCGATTGCAGCGGTATGTGTATTTTTACCCTAGGCCATTCTGGTTAAGCGTTTGGAGCAGCAGAATTGCGAAAAATTTTTTGCCTTCTCAACCATTTCTTGGCTTCAAACTCCCATATCTCGCGAACGGATTGACCTAACCCAAAAATTCCAATTGCATCTGAAAGTAGAAACTCGCCCGATTACAACGGTATGTGTATTTTTTCCGTAGGGCATTCTGGTTAAGCGTTTGGAGCAGCAGAATTGCGAAAAATTTGTTGTCTTCTCAACCATTTCTTAGCTTCAAACTCCCATATCTCGCGAACGGATTGACCTAACCCAAAAATTCCTATTGCTTCTGAAATTCGAAACTCGCCCGATTACAGCGGTATGTGTATTTTTACCCTAGGCCATTCTGGTTAAGCGTTTGGAGCAGCAGAAGTGCGAAAAATTTTTTGCCTTCTCAACCATTTCTTGGCTTCAAACTCCCATATCTCGCGAACGGATTGACCTAACTCAAAAATTCCTGTTGCGTCTGAAAGTAGAAACTCTCCCGATTACAGCGGTATGTGTATTTTTACCCTAGGCCATTCTTGTTAAGCGTTTGGAGCAGCAGAACTGCGAAAAATTTTTCGCCTTCTCAACCATTTCTTGGCTTCAAACTCCCATATCTCGCGAACGGATTGACCTAACCCAAAAATTCCTGTAGCGTCTGAAAATGGAAACTCGCCCGATTACAACGGTATGTGTATTTTTTCCCTAGGCCATTCTTGTTAAGCGTTTGGAGCAGCAGAATTGCGAAAAATTTTTCGCCTTCTCAACCATTTCTTGGCTTCAAACTCCCATACCTCGCGAACGGATTGACCTAACCCAAAAATTCCTATTGCTTCTGAAAGTCGAAACTCGCCCGATTACAACGGTATGTGTATTTTTTCCCTAGGCCATTCTGGTTAAGCGTTTGGAGCAGCAGAAGTGCGAAAAATTTGTTGTCCTCTCAACCCTTTCTTAGCTTCAAACTCCCATATCTCGCGAACGGACTGACCTAACCCAAAAATTCCAATTGCATCTGAAAGTAGAAACTCGCCCGATTACAACGGTATGTGTATTTTTTCCCTAGGCCATTCTGGTTAAGCGTTTGGAGCAGCAGAAGTGCGAAAAATTTGTTGTCCTCTCAACCCTTTCATAGCTTCAAACTCCCATATCTCGCGAACGGACTGACCTAACCCAAAAATTCCAATTGCATCTGAAAGTAGAAACTCGCCCGATTACAACGGTATGTGTATTTTTTCCCTAGGCCATTCTTGTTAAGCGTTTGGAGCAGCAGAATTGCGAAAAATTTTTTGCCTTCTCAACCATTTCTTGGCTTCAAACTCCCATATCTCGCGAACGGATTGACCTAACCCAAAAATTCCTATTGCTTCTGAAAGTCGAAACTCGCCCGATTACAGCGGTATGTGTATTTTTACCCTAGGCCATTCTGGTTAAGCGTTTGGAGCAGCAGAAGTGCGAAAAATTTGTTGTCCTCTCAACCCTTTCTTAGCTTCAAACTCCCATATCTCGCGAACGGATTGACCTATCCCAAAAATTCCTATTGCTTCTGAAAGTCGAAACTCGCCCGATTACAACGGTATGTGTATTTTTTCCCTAGGCCATTCTGGTTAAGCGTTTGGAGCAGCAGAAGTGCGAAAAATTTGTTGTCCTCTCAACCCTTTCTTAGCTTCAAACTCCCATATCTCGCGAACGGATTGACCTAACCCAAAAATTCCAATTGCATCTGAAAGTAGAAACTCGCCCGATTACAGCGGTATGTGTATTTTTACCCTAGACCATTCTGGTTAAGCGTTTGGAGCAGCAGAATTGCGAAAAATTTTTTGCCTTCTCAATCATTTCTTGGCTTCAAACTCCTATATCTCGCGAACGGATTGACCTAACCCAAAAATTCCTGTAGCGTCTGAAAATGGAAACTCGCCCGATTACAACGGTATGTGTATTTTTTCCCTAGGCCATTCTTGTTAAGCGTTTGGAGCAGCAGAATTGCGAAAAATTTTTCGCCTTCTCAACCATTTCTTGGCTTCAAACTCCCATACCTCGCGAACGGATTGACCTAACCCAAAAATTCCTATTGCTTCTGAAAGTCGAAATTCGCCCGATTACAACGGTATGTGTATTTTTTCCCTAGGCCATTCTGGTTAAGCGTTTGGAGCAGCAGAAGTGCGAAAAATTTGTTGTCTTCTCAACCCTTTCTTGGCTTCAAACTCCCATATCTCGCGAACGGATTGACCTAACCCAAAAATTCCAATTGCATCTGAAAGTAGAAACTCGCCCGATTACAACGGTATGTGTATTTTTTCCCTAGGCCATTCTGGTTAAGCGTTTGGAGCAGCAGAAGTGCGAAAAATTTGTTGTCCTCTCAACCCTTTCATAGCTTCAAACTCCCATATCTCGCGAACGGACTGACCTAACCCAAAAATTCCAATTGCATCTGAAAGTAGAAACTCGCCCGAATACAACGGTATGTGTATTTTTTCCCTAGGCCATTCTTGTTAAGCGTTTGGAGCAGCAGAATTGCGAAAAATTTTTTGCCTTCTCAACCATTTCTTGGCTTCAAACTCCCATATCTCGCGAACGGATTGACCTAACCCAAAAATTCCTATTGCTTCTGAAAGTCGAAACTCGCCCGATTACAGCGGTATGTGTATTTTTACCCTAGGCCATTCTGGTTAAGCGTTTGGAGCAGCAGAAGTGCGAAAAATTTGTTGTCCTCTCAACCCTTTCTTAGCTTCAAACTCCCATATCTCGCGAACGGATTGACCTATCCCAAAAATTCCTATTGCTTCTGAAAGTCGAAACTCGCCCGATTACAACGGTATGTGTATTTTTTCCCTAGGCCATTCTGGTTAAGCGTTTGGAGCAGCAGAAGTGCGAAAAATTTGTTGTCCTCTCAACCCTTTCTTAGCTTCAAACTCCCATATCTCGCGAACGGATTGACCTAACCCAAAAATTCCAATTGCATCTGAAAGTAGAAACTCGCCCGATTACAGCGGTATGTGTATTTTTACCCTAGACCATTCTGGTTAAGCGTTTGGAGCAGCAGAATTGCGAAAAATTTTTTGCCTTCTCAATCATTTCTTGGCTTCAAACTCCTATATCTCGCGAACGGATTGACCTAAACCAAAAATTCCTGTAGCGTCTGAAAATGGAAACTCGCCCGATTACAACGGTATGTGTATTTTTTCCCTAGGCCATTCTTGTTAAGCGTTTGGAGCAGCAGAATTGCGAAAAATTTTTCGCCTTCTCAACCATTTCTTGGCTTCAAACTCCCATACCTCGCGAACGGATTGACCTAACCCAAAAATTCCTATTGCTTCTGAAAGTCGAAATTCGCCCGATTACAACGGTATGCGTATTTTTTCCCTAGGCCATTCTGGTTAAGCGTTTGGAGCAGCAGAAGTGCGAAAAATTTGTTGTCTTCTCAACCCTTTCTTGGCTTCAAACTCCCATATCTCGCGAACGGATTGACCTAACCCAAAAATTCCAATTGCATCTGAAAGTAGAAACTCGCCCGATTACAACGGTATGTGTATTTTTACCCTAGGCCATTCTGGTTAAGCGTTTGGAGCAGCAGAAGTGCGAAAAATTTGTTATCCTCTCAACCCTTTCATAGCTTCAAACTCCCATATCTCGCGAACGGACTGACCTAACCCAAAAATTCCAATTGCATCTGAAAGTAGAAACTCGCCCGATTACAACGGTATGTGTATTTTTTCCCTAGGCCATTCTTGTTAAGCGTTTGGAGCAGCAGAATTGCGAAAAATTTTTTGCCTTCTCAACCATTTCTTGGCTTCAAACTCCCATATCTCGCGAACGGATTGACCTAACCCAAAAATTCCTATTGCTTCTGAAAGTCGAAACTCGCCCGATTACAGCGGTATGTGTATTTTTACCCTAGGCCATTCTGGTTAAGCGTTTGGAGCAGCAGAAGTGCGAAAAATTTGTTGTCCTCTCAACCCTTTCTTAGCTTCAAACTCCCATATCTCGCGAACGGATTGACCTATCCCAAAAATTCCTATTGCTTCTGAAAGTCGAAACTCGCCCGATTACAACGGTATGTGTATTTTTTCCCTAGGCCATTCTGGTTAAGCGTTTGGAGCAGCAGAAGTGCGAAAAATTTGTTGTCCTCTCAACCCTTTCATAGCTTCAAACTCCCATATCTCGCGAACGGACTGACCTAACCCAAAAATTCCAATTGCATCTGAAAGTAGAAACTCGCCCGAATACAACGGTATGTGTATTTTTTCCCTAGGCCATTCTTGTTAAGCGTTTGGAGCAGCAGAATTGCGAAAAATTTTTTGCCTTCTCAACCATTTCTTGGCTTCAAACTCCCATATCTCGCGAACGGATTGACCTAACCCAAAAATTCCTATTGCTTCTGAAAGTCGAAACTCGCCCGATTACAGCGGTATGTGTATTTTTACCCTAGGCCATTCTGGTTAAGCGTTTGGAGCAGCAGAAGTGCGAAAAATTTGTTGTCCTCTCAACCCTTTCTTAGCTTCAAACTCCCATATCTCGCGAACGGATTGACCTATCCCAAAAATTCCTATTGCTTCTGAAAGTCGAAACTCGCCCGATTACAACGGTATGTGTATTTTTTCCCTAGGCCATTCTGGTTAAGCGTTTGGAGCAGCAGAAGTGCGAAAAATTTGTTGTCCTCTCAACCCTTTCTTAGCTTCAAACTCCCATATCTCGCGAACGGATTGACCTAACCCAAAAATTCCAATTGCATCTGAAAGTAGAAACTCGCCCGATTACAGCGGTATGTGTATTTTTACCCTAGACCATTCTGGTTAAGCGTTTGGAGCAGCAGAATTGCGAAAAATTTTTTGCCTTCTCAATCATTTCTTGGCTTCAAACTCCTATATCTCGCGAACGGATTGACCTAAACCAAAAATTCCTGTAGCGTCTGAAAATGGAAACTCGCCCGATTACAACGGTATGTGTATTTTTTCCCTAGGCCATTCTTGTTAAGCGTTTGGAGCAGCAGAATTGCGAAAAATTTTTCGCCTTCTCAACCATTTCTTGGCTTCAAACTCCCATACCTCGCGAACGGATTGACCTAACCCAAAAATTCCTATTGCTTCTGAAAGTCGAAATTCGCCCGATTACAACGGTATGCGTATTTTTTCCCTAGGCCATTCTGGTTAAGCGTTTGGAGCAGCAGAAGTGCGAAAAATTTGTTGTCTTCTCAACCCTTTCTTGGCTTCAAACTCCCATATCTCGCGAACGGATTGACCTAACCCAAAAATTCCAATTGCATCTGAAAGTAGAAACTCGCCCGATTACAACGGTATGTGTATTTTTTCCCTAGGCCATTCTGGTTAAGCGTTTGGAGCAGCAGAAGTGCGAAAAATTTGTTATCCTCTCAACCCTTTCATAGCTTCAAACTCCCATATCTCGCGAACGGACTGACCTAACCCAAAAATTCCAATTGCATCTGAAAGTAGAAACTCGCCCGATTACAACGGTATGTGTATTTTTTCCCTAGGCCATTCTTGTTAAGCGTTTGGAGCAGCAGAATTGCGAAAAATTTTTTGCCTTCTCAACCATTTCTTGGCTTCAAACTCCCATATCTCGCGAACGGATTGACCTAACCCAAAAATTCCTATTGCTTCTGAAAGTCGAAACTCGCCCGATTACAGCGGTATGTGTATTTTTACCCTAGGCCATTCTGGTTAAGCGTTTGGAGCAGCAGAAGTGCGAAAAATTTGTTGTCCTCTCAACCCTTTCTTAGCTTCAAACTCCCATATCTCGCGAACGGATTGACCTATCCCAAAAATTCCTATTGCTTCTGAAAGTCGAAACTCGCCCGATTACAACGGTATGTGTATTTTTTCCCTAGGCCATTCTGGTTAAGCGTTTGGAGCAGCAGAAGTGCGAAAAATTTGTTGTCCTCTCAACCCTTTCTTAGCTTCAAACTCCCATATCTCGCGAACGGATTGACCTAACCCAAAAATTCCAATTGCATCTGAAAGTAGAAACTCGCCCGATTACAGCGGTATGTGTATTTTTACCCTAGACCATTCTGGTTAAGCGTTTGGAGCAGCAGAATTGCGAAAAATTTTTTGCCTTCTCAATCATTTCTTGGCTTCAAACTCCTATATCTCGCGAACGGATTGACCTAAACCAAAAATTCCTGTAGCGTCTGAAAATGGAAACTCGCCCGATTACAACGGTATGTGTATTTTCTCCCTAGGCCATTCTTGTTAAGCGTTTGGAGCAGCAGAATTGCGAAAAATTTTTCGCCTTCTCAACCATTTCTTGGCTTCAAACTCCCATACCTCGCGAACGGATTGACCTAACCCAAAAATTCCTATTGCTTCTGAAAGTCGAAATTCGCCCGATTACAACGGTATGCGTATTTTTTCCCTAGGCCATTCTGGTTAAGCGTTTGGAGCAGCAGAAGTGCGAAAAATTTGTTGTCTTCTCAACCCTTTCTTAGCTTCAAACTCCCATATCTCGCGAACGGATTGACCTAACCCAAAAATTCCAATTGCATCTGAAAGTAGAAACTCGCCCGATTACAACGGTATGTGTATTTTTTCCCTAGGCCATTCTTGTTAAGCGTTTGGAGCAGCAGAATTGCGAAAAATTTTTTGCCATCTCAACCATTTCTTGGCTTCAAACTCCCATATCTCGCGAACGGATTGACCTAACCCAAAAATTCCTATTGCTGCAGAAAGTCGAAACTCGCCCGATTACTGCGGTATGTGTATTTTTACCCTAGGCCATTCTGGTTAAGCGTTTGGAGCAGCAGAATTGCGAAAAATTTTTTGCCCTCTCAACCATTTCTTGGCTTCAAACTCCCATATCTCGCGAACGGATTGACCTAACCCAAAAATTCCAATTGCATCTGAAAGTAGAAACTCGCCCGATTACAACGGTATGTGTATTTTTTCCGTAGGCCATTCTGGTTAAGCGTTTGGAGCAGCAGAAGTGCGAAAAATTTGTTGTCTTCTCAACCATTTCTTAGCTTCAAACTCCCATATCTCGCGAACGGATTGACCTAACCCAAAAATTCCTATTGCTTCTGAAATTCGAAACTCGCCCGATTACAGCGGTATGTGTATTTTTACCCTAGGCCATTCTTGTTAAGCGTTTGGAGCAGCAGAATTGCGAAAAATTTTTTGCCTTCTCAACCATTTCTTGGCTTCAAACTCCCATATCTCGCGAACGGATTGACCTAACCCAAAAATTCCTGTTTCATCTGAAAGTAGAAACTCGCCCGATTACAACGGTATGTGTATTTTTTCCCTAGGCCATTCTGGTTAAGCGTTTGGAGCAGCAGAATTTCGAAAAATTTGTTGTCTTCTCAACCATTTCTTAGCGTCAAACTCCCATATCTCGCGAACGGATTGAACTAACCCAAAAATTCCTGTTGCATCTGAAAGTAGAAACTCGCCCGATTACAACGGTATGTGTATTTTTTCCCTAGGCCATTCTGGTTAAGCGTTTGGAGCAGCAGAATTGCGAAAAATTTTTTGCCTTCTCAACCATTTCTTAGCTTCAAACTCCCATATCTCGCGAACGGATTGACCTAACCCAAAAATTCCTGTTGCATCTGAAAGTAGAAACTCGCCCGATTACAACGGTATGTGTATTTTTTCCCTAGGCCATTCTGGTTAAGCGTTTGGAGCAGCAGAATTTCGAAAAATTTGTTGTCTTCTCAACCATTTCTTAGCGTCAATCTCCCATATCTCGCGAACGGATTGACCTAACCCAAAAATTCCTGTTGCATCTGAAAGTAGAAACTCGCCCGATTACAAAGGTATGTGTATTTTTTCCCTAGGCCATTCTGGTTAAGCGTTTGGAGCAGCAGAATTGCGAAAAATTTTTTGCCTTCTCAACCATTTCTTAGCTTCAAACTCCCATATCTCGCGAACGGATTGACCTAACCCAAAAATTCCTGTTGCATCTGAAAGTAGAAACTCGCCCGATTACAACGGTATGTGTATTTTTTCCCTAGGCCATTCTGGTTAAGCGTTTGGTGCAGCAGAATTTCGAAAAATTTGTTGTCTTCTCAACCATTTCTTAGCGTCAAACTCCCATATCTCGCGAACGGATTGACCTAACCCAAAAATTCCTGTTGCATCTGAAAGTAGAAACTCGCCCGATTACAACGGTATGTGTATTTTTTCCCTAGGCCATTCTGGTTAAGCGTTTGGAGCAGCAGAATTGCGAAAAATTTTTTGCCTTCTCAACCATTTCTTGGCTTCAAACTCCCATATCTCGCGAACGGATTGACCTAACCCAAAAATTCCTGTAGCGTCTGAAAATGGAAACTCGCCCGATTACAACGGTATGTGTATTTTTTCCCTAGGCCATTCTTGTTAAGCGTTTGGAGCAGCAGAATTGCGAAAAATTTTTCGCCTTCTCAACCATTTCTTGGCTTCAAACTCCCATATCTCGCGAACGGCTTGACCTAACCCAAAAATTCCTGTAGCGTCTGAAAGTAGAAACTCGCCCGATTACAACGGTTTGTGTATTCTTTCCCTAGGCCATTCTGGTTAAGCGTTTGGAGCAGCAGAATTGCGAAAAATTTTTTGCCTTCTCAACCATTTCTTGGCTCAAACTCCCATATCTCGCGAACGGATTGACCTAACCCAAAAATTCCAATTGCATCTGAAAGTAGAAACTCGCCCGATTACAACGGTATGTGTATTTTTTCCCTAGGCCATTCTGGTTAAGCGTTTGGAGCAGCAGAAGTGCGAAAAATTTGTTGTCTTCTCAACCATTTCTTAGCTTCAATCTCCCATATCTCGCGAACGGATTGACCTAACCCAAAAATTCCTGTTGCATCTGAAAGTAGAAACTCGCCCGATTACAAAGGTATGTGTATTTTTTCCCTAGGCCATTCTGGTTAAGCGTTTGGAGCAGCAGAATTGCGAAAAATTTTTTGCCTTCTCAACCATTTCTTAGCTTCAAACTCCCATTTCTCGCGAACGGATTGACCTAACCCAAAAATTCCTGTTGCATCTGAAAGTAGAAACTCGCCCGATTACAACGGTATGTGTATTTTTTCCCTAGGCCATTCTGGTTAAGCGTTTGGAGCAGCAGAATTGCGAAAAATTTTTTGCCTTCTCAACCATTTCTTAGCTTCAAACTCCCATATCTCGCGAACGGATTGACCTAACCCAAAAATTCCTGTAGCGCCTGAAAGTAGAAACTCGCCCGATTACAACGGTATGTGTATTCTTTCCCTAAGCCATTCTGGTTAAGCGTTTGGAGCAGCAGAATTGCGAAAAATTTTTTGCCTTCTCAACCATTTCTTGGCTTCAAACTCCCATATCTCGCGAACGGATTGACCTAACCCAAAAATTCCAATTGCATCTGAAAGTAGAAACTCGCCCGATTACAACGGTATGTGTATTTTTTCCCTATGCCATTCTGGTTAAGCGTTTGGAGCAGCAGAATTGCGAAAAATTTGTTTTCTTCTCAACCATTTCTTAGCTTCAAACTCCCATATCTTGCGAACGGATTGACCTAACCCAAAAATTCCTGTTGCATCTGAAAGTAGAAACTCGCCCGATTACAACGGTATGTGTATTTTTTCCCTAGGCCATTCTGGTTAAGCGTTTGGAGCAGCAGAATTGCGAAAAATTTTTTGCCTTCTCAACCATTCCTTGGCTTCAAACTCCCAAATCTCGCGAACGGATTGACCTAACTCAAAAATTCCTGTTGCGTCTGAAATTAGAAACTCGCCCGATTACAGCGGCATGTGTATTTTTACCCTAGGCCATTCTTGTTAAGCGTTTGGAGCAGCAGAATTGCGAAAAATTTTTCGCCTTCTCAACCATTTCTTGGCTTCAAACTCCCATATCTCGCGAACGGATTGACCTAACCCAAAAATTCCTGTAGCGTCTGAAAATGGAAACTCGCCCGATTACAACGGTATGTGTATTTTTTCCCTAGGCCATTCTTGTTAAGCGTTTGGAGCAGCAGAATTGCGAAAAATTTTTCGCCTTCTCAACCATTTCTTGGCTTCAAACTCCCATACCTCGCGAACGGATTGACCTAACCCAAAAATTCCTATTGCTTCTGAAAGTCGACACTCGCCCGATTACAACGGTATGTGTATTTTTTCCCTAGGCCATTCTGGTTAAGCGTTTGGAGCAGCAGAATTTCGAAAAATTTGTTGTCTTCTCAACCATTTCTTAGCGTCAAACTCCCATATCTCGCGAACGGATTGGCCTAACCCAAAAATTACTGTTGCATCTGAAAGTAGAAACTCGCCCGATTACAACGGTATGTGTATTTTTTCCCTAGGCCATTCTGGTTAAGCGTTTGGAGCAGCAGAATTGCGAAAAATTTTTTGCCTTCTCAACCATTTCTTGGCTTCCAACTCCCATATCTCGCGAACGGACTGACCTAACCCAAAAATTCCAATTGCTTCTGAAAGTCGAAACTCGCCCGATTACAGCGGTATGTGTATTTTTACCCTAGGCCATTCTGGTTAAGCGCTTGGAGCAGCAGAATTGCGAGAAAATTTTTGCCTTCTCAACCATTTCTTTGCTTCAAACTCCCATATCTCGCGAACGGATTGACCTAACCCAAAAATTCCTGTAGCGCCTGAAAGTAGAAACTCGCCCGATTACAACGGTATGTGTATTCTTTCCCTAGGCCATTCTGGTTAAGCGTTTGGAGCAGCAGAATTGCGAAAAATTTTTTGCCTTCTCAACCATTTCTTGGCTTCAAACTCCCATATCTCGCGAACGGATTGACCTAACCCAAAAATTCCAATTGCATCTGAAAGTAGAAACTCGCCCGATTACAACGGTATGTGTATTTTTTCCCTAGGCCATTCTGGTTAAGCGTTTGGAGCAGCAGAATTTCGAAAAATTTGTTGTCTTCTCAACCATTTCTTAGCGTCAAACTCCCATATCTCGCGAACGGATTGAACTAACCCAAAAATTCCTGTTGCATCTGAAAGTAGAAACTCGCCCGATTACAACGGTATGTGTATTTTTTCCCTAGGCCATTCTGGTTAAGCGTTTGGAGCAGCAGAATTGCGAAAAATTTTTTGCCTTCTCAACCATTTCTTAGCTTCAAACTCCCATATCTCGCGAACGGATTGACCTAACCCAAAAATTCCTGTTGCATCTGAAAGTAGAAACTCGCCCGATTACAACGGTATGTGTATTTTTTCCCTAGGCCATTCTGGTTAAGCGTTTGGAGCAGCAGAATTTCGAAAAATTTGTTGTCTTCTCAACCATTTCTTAGCGTCAATCTCCCATATCTCGCGAACGGATTGACCTAACCCAAAAATTCCTGTTGCATCTGAAAGTAGAAACTCGCCCGATTACAACGGTATGTGTATTTTTTCCCTAGGCCATTCTGGTTAAGCGTTTGGAGCAGCAGAATTGCGAAAAATTTTTTGCCTTCTCAACCATTTCTTAGCTTCAAACTCCCATATCTCGCGAACGGATTGACCTAACCCAAAAATTCCTGTTGCATCTGAAAGTAGAAACTCGCCCGATTACAACGGTATGTGTATTTTTTCCCTAGGCCATTCTGGTTAAGCGTTTGGTGCAGCAGAATTTCGAAAAATTTGTTGTCTTCTCAACCATTTCTTAGCGTCAAACTCCCATATCTCGCGAACGGATTGACCTAACCCAAAAATTCCTGTTGCATCTGAAAGTAGAAACTCGCCCGATTACAACGGTATGTGTATTCTTTCCCTAGGCCATTCTGGTTAAGCGTTTGGAGCAGCAGAATTGCGAAAAATTTGTTGTCTTCTCAACCATTTCTTAGCTTCAAACTCCCATATCTCGCGAACGGATTGACCTAACCCAAAAATTCCAATTGCTTCTGAAAGTCGAAACTCGCCCGATTACAGCGGTATGTGTATTTTTACCCTAGGCCATTCTGGTTAAGCGCTTGGAGCAGCAGAATTGCGAGAAAATTTTTGCCTTCTCAACCATTTCTTTGCTTCAAACTCCCATATCTCGCGAACGGATTGACCTAACCCAAAAATTCCTGTAGCGTCTGAAAATGGAAACTCGCCCGATTACAACGGTATGTGTATTTTTTCCCTAGGCCATTCTTGTTAAGCGTTTGGAGCAGCAGAATTGCGAAAAATTTTTCGCCTTCTCAACCATTTCTTGGCTTCAAACTCCCATATCTCGCGAACGGCTTGACCTAACCCAAAAATTCCAGTAGCGTCTGAAAGTAGAAACTCGCCCGATTACAACGGTATGTGTATTCTTTCCCTAGGCCATTCGGGTTAAGCGTTTGGAGCAGCAGAATTGCGAAAAATTTTTTGCCTTCTCAACCATTTCTTGGCTCAAACTCCCATATCTCGCGAACGGATTGACCTAACCCAAAAATTCTCATTGCATCTGAAAGTAGAAACTCGCCCGATTACAACGGTATGTGTATTTTTTCCCTAGGCCATTCTGGTTAAGCGTTTGGAGCAGCAGAAGTGCGAAAAATTTGTTGTCTTCTCAACCATTTCTTAGCTTCAATCTCCCATATCTCGCGAACGGATTGACCTAACCCAAAAATTCCTGTTGCATCTGAAAGTAGAATCTCGCCCGATTACAACGGTATGTGTATTTTTTCCCTAGGCCATTCTGGTTAAGCGTTTGGTGCAGCAGAATTGCGAAAAATTTTTTGCCTTCTCAACCATTTCTTAGCTTCAAACTCCCATTTCTCGCGAACGGATTGACCTAACCCAAAAATTCCTGTTGCATCTGAAAGTAGAAACTCGCCCGATTACAACGGTATGTGTATTTTTTCCCTAGGCCATTCTGGTTAAGCGTTTGGAGCAGCAGAATTGCGAAAAATTTTTTGCCTTCTCAACCATTTCTTAGCTTCAAACCCCCATATCTCGCGAACGGATTGACCTAACCCAAAAATTCCTGTAGCGCCTGAAAGTAGAAACTCGCTCGATTACAACGGTATGTGTATTCTTTCCCTAGGCCATTCTGGTTAAGCGTTTGGAGCAGCAGAATTGCGAAAAATTTTTTGCCTTCTCAACCATTTCTTGGCTTCAAACTCCCATATCTCGCGAACGGATTGACCTAACCCAAAAATTCCAATTGCATCTGAAAGTAGAAACTCGCCCGATTACAACGGTATGTGTATTTTTTCCCTATGCCATTCTGGTTAAGCGTTTGGTGCAGCAGAATTGCGAAAAATTTGTTGTCTTCTCAACCATTCCTTAGCTTCAAACTCCCATATCTTGCGAACGGATTGACCTAACCCAAAAATTCCTGTTGCATCTGAAAGTAGAAACTCGCCCGATTACAACGGTATGTGTATTTTTTCCCTAGGCCATTCTGGTTAAGCGTTTGGAGCAGCTGAATTGCGAAAAATTTTTTGCCTTCTCAACCATTCCTTGGCTTCAAACTCCCAAATCTCGCGAACGGATTGACCTAACTCAAAAATTCCTGTTGCGTCTGAAATTAGAAACTCGCCCGATTACAGCGGCATGTGTATTTTTACCCTAGGCCATTCTTGTTAAGCGTTTGGAGCAGCAGAATTGCGAAAAATTTTTCGCCTTCTCAACCATTTCTTGGCTTCAAACTCCCATATCTCGCGAACGGATTGACCTAACCCAAAAATTCCTGTAGCGTCTGAAAATGGAAACTCGCCCGATTACAACGGTATGTGTATTTTTTCCCTAGGCCATTCTTGTTAAGCGTTTGGAGCAGCAGAATTGCGAAAAATTTTTCGCCTTCTCAACCATTTCTTGGCTTCAAACTCCCATACCTCGCGAACGGATTGACCTAACCCAAAAATTCCTATTGCTTCTGAAAGTCGACACTCGCCCGATTACAACGGTATGTGTATTTTTTCCCTAGGCCATTCTGGTTAAGCGTTTGGAGCAGCAGAATTTCGAAAAATTTGTTGTCTTCTCAACCATTTCTTAGCGTCAAACTCCCATATCTCGCGAACGGATTGGCCTAACCCAAAAATTACTGTTGCATCTGAAAGTAGAAACTCGCCCGATTACAACGGTATGTGTATTTTTTCCCTAGGCCATTCTGGTTAAGCGTTTGGAGCAGCAGAATTGCGAAAAATTTTTTGCCTTCTCAACCATTTCTTGGCTTCAAACTCCCATATCTCGCGAACGGACTGACCTAACCCAAAAATTCCAATTGCATCTGAAAGTAGAAACTCGCCCGATTACAACGGTATGTGTATTTTTTCCCTAGGCCATTCTGGTTAAGCGTTTGGAGCAGCAGAAGTGCGAAAAATTTGTTGTCTTCTCAACCATTTCTTAGCTTCAAACTCCCATATCTCGCGAACGGATTGACCTAACCCAAAAATTCCTATTGCTTCTGAAAGTCGAAACTCGCCCGATTACAGCGGTATGTGTATTTTTACCCTAGGCCATTCTGGTTAAGCGCTTGGAGCAGCAGAATTGCGAAAAAATTTTTGCCTTCTCAACCATTTCTTGGCTTCAAACTCCCATATCTCGCGAACGGATTGACCTAACCCAAAAATTCCTGTAGCGCCTGAAAGTAGAAACTCGCCCGATTACAACGGTATGTGTATTCTTTCCCTAGGCCATTCTGGTTAAGCGTTTGGAGCAGCAGAATTGCGAAAAATTTTTTGCCTTCTCAACCATTTCTTGGCTTCAAACTCCCATATCTCGCGAACGGATTGACCTAACCCAAAAATTCCAATTGCATCTGAACGTAGAAACTCGCCCGATTACAACGGTATGTGTATTTTTTCCCTATGCCATTCTGGTTAAGCGTTTGGAGCAGCAGAAGTGCGAAAAATTTGTTGTCTTCTCAACCATTTCTTAGCTTCAAACTCCCATATCTCGCGAACGGATTGACCTAACCCAAAAATTCCTGTTGCATCTGAAAGTAGAAACTCGCCCGATTACAACGGTATGTGTATTTTTTCCCTAGGCCATTCTGGTTAAGCGTTTGGAGCAGCAGAATTGCGAAAAATTTTTTGCCTTCTCAACCATTCCTTGGCTTCAAACTCCCAAATCTCGCGAACGGATTGACCTAATTCAAAAATTCCTGATGCGTCTGAAATTAGAAACTCGCCCGATTACAGCGGCATGTGTATTTTTACCCTAGGCCATTCTTGTTAAGCGTTTGGAGCAGCAGAATTGCGAAAAATTTTTCGCCTTCTCAACCATTTCTTGGCTTCAAACTCCCATATCTCGCGAACGGATTGACCTAACCCAAAAATTCCTGTAGCGTCTGAAAATGGAAACTCGCCCGATTACAACGGTATGTGTATTTTTTCCCTAGGCCATTCTTGTTAAGCGTTTGGAGCAGCAGAATTGCGAAAAATTTTTCGCCTTCTCAACCATTTCTTGGCTTCAAACTCCCATACCTCGCGAACGGATTGACCTAACCAAAAAATTCCTATTGCTTCTGAAAGTCGACACTCGCCCGATTACAACGGTATGTGTATTTTTTCCCTAGGCCATTCTGGTTAAGCGTTTGGAGCAGCAGAAGTGCGAAAAATTTGTTGTCTTCTCAACCATTTCTTAGCTTCAAACTCCCACATCTCGCGAACGGATTGACCTAACCCAAAAATTCCAATTGCATCTGAAAGTAGAAACTCGCCCGATTACAACGGTATGTGTATTTTTTCCCTAGGCCATTCTTGTTAAGCGTTTGGAGCAGCAGAATTGCGAAAAATTTTTTGCCTTCTCAACCATTTCTTGGCTTCAAACTCCCATATCTCGCGAACGGATTGACCTAACCCAAAAATTCCTGTTGCATCTGAAAGTAGAAACTCGCCCGATAACAACGGTATGTGTATTTTTTCCCTAGGCCATTCTGGTTAAGCGTTTGGAGCAGCAGAAGTGCGAGAAAGTTGTTGTCTTCTCAACCATTTCTTAGCTTCAAACTCCCATATCTCGCGAACGGATTGACCTAAACAAAAAATTCCTGTTGCATCTGAAAGTAGAAACTCGCCCGATTACAACGGTATGTGTATTTTTTCCCTAGGCCATTCTGGTTAAGCGTTTGGAGCAGCAGAAGTGCGAAAAATTTGTTGTCTTCTCAACCATTTCTTAGCTTCAAACTCCCATATCTCGCGAACGGATTGACCTAACCCAAAAATTCCTATTGCTTCTGAAAGTCGAAACTCGCCCGATTACAGCGGTATGTGTATTTTTACCCTAGGCCATTCTGGTTAAGCGCTTGGAGCAGCAGAATTGCGAAAAAATTTTTGCCTTCTCAACCATTTCTTGGCTTCAAACTCCCATATCTCGCGAACGGATTGACCTAACCCAAAAATTCCTGTAGCGCCTGAAAGTAGAAACTCGCCCGATTACAACGGTATGTGTATTCTTTCCCTAGGCCATTCTGGTTAAGCGTTTGGAGCAGCAGAATTGCGAAAAATTTTTTGCCTTCTCAACCATTTCTTGGCTTCAAACTCCCATATCTCGCGAACGGATTGACCTAACCCAAAAATTCCTGTTGCATCTGAAAGTAGAAACTCGCCCGATAACAACGGTATGTGTATTTTTTCCCTAGGCCATTCTGGTTAAGCGTTTGGAGCAGCAGAAGTGCGAGAAAGTTGTTGTCTTCTCAACCATTTCTTAGCTTCAAACTCCCATATCTCGCGAACGGATTGACCTAAACAAAAAATTCCTGTTGCATCTGAAAGTAGAAACTCGCCCGATTACAGCGGTATGTGTATTTTTTCCCTAGGCCATTCTGGTTAAGCGTTTGGAGCGGCAGAATTGCGAAAAATTTTTTGCCTTCTCAACCATTCCTTGGCTTCAAACTCCCATATCTCGCGAACGGATTGACCTAACTCAAAAATTCCTGTTGCGTCTGAAAGTAGAAACTCGCCCGATTACAGCGGCATGTGCATTTTTACCCTAGGCCATTCTTGTTAAGCGTTTGGAGCAGCAGAATTGCGAAAAATTTTTCGCGTTCTCAACCATTTCTTGGCTTCAAACTCCCATATCTCGCGAACGGATTGACCTAACCCAAAAATTCCTGTAGCGTCTGAAAGTAGAAACTCGCCCGATTACAACGGTATGTGTATTTTTACCCTAGACCATTCTTGTTAAACGTTTGGAGCAGCAGAATTGCGAAAAATTTTTTACTTCTCAACCATTTCTTGGTTTCAAACTCCCATATCTCGCGAACGGATTGACCTAACCCAAAAATTCCTATTGCTTCTGAAAGTCGATGCTCGCCCGATTACAACGGTATGTGTATTTTTTCCCTAGGCCATTCTTGTTAAGCGTTTGGAGCAGCAGAATTGCGAAAAATTTTTCGCCTTCTCATCCATTTCTTGGCTTCAAACTCCCATATCTCGCGAACGGATTGACCTAACCCAAAAATTCCTGTTGCATCTGAAAGTAAAAACTCGCCCGATTACAACGGTATGTGTATTTTTTCCCTAGGCCATTCTGGTAAAGCGTTTGGAGCAGCAGAATTTCGAAAAATTTGTTGTCTTCTCAACCATTTCTTAGCGTCAAACTCCCATATCTCGCGAACGGATTGACCTAACCCAAAAATTCCTGTTGCATCTGAAAGTAGAAACTCGCCCGATTACAACGGTATGTGTATTTTTTCCCTAGGCCATTCTGGTTAAGCGTTTGGAGCAGCAGAATTGCGAAAAATTTTTGGCTTCTCAACCATTTCTTGGCTTCAAACTCCCATATCTCGCGAACGGATTGACCTAACCCAAAAATCCCTGTTGCATCTGAAAGTAGAAACTCGCCCGATTACAACGGTATGTGTATTTTTTCCCTAGGCCATTCTGGTTAAGCGTTTGGAGCAGCAGAATTGCGAAAAATTTTTTGCCTTCTCAACCATTCCTTGTCTTCAAACTCCCAAATCTCGCGAACGGATTGACCTAACCCAAAAATTCCTGTTGCGTCAGAAAATAAGAAACTCGCCCGATTACAGCGGCATGTGTATTTTTACCCTAGGCCATTCTTGTTAAGCGTTTGGAGCAGCAGAATTGCGAAAAATTTTTCGCCTTCTCAACCATTTCTTGGCTTCAAACTCCCATATCTCGCGAACGGATTGACCTAACCCAAAAATTCCTGTAGCGTCTGAAAATTGGAACTCGCCCGATTACAACGGTATGTGTATTTTTTCCCTAGGCCATTCTTGTTAAGCGTTTGGAGCAGCAGAATTGCGAAAAATTTTTCGCCTTCTCAACCATTTCTTGGCTTCAAACTCCCATACCTCGCGAACGGATTGACCTAACCCAAAAATTCCTGTTGCATCTGAAAGTAGAAACTCGCCCGATTACAACGGTATGTGTATTTTTTCCCTAGACCATTCTTCTTAAGCGTTTGGAGCAGCAGAAGTGCGAAAAATTTTTTGCCTTCTCAACCATTTCTTGGCTTCAAACTCCCATATCTCGCGAACGGTTTGACCTAACCCAAAAATTCCTATTGATTCTGAAAGTCGAAACTCGCCCGATTACAACGGTATGTGTATTTTTTCCCTAGGCCATTCCGGTTAAGCGTTTGGGGCAGCAGAAGTGCGAAAAAGTTGTTGTCTTCTCAACCATTTCTTAGCGTCAAACTGCCATATCTCGCGAACGGATTGACCTAACCCCAAAATTCCTGTTGCATCTGAAAGTAGAAACTCGCCCGATTACAACGGTATGTGTATTTTTTCCCTAGGCCATTCTGGTTAAGCGTTTGGAGCAGCAGAATTGCGAAAAATTTTTTGCCTTCTCAACCATTCCTTGACTTCAAACTCCCATATCTCGCGAACGGATTGACCTAACTCAAAAATTCCTGTTGCGTCTGAAAGTAGAAACTCGCCCGATTACAGCGGCATGTGCATTTTTACCCTAGGCCATTCTTGTTAAGCGTTTGGAGCAGCAGAATTGCGAAAAATTTTTCGCCTTCTCAACCATTTCTTGGCTTCAAACTCCCATATCTCGCGAACGGATTGACCTAACCCAAAAATTCCTGTAGCGTCTGAAAGTAGAAACTCGCCCGATTACAACGGTATGTGTATTTTTACCCTAGACCATTCTTGTTAAACGTTTGGAGCAGCAGAATTGCGAAAAATTTTTTACTTCTCAACCATTTCTTGGTTTCAAACTCCCATATCTCGCGAACGGATTGACCTAACCCAAAAATTCCTATTGCTTCTGAAAGTCGAAGCTCGCCCGATTACAACGGTATGTGTATTTTTTCCCTAGGCCATTCTTGTTAAGCGTTTGAAGCAGCAGAATTGCGAAAAATTTTTCGCCTTCTCATCCATTTCTTGGCTTCAAACTCCCATATCTCGCGAACGGATTGACCTAACCCAAAAATTCCTGTTGCATCTGAAAGTAAAAACTCGCCCGATTACAACGGTATGTGTATTTTTTCCCTAGGCCATTCTGGTAAAGCGTTTGGAGCAGCAGAATTTCGAAAAATTTGTTGTCTTCTCAACCATTTCTTAGCGTCAAACTCCCATATCTCGCGAACGGATTGACCTAACCCAAAAATTCCTGTTGCATCTGAAAGTAGAAACTCGCCCGATTACAACGGTATGTGTATTTTTTCCCTAGGCCATTCTGGTTAAGCGTTTGGAGCAGCAGAATTGCGAAAAATTTTTGGCTTCTCAACCATTTCTTGGCTTCAAACTCCCATATCTCGCGAACGGATTGACCTAACCCAAAAATTCCTGTTGCATCTGAAAGTAGAAACTCGCCCGATTACAACGGTATGTGTATTTTTTCCCTAGGCCATTCTGGTTAAGCGTTTGGAGCAGCAGAATTGCGAAAAATTTTTTGCCTTCTCAACCATTCCTTGGCTTCAAACTCCCAAATCTCGCGAACGGATTGACCTAACCCAAAAATTCCTGTTGCGTCAGAAAATAAGAAACTCGCCCGATTACAGCGGCATGTGTATTTTTACCCTAGGCCATTCATGTTAAGCGTTTGGAGCAGCTGAATTGCGAAAAATTTTTCGCCTTCTCAACCATTTCTTGGCTTCAAACTCCCATATCTCGCGAACGGATTGACCTAACCCAAAAATTCCTGTAGCGTCTGAAAATTGGAACTCGCCCGATTACAACGGTATGTGTATTTTTTCCCTAGGCCATTCTTGTTAAGCGTTTGGAGCAGCAGAATTGCGAAAAATTTTTCGCCTTCTCAACCATTTCTTGGCTTCAAACTCCCATACCTCGCGAACGGATTGACCTAACCCAAAAATTCCTGTTGCATCTGAAAGTAGAAACTCGCCCGATTACAACGGTATGTGTATTTTTTCCCTAGACCATTCTTCTTAAGCGTTTGGAGCAGCAGAAGTGCGAAAAATTTTTTGCCTTCTCAACCATTTCTTGGCTTCAAACTCCCATATCTCGCGAACGGTTTGACCTAACCCAAAAATTCCTATTGATTCTGAAAGTCGAAACTCGCCCGATTACAACGGTATGTGTATTTTTTCCCTAGGCCATTCCGGTTAAGCGTTTGGGGCAGCAGAAGTGCGAAAAAGTTGTTGTCTTCTCAACCATTTCTTAGCGTCAAACTGCCATATCTCGCGAACGGATTGACCTAACCCCAAAATTCCTGTTGCATCTGAAAGTAGAAACTCGCCCGATTACAACGGTATGTGTATTTTTTCCCTAGGCCATTCTGGTTAAGCGTTTGGAGCAGCAGAATTGCGAAAAATTTTTTGCCTTCTCAACCATTCCTTGACTTCAAACTCCCATATCTCGCGAACGGATTGACCTAACTCAAAAATTCCTGTTGCGTCTGAAAGTAGAAACTCGCCCGATTACAGCGGTATGTGCATTTTTACCCTAGGCCATTCTTGTTAAGCGTTTGGAGCAGCAGAATTGCGAAAAATTTTTCGCCTTCTCAACCATTTCTTGGCTTCAAACTCCCATATCTCGCGAACGGATTGACCTAACCCCAAAATTCCTGTTGCATCTGAAAGTAGAAACTCGCCCGATTACAACGGTATGTGTATTTTTTCCCTAGGCCATTCTGGTTAAGCGTTTGGAGCAGCAGAATTGCGAAAAATTTTTTGCCTTCTCAACCATTCCTTGACTTCTAACTCCCATATCTCGCGAACGGATTGACCTAACTCAAAAATTCCGGTTGCGTCTGAAAGTAGAAACTCGCCCGATTACAGCGGTATGTGCATTTTTACCCTAGGCCATTCTTGTTAAGCGTTTGGAGCAGCAGAATTGCGAAAAATTTTTCGCCTTCTCAACCATTTCTTGGCTTCAAACTCCCATATCTCGCGAACGGATTGACCTAACCCAAAAATTCCTGTTGCATCTGAAAATAGAAACTCGCCCGATTACAACGGTATGTGTATTTTTTCCCTAGGTCATTCTGGTTAAGCGTTTGGAGCAGCAGAAGTGCGAAAAATTTGTTGTCTTCTCAACCATTTCTTAGTTTCTAACTCCCATATCTCGCGAACGGATTGACCTAACCCAAAAATTCCTGTTGCATCTGAAAGTAGAAACTCGCCCGATTACAACGGTATGTGTATTTTTTCCCTAGGCCATTCCGGTTAAGCGTTTGGAGCAGCAGAAGTGCGAAAAAGTTGTTGTCTTCTCAACCATTTCTTAGCTTCAAACTCCCATATCTCGCGAACGGATTGACCTAAACAAAAAATTCCTGTTGCATCTGAAGGTAGAAACTCGCCCGATTACAGCGGTATGTGTATTTTTTCCCTAGGCCATTCTGGTTAAGCGTTTGGAGCAGCAGAATTGCGAAAAATTTGTTGTCTTCTCAACCATTTCTTAGCGTCAAACTGCCATATCTCGCGAACGGATTGACCTAACCCCAAAATTCCTGTTGCACCTGAAAGTAGAAACTCGCCCGATTACAACGGTATGTGTATTTCTTCCCGAGGCCATTCTTGTTAAGCGTTTGGAGCAGCAGAATTGCGAAAAATTTTTCGCCTTCTCATCCATTTGTTGGCTTCAAACTCCCATATCTCGCGAACGGATTGACCTAACCCAAAAATTCCTGTTGCATCTGAAAGTAGAAACTCGCCCGATTACAACGGTATGTGTATTTTTTCCCTAGGCCATTCTGGTTAAGCGTTTGGAGCAGCAGAAGTGCGAAAAAGTTGTTGTCTTCTCAACCATTTCTTACCTTCAAACTCCCATATCTCGCGAACGGATTGACCTAAACCAAAAATTCCTGTTGCATCTGAAAGTAGAAACTCGCCCGATTACAGCGGTATGTGTATTTTTTCCCTAGAACATTCTGGTTAAGCGTTTCGAGCAGCAGAATTGCGAAAAATTTTTTGCCTTCTCAACCATTTCTTGGCTTCAAACTCCCATATCTCGCGAACGGATTGACCTAACCCAAAAATTCCTGTAGCGTCTGAAAGTAGAAACTCGCCCGATTACGACGGTATGTGTATTTTTTCCCTAGACCACTCTTGTTAAGCGTTTGGAGCAGCAGAATTGCGAAAAATTTTTCGCCTTCTCAACCATTTCTTGGCTTCAAACTCCCATATCTCGCGAACGTATTGACCTAACCCAAAAATTCCTGTAGCGTCTGAAAATGGAAACTCGCCCGATTACAACGGTATGTGTATTTTTTCCCTAGGCCATTCTTGTTAAGCGTTTGGAGCAGCAGAATTGCGAAAAATTTTTCGCCTTCTCAACCATTTCTTGGCTTCAAACTCCCATACCTCGCGAACGGATTGACCTAACCCAAAAATTCCTATTGCTTCTGAAAGTCGAAACTCGCACGATTACAACGGTATGTGTATTTTTTCCCTAGGCCATTCTGGTTAAGCGTTTGGAGCAGCAGAAGTGCGAAAAATTTGTTGTCTTCTCAACCGTTTCTTAGCTTCAAACTCCCATATCTCGCGAACGGATTGACCTAACCCAAAAATTCCAATTGCATCTGAAAGTAGAAACTCGCCCGATTACAACGGTATGTGTATTTTTTCCCTAGGCCATTCCGGTTAAGCGTTTGGAGCAGCAGAAGTGCGAAATAGTTGTTGTCTTCTCAACCATTTCTTAGCTTCAAACTCCCATATCTCGCGAACGGATTGACCTAAACAAAAAATTCCTGTTGCATCTGAAAGTAGAAACTCGCCCGATTACAGCGGTATGTGTATTTTTTTCCTAGGCCATTCTGGTTAAGCGTTTGGAGCAGCAGAATTGCGAAAAATTTGTTGTCTTCTCAACCATTTCTTAGCGTCAAACTGCCATATCTCGCGAACGGATTGACCTAACCCCAAAATTCCTGTTGCACCTGAAAGTAGAAACTCGCCCGATTACAACGGTATGTGTATTTTTTCCCTAGGCCATTCTTGTTAAGCGTTTGGAGCAGCAGAATTGCGAAAAATTTTTCGCCTTCTCATCCATTTCTTGGCTTCAAACTCCCATATCTCGCGAACGGATTGACCTAACCCAAAAATTCCTGTTGCATCTGAAAGTAGAAACTCGCCCGATTACAACGGTATGTGTATTTTTTCCCTAGGCCATTCTGGTAAAGCGTTTGGAGCAGCAGAATTTCGAAAAATTTGTTGTCTTCTCAACCATTTCTTAGCGTCAAACTCCCATATCTCGCGAACGGATTGACCTAACCGAAAAATTCCTGTTGCATCTGAAAGTAGAAACTCGCCCGATTACAACGGTATGTGTATTTTTTCCCTAGGCCATTCTTGTTAAGCGTTTGGAGCAGCAGAATTGCGAAAAATTTTTTGCCTTCTCAACCATTTCGTGGCTTCAAACTCCCATATCTCGCGAACGGATTGACCTAACCCAAAAATTCCTGTTGCATCTGAAAGTCGAAACTCGCCCGATTACAACGGTATGTGTATTTTTTCCCTAGGCCATTCTGGTTAAGCGTTTGGAGCAGCAGAATTGCGAAAAATTTGTTGTCTTCTCAACCCTTTCTTAGCTTCAAACTCCCATATCTCGCGAACGGATTGACCTAACCCTAAAATTCCAATTGCATCTGAAAGTAGAAACTCGCCCGATTACAACGGTATGTGTATTTTTTCCCTAGGCCATTCTTGTTAAGCGTTTGGAGCAGCAGAATTGCGAAAAAATTTTTGCCTTCTCAACCATTTCTTGGCTTCAAACTCCCATATCTCGCGAACGGATTGACCTAACCCAAAAATTCCTATTGCTTCTGAAAGTCGAAACTCGCCCGATTACAGCGGTATGTGTATTTTTACCCTAGACCATTCTGGTTAAGCGTTTGGAGCAGCAGAATTGCGAAAAATTTTTTGCCTTCTCAACCATTTCTTGGCTTCAAACTCCCATATCTCGCGAACGGCTTGACCTAACCCAAAAATTCCTGTAGCGTCTGAAAGTAGAAACTCGCCCGATTACAACGGTATGTGTATTTTTTCCCTAGGCCATTCTGGTTAAGCGTTTGGAGCAGCAGAATTGCGAAAAATTTTTTGCCTTCTCAACCATTTCTTGGCTTCAAACTCCCATATCTCGCGAACGGATTGACCTAACCCAAAAATTCCAATTGCATCTGAAAGTAGCAACTCGCCCGATTACAACGGTATGTGTATTTTTTCCCTAGGCCATTCTGGTTAAGCGTTTGGAGCAGCAGAAGTGCGAAAAATTTGTTGTCTTCTCAACCATTTCTTAGCTTCAAACTCCCATATCTCGCGAACGGATTGACCTAACCCAAAAATTCCTATTGCCTCTGAAAGTCGAAACTCGCCCGATTACAGCGGTATGTGTATTTTTACCCTAGGCCATTCTGGTTAAGCGTTTGGAGCAGCAGAATTGCGAAAAATTTTTTGCCTTCTCAACCATTTCTTGGCTTCAAACTCCCATATCTCGCGAACGGATTGACCTAACCCAAAAGTTCCTGTTGCATCTGAAAGTAGAAACTCGCCCGATTACAACGGTATGTGTATTTTTTCCCTAGGCCATTCTGGTTAAGCGTTTGGAGCAGCAGAATTGCGAAAAATTTTTTGCCTTCTCAACCATTCCTTGGCTTCAAACTCCCAAATCTCGCGAACGGATTGACCTAACTCAAAAATTCCTGTTGCGTCTGAAATTAGAAACTCGCCCGATTACAGCGGCATGTGTATTTTTACCCTAGGCCATTCTTGTTAAGCGTTTGGAGCAGCAGAATTGCGAAAAATTTTTTGCCTTCTCAACCATTTCCTGGCTTCAAACTCCCATATCTCGCGAACGGATTGACCTAACCCAAAAATTCCTGTAGCGTCTGAAAGTAGAAACTCGCCCGATTACAACGGTATGTGTATTTTTTCCCTAGGCCATTCTGGTTAAGCGTTTGGAGCAGCAGAAGTGCGAAAGATTTGTTGTCTTCTCAACCATTTCTTAGCTTCAAACTCCCATATTCGCGAACGGATTGACCTAACCCAAAAATTCCTGTTGCATCTGAAAGTAGAAACTCGCCCGATTACAATGGTATGTGTATTTTTTCCCTAGGCCATTCTGGTTAAGCGTTTGGAGCAGCAGAAGTGCGAAAAATTTGTTGTCTTCTCAACCATTTCTTAGCTTCAAACTCCCATATCTCGCGAACGGATTGACCTAACCCGAAAATTCCTGTTGCATCTGAAAGTAGAAACTCGCCCGATTACAACGGTATGTGTATTTTTTCCCTAGGCCATTCTGGTTAAGCGTTTGGAGCAGCAGAAGTGCGAAAAATTTGTTGTCTTCTCAACCATTCCTTGGCTTCAAACTCCCATATCTCGCGAACGGATTGACCTATCTCAAAAATTCCTGTTGCGTCTGAAAGTAGAAACTCGCCCGATTACAACGGTATGTGTATTTTTTCCCTAGGCCATTCTGGTTAAGCGTTTGGAGCAGCAGAATTGCGAAAAATTTTTTGCCTTCTCAACCATTTCTTAGCTTCAAACTCCCATATCTCGCGAACGGATTGACCTAACCCAAAAATTCCTATTGCATCTGAAAGTAGAAACTCGCCCGATTACAGCGGTATGTGTATTTTTTCCCTAGGCCATTCTGGTTAAGCGTTTGGAGCAGCAGAATTGCGAAAAATTTTTTGCCTTCTCAACCATTCCTTGGCTTCAAACTCCCAAATCTCGCGAACGGATTGACCTAACTCAAAAATTCCTGTTGCGTCTGAAATTAGAAGCTCGCCCGATTACAGCGGCATGTGTATTTTTTCCCTAGGCCATTCTGGTTAAGCGTTTGGAGCAGCAGAATTGCGAAAAATTTTTTGCCTTCTCAACCATTCCTTGGCTTCAAACTCCCAAATCTCGCGAACGGATTGACCTAACTCAAAAATTCCTGTTGCGTCTGAAATTAGAAACTCGCCCGATTACAGCGGCATGTGTATTTTTACCCTAGGCCATTCTTGTTAAGCGTTTGGAGCAGCAGAATTGCGAAAAATTTTTCGCCTTCTCAACCATTTCTTGGCTTCAAACTCCCATATCTCGCGAACGGATTGACCTAACCCAAAAATTCCTGTAGCGTCTGAAAATGGAAACTCGCCCGATTACAACGGTATGTGTATTTTTTCCCTAGGCCATTCTTGTTAAGCGTTTGGCGCAGCAGAATTGCGAAAAATTTTTTGCCTTCTCAACCATTTCTTGGCTTCAAACTCCCATATCTCGCGAACGGATTGACCTAACCCAAAAATTCCTGTAGCGTCTGAAAGTAGACACTCGCCCGATTACAACGGTATGTGTATTTTTTCCCTAGGCCATTCTGGTTAAGCGTTTGGAGCAGCAGAATTGCGAAAAATTTTTTGCCTTCTCAACCATTTCTTGGCTTCAAACTCCCATATCTCGCGAACGGATTGACCTAACCCAAAAATTCCAATTGCATCTGAAAGTAGAAACTCGCCCGATTACAACGGTATGTGTATTTTTTCCCTAGGCCATTCTGGTTAAGCGTTTGGAGCAGCAGAAGTGCGAAAAATTTGTTGTCTTCTCAACCATTTCTTAGCTTCAAACTCCCATATCTCGCGAACGGATTGACCTAATCCAAAAATTCCTATTGCTTCTGAAAGTCGAAACTCGCCCGATTACAGCGGTATGTGTATTTTTACCCTAGGCCATTCTGGTTAAGCGTTTGTTGCAGCAGAATTGCGAAAAATTTTTTGCCTTCTCAACCATTTCTTGGCTTCAAACTCCCATATCTCGCGAACGGATAGACCTAACCCAAAAATTCCTGTAGCGTCTGAAAGTAGAAACTCGCCCGATTACAACGGTATGTGTATTCTTTCCCTAGGCCATTCTGGTTAAGCGTTTGGAGCAGCAGAATTGCGAAAAATTTTTTGCCTTCTCAACCATTTCTTGGCTCAAACTCCCATATCTCGCGAACGGATTGACCTAACCCAAAAATTCCAATTGCATCTGAAAGTAGAAACTCGCACGATTACAACGGTATGTGTATTTTTTCCCTAGGCCATTCTGGTTAAGCGTTTGGAGCAGCAGAAGTGCGAAAAATTTGTTGTCTTCTCAACCATTTCTTAGCTTCAAACTCCCATATCTCGCGAACGGATTGACCTAACCCAAAAATTCCTGTTGCATCTGAAAGTAGAAACTCGCCCGATTACAACGGTATGTGTATTTTTTCCCTAGGCCATTCTGGTTAAGCGTTTGGAGCAGCAGAATTTCGAAAAATTTGTTGTCTTCTCAACCATTTCTTAGCGTCAAACTCCCATATCTCGCGAAAGGATTGACCTAACCCAAAAATTCCTGTTGCATCTGAAAGTAGAAACTCGCCCGATTACAACGGTATGTGTATTTTTTCCCTAGGCCATTCTGGTTAAGCGTTTGGAGCAGCAGAATTGCGAAAAATTTTTTGCCTTCTCTACCATTCCTTGGCTTCAAACTCCCAAATCTCGCGAACGGATTGACCTAACTCAAAAATTCCTGTTGCGTCTGAAATTAGAAACTCGCCCGATTACAGCGGCATGTGTATTTTTACCCTAGGCCATTCTTGTTAAGCGTTTGGAGCAGCAGAACTGCGAAAAATTTGATGTCTTCTCAACCATTTCTTAGCTTCAAACTCCCATATCTCACGAACGGATTGACCTAACCCAAAAATTCCTATTGCTTCTGAAAGTCGAAACTCGCCCGATTACAGCGGTATGTGTATTTTTACCCTAGGCCATTCTGGTTAAGCGTTTGGAGCAGCAGAAGTGCGAAAAATTTGTTGTCTTCTCAACCATTTCTTAGCTTCAAACTCCCATATCTCGCGAACGGATTGACCTAACCCAAAAATTCCTGTTGCATCTGAAAGTAGAAACTCGCCCGATTACAGCGGTATGTGTATTTTTTCCCTAGGCCATTCTGGTTAAGCGTTTGGAGCAGCAGAATTTCGAAAAATTTGTTGTCTTCTCAACCATTTCTTAGCGTCAAACTCCCATATCTCGCGAACGGATTGACCTAACCCAAAAGTTCCTGTTGCATCTGAAAGTAGAAACTCGCCCGATTACAACGGTATGTGTATTTTTTCCCTAGGCCATTCTGGTTAAGCGTTTGGAGCAGCAGAATTGCGAAAAATTTTTTGCCTTCTCAACCATTCCTTGGCTTCAAACTCCCAAATCTCGCGAACGGATTGACCTAACTCAAAAATTCCTGTTGCGTCTGAAATTAGAAACTCGCCCGATTACAGCGGCATGTGTATTTTTACCCTAGGCCATTCTTGTCAAGCGTTTGGAGCAGCAGAACTGCGAAAAATTTGTTGTCTTCTCAACCATTTCTTAGCTTCAAACTCCCATATCTCGCGAACGGATTGACCTAACCCAAAAATTCCTATTGCTTCTGAAAGTCGAAACTCGCCCGATTACAGCGGTATGTGTATTTTTTCCCTAGGCCATTCTGGTTAAGCGTTTGGAGCAGCAGAATTGCGAAAAATTTTTTGCCTTCTCAACCATTTCTTGGCTTCAAACTCCCATATCTCGCGAACGGATTGACCTAACCCAAAAATTCCTGTTGCATCTGAAAGTAGAAACTCGCCCGATTACAGCGGTATGTGTATTTTTTCCCTAGGCCATTCTGGTTAAGCGTTTGGAGCAGCAGAATTGCGAAAAATTTTTTGCCTTCTCAACCATTTCTTGGCTTCAAACTCCCATATCTCGCGAACGGATAGACCTAACCCAAAAATTCCTGTAGCGTCTGAAAGTAGAAACTCGCCCGATTACAACGGTATGTGTATTCTTTCCCTAGGCCATTCTGGTTAAGCGTTTGGAGCAGCAGAATTGCGAAAAATTTTTTGCCTTCTCAACCATTTCTTGGCTCAAACTCCCATATCTCGCGAACGGATTGACCTAACCCAAAAATTCCAATTGCATCTGAAAGTAGAAACTCGCACGATTACAACGGTATGTGTATTTTTTCCCTAGGCCATTCTGGTTAAGCGTTTGGAGCAGCAGAAGTGCGAAAAATTTGTTGTCTTCTCAACCATTTCTTAGCTTCAAACTCCCATATCTCGCGAACGGATTGACCTAACCCAAAAATTCCTGTTGCATCTGAAAGTAGAAACTCGCCCGATTACAACGGTATGTGTATTTTTTCCCTAGGCCATTCTGGTTAAGCGTTTGGAGCAGCAGAATTTCGAAAAATTTGTTGTCTTCTCAACCATTTCTTAGCGTCAAACTCCCATATCTCGCGAAAGGATTGACCTAACCCAAAAATTCCTGTTGCATCTGAAAGTAGAAACTCGCCCGATTACAACGGTATGTGTATTTTTTCCCTAGGCCATTCTGGTTAAGCGTTTGGAGCAGCAGAATTGCGAAAAATTTTTTGCCTTCTCTACCATTCCTTGGCTTCAAACTCCCAAATCTCGCGAACGGATTGACCTAACTCAAAAATTCCTGTTGCGTCTGAAATTAGAAACTCGCCCGATTACAGCGGCATGTGTATTTTTACCCTAGGCCATTCTTGTTAAGCGTTTGGAGCAGCAGAACTGCGAAAAATTTGTTGTCTTCTCAACCATTTCTTAGCTTCAAACTCCCATATCTCACGAACGGATTGACCTAACCCAAAAATTCCTATTGCTTCTGAAAGTCGAAACTCGCCCGATTACAGCGGTATGTGTATTTTTACCCTAGGCCATTCTGGTTAAGCGTTTGGAGCAGCAGAAGTGCGAAAAATTTGTTGTCTTCTCAACCATTTCTTAGCTTCAAACTCCCATATCTCGCGAACGGATTGACCTAACCCAAAAATTCCTGTTGCATCTGAAAGTAGAAACTCGCCCGATTACAGCGGTATGTGTATTTTTTCCCTAGGCCATTCTGGTTAAGCGTTTGGAGCAGCAGAATTTCGAAAAATTTGTTGTCTTCTCAACCATTTCTTAGCGTCAAACTCCCATATCTCGCGAACGGATTGACCTAACCCAAAAGTTCCTGTTGCATCTGAAAGTAGAAACTCGCCCGATTACAACGGTATGTGTATTTTTTCCCTAGGCCATTCTGGTTAAGCGTTTGGAGCAGCAGAAGTGCGAAAAATTTGTTGTCTTCTCAACCATTTCTTAGCTTCAAACTCCCATATCTCGCGAACGGATTGACATAACCCAAAAATTCCTATTGCCTCTGAAAGTCGAAACTCGCCCGATTACAGCGGTATGTGTATTTTTACCCTAGGCCATTCTGGTTAAGCGTTTGGAGCAGCAGAATTGCGAAAAATTTTTTGCCTTCTCAACCATTTCTTGGCTTCAAACTCCCATATCTCGCGAACGGATTGACCTAACCCAAAAGTTCCTGTTGCATCTGAAAGTAGAAACTCGCGCGATTACAACGGTATGTGTATTTTTTCCCTAGGCCATTCTGGTTAAGCGTTTGGAGCAGCAGAATTGCGAAAAATTTTTTGCCTTCTCAACCATTCCTTGGCTTCAAACTCCCAAATCTCGCGAACGGATTGACCTAACTCAAAAATTCCTGTTGCGTCTGAAATTAGAAACTCGCCCGATTACAGCGGCATGTGTATTTTTACCCTAGGCCATTCTTGTTAAGCGTTTGGAGCAGCCGAACTGCGAAAAATTTGTTGTCTTCTCAACCATTTCTTAGCTTCAAACTCCCATATCTCGCGAACGGATTGACCTAAACCAAAAATTCCTATTGCTTCTGAAAGTCGAAACTCGCCCGATTACAGCGGTATGTGTATTTTTTCCCTAGGCCATTCTGGTTAAGCGTTTGGAGCAGCAGAATTGCGAAAAATTTTTTGCCTTCTCAACCATTTCTTGGCTTCAAACTCCCATATCTCGCGAACGGATTGACCTAACCCAAAAATTCCTGTTGCATCTGAAAGTAGAAACTCGCCCGATTACAGCGGTATGTGTATTTTTTCCCTAGGCCATTCTGGTTAAGCGTTTGGAGCAGCAGAATTGCGAAAAATTTTTTGCCTTCTCAACCATTTCTTGGCTTCAAACTCCCATATCTCGCGAACGGATTGACCTAACCCAAAAATTCCAATTGCATCTGAAAGTAGCAACTCGCCCGATTACAACGGTATGTGTATTTTTTCCCTAGGCCATTCTGGTTAAGCGTTTGGAGCAGCAGAAGTGCGAAAAATTTGTTGTCTTCTCAACCATTTCTTAGCTTCAAACTCCCATATCTCGCGAACGGATTGACATAACCCAAAAATTCCTATTGCCTCTGAAAGTCGAAACTCGCCCGATTACAGCGGTATGTGTATTTTTACCCTAGGCCATTCTGGTTAAGCGTTTGGAGCAGCAGAATTGCGAAAAATTTTTTGCCTTCTCAACCATTTCTTGGCTTCAAACTCCCATATCTCGCGAACGGATTGACCTAACCCAAAAGTTCCTGTTGCATCTGAAAGTAGAAACTCGCCCGATTACAACGGTATGTGTATTTTTTCCCTAGGCCATTCTGGTTAAGCGTTTGGAGCAGCAGAATTGCGAAAAATTTTTTGCCTTCTCAACCATTCCTTGGCTTCAAACTCCCAAATCTCGCGAACGGATTGACCTAACTCAAAAATTCCTGTTGCGTCTGAAATTAGAAACTCGCCCGATTACAGCGGCATGTGTATTTTTACCCTAGGCCATTCTTGTTAAGCGTTTGGAGCAGCCGAACTGCGAAAAATTTGTTGTCTTCTCAACCATTTCTTAGCTTCAAACTCCCATATCTCGCGAACGGATTGACCTAACCCAAAAATTCCTATTGCTTCTGAAAGTCGAAACTCGCCCGATTACAGCGGTATGTGTATTTTTTCCCTAGGCCATTCTGGTTAAGCGTTTGGAGCAGCAGAATTGCGAAAAATTTTTTGCCTTCTCAACCATTTCTTGGCTTCAAACTCCCATATCTCGCGAACGGATTGACCTAACCCAAAAATTCCTGTAGCGTCTGAAAGTAGAAACTCGCCCGATTACAACGGTATGTGTATTTTTTCCCTAGGCCATTCTGGTTAAGCGTTTGGAGCAGCAGAAGTGCGAAAGATTTGTTGTCTTCTCAACCATTTCTTAGCTTCAAACTCCCATATCTCGCGAACGGATTGACCTAACCCAAAAATTCCTGTTGCATCTGAAAGTAGAAACTCGCCCGATTACAACGGTATGTGTATTTTTTCCCTAGGCCATTCTGGTTAAGCGTTTGGAGCAGCAGAAGTGCGAAAAATTTGTAGTCTTCTCAACCATTTCTTAGCTTCAAACTCCCATATCTCGCGAACGGATTGACCTAACCCGAAAATTCCTGTTGCATCTGAAAGTAGAAACTCGCCCGATTACAACGGTATGTGTATTTTTTCCCTAGGCCATTCTGGTTAAGCGTTTGGAGCAGCAGAAGTGCGAAAAATTTGTTGTCTTCTCAACCATTCCTTGGCTTCAAACTCCCATATCTCGCGAACGGATTGACCTATCTCAAAAATTCCTGTTGCGTCTGAAAGTAGAAACTCGCCCGATTACAACGGTATGTGTATTTTTTCCCTAGGCCATTCTGGTTAAGCGTTTGGAGCAGCAGAATTGCGAAAAATTTTTTGCCTTCTCAACCATTTCTTAGCTTCAAACTCCCATATCTCGCGAACGGATTGACCTAACCCAAAAATTCCTCTTGCATCTGAAAGTAGAAACTCGCCCGATTACAGCGGTATGTGTATTTTTTCCCTAGGCCATTCTGGTTAAGCGTTTGGAGCAGCAGAATTGCGAAAAATTTTTTGCCTTCTCAACCATTCCTTGGCTTCAAACTCCCAAATCTCGCGAACGGATTGACCTAACTCAAAAATTCCTGTTGCGTCTGAAATTAGAAGCTCGCCCGATTACAGCGGCATGTGTATTTTTTCCCTAGGCCATTCTGGTTAAGCGTTTGGAGCAGCAGAATTGCGAAAAATTTTGTGCCTTCTCAACCATTTCTTGGCTTCAAACTCCCATATCTCGCGAACGGATTGACCTAACCCAAAAGTTCCTGTTGCATCTGAAAGTAGAAACTCGCCCGATTACAACGGTATGTGTATTTTTTCCCTAGGCCATTCTGGTTAAGCGTTTGGAGCAGCAGAAGTGCGAAAGATTTGTTGTCTTCTCAACCATTTCTTAGCTTCAAACTCCCATATCTCGCGAACGGATTCACCTAACCCAAAAATTCCTGTTGCATCTGAAAGTAGAAACTCGCCCGATTACAACGGTATGTGTATTTTTTCCCTAGGCCATTCTGGTTAAGCGTTTGGAGCAGCAGAAGTGCGAAAAATTTGTTGTCTTCTCAACCATTTCTTAGCTTCAAACTCCCATATCTCGCGAACGGATTGACCTAACCCGAAAATTCCTGTTGCATCTGAAAGTAGAAACTCGCCCGATTACAACGGTATGTGTATTTTTTCCATAGGCCATTCTGGTTAAGCGTTTGGAGCAGCAGAAGTGCGAAAAATTTGTTGTCTTCTCAACCATTCCTTGGCTTCAAACTCCCATATCTCGCGAACGGATTGACCTATCTCAAAAATTCCTGTTGCGTCTGAAAGTAGAAACTCGCCCGATTACAACGGTATGTGTATTTTTTCCCTAGGCCATTCTGGTTAAGCGTTTGGAGCAGCAGAATTGCGAAAAATTTTTTGCCTTCTCAACCATTTCTTAGCTTCAAACTCCCATATCTCGCGAACGGATTGACCTAACCCAAAAATTCCTATTGCATCTGAAAGTAGAAACTCGCCCGATTACAGCGGTATGTGTATTTTTTCCCTAGGCCATTCTGGTTAAGCGTTTGGAGCAGCAGAATTGCGAAAAATTTTTTGCCTTCTCAACCATTCCTTGGCTTCAAACTCCCAAATCTCGCGAACGGATTGACCTAACTCAAAAATTCCTGTTGCGTCTGAAATTAGAAGCTCGCCCGATTACAGCGGCATGTGTATTTTTTCCCTAGGCCATTCTGGTTAAGCGTTTGGAGCAGCAGAATTGCGAAAAATTTTTTGCCTTCTCAACCATTCCTTGGCTTCAAACTCCCAAATCTCGCGAACGGATTGACCTAACTCAAAAATTCCTGTTGCGTCTGAAATTAGAAACTCGCCCGATTACAGCGGCATGTGTATTTTTACCCTAGGCCATTCTTGTTAAGCGTTTGGAGCAGCAGAATTGCGAAAAATTTTTCGCCTTCTCAACCATTTCTTGGCTTCAAACTCCCATATCTCGCGAACGGATTGACCTAACCCAAAAATTCCTGTAGCGTCTGAAAATGGAAACTCGCCCGATTACAACGGTATGTGTATTTTTTCCCTAGGCCATTCTTGTTAAGCGTTTGGAGCAGCAGAATTGCGAAAAATTTTTTGCCTTCTCAACCATTTCTTGGCTTCAAACTCCCATATCTCGCGAACGGATTGACCTAACCCAAAAATTCCTGTAGCGTCTGAAAGTAGAAACTCGCCCGATTACAACGGTATGTGTATTTTTTCCCTAGGCCATTCTGGTTAAGCGTTTGGAGCAGCAGAATTGCGAAAAATTTTTTGCCTTCTCAACCATTTCTTGGCTTCAAACTCCCATATCTCGCGAACGGATTGACCTAACCCAAAAATTCCAATTGCATCTGAAAGTAGAAACTCGCCCGATTACAACGGTATGTGTATTTTTTCCCTAGGCCATTCTGGTTAAGCGTTTGGAGCAGCAGAAGTGCGAAAAATTTGTTGTCTTCTCAACCATTTCTTAGCTTCAAACTCCCATATCTCGCGAACGGATTGACCTAATCCAAAAATTCCTATTGCTTCTGAAAGTCGAAACTCGCCCGATTACAGCGGTATGTGTATTTTTACCCTAGGCCATTCTGGTTAAGCGTTTGGAGCAGCAGAATTGCGAAAAATTTTTTGCCTTCTCAACCATTTCTTGGCTTCAAACTCCCATATCTCGCGAACGGATAGACCTAACCCAAAAATTCCTGTAGCGTCTGAAAGTAGAAACTCGCCCGATTACAACGGTATGTGTATTCTTTCCCTAGGCCATTCTGGTTAAGCGTTTGGAGCAGCAGAATTGCGAAAAATTTTTTGCCTTCTCAACCATTTCTTGGCTCAAACTCCCATATCTCGCGAACGGATTGACCTAACCCAAAAATTCCAATTGCATCTGAAAGTAGAAACTCGCACGATTACAACGGTATGTGTATTTTTTCCCTAGGCCATTCTGGTTAAGCGTTTGGAGCAGCAGAAGTGCGAAAAATTTGTTGTCTTCTCAACCATTTCTTAGCTTCAAACTCCCATATCTCGCGAACGGATTGACCTAACCCAAAAATTCCTGTTGCATCTGAAAGTAGAAACTCGCCCGATTACAACGGTATGTGTATTTTTTCCCTAGGCCATTCTGGTTAAGCGTTTGGAGCAGCAGAATTTCGAAAAATTTGTTGTCTTCTCAACCATTTCTTAGCGTCAAACTCCCATATCTCGCGAAAGGATTGACCTAACCCGAAAATTCCTGTTGCATCTGAAAGTAGAAACTCGCCCGATTACAACGGTATGTGTATTTTTTCCCTAGGCCATTCTGGTTAAGCGTTTGGAGCAGCAGAAGTGCGAAAAATTTGTTGTCTTCTCAACCATTTCTTAGCTTCAAACTCCCATATCTCGCGAACGGATTGACCTAACCCGAAAATTCCTGTTGCATCTGAAAGTAGAAACTCGCCCGATTACAACGGTATGTGTATTTTTTCCCTAGGCCATTCTGGTTAAGCGTTTGGAGCAGCAGAAGTGCGAAAAATTTGTTGTCTTCTCAACCATTCCTTGGCTTCAAACTCCCATATCTCGCGAACGGATTGACCTATCTCAAAAATTCCTGTTGCGTCTGAAAGTAGAAACTCGCCCGATTACAACGGTATGTGTATTTTTTCCCTAGGCCATTCTGGTTAAGCGTTTGGAGCAGCAGAATTGCGAAAAATTTTTTGCCTTCTCAACCATTTCTTAGCTTCAAACTCCCATATCTCGCGAACGGACTGACCTAACCCAAAAATTCCTATTGCATCTGAAAGTAGAAACTCGCCCGATTACAGCGGTATGTGTATTTTTTCCCTAGGCCATTCTGGTTAAGCGTTTGGAGCAGCAGAATTGCGAAAAATTTTTTGCCTTCTCAACCATTCCTTGGCTTCAAACTCCCAAATCTCGCGAACGGATTGACCTAACTCAAAAATTCCTGTTGCGTCTGAAATTAGAAGCTCGCCCGATTACAGCGGCATGTGTATTTTTTCCCTAGGCCATTCTGGTTAAGCGTTTGGAGCAGCAGAATTGCGAAAAATTTTTTGCCTTCTCAACCATTCCTTGGCTTCAAACTCCCAAATCTCGCGAACGGATTGACCTAACTCAAAAATTCCTGTTGCGTCTGAAATTAGAAACTCGCCCGATTACAGCGGCATGTATATTTTTACCCTAGGCCATTCTTGTTAAGCGTTTGGAGCAGCTGAATTGCGAAAAATTTTTCGCCTTCTCAACCATTTCTTGGCTTCAAACTCCCATATCTCGCGAACGGATTGACCTAACCCAAAAATTCCTGTAGCGTCTGAAAATGGAAACTCGCCCGATTACAACGGTATGTGTATTTTTTCCCTAGGCCATTCTTGTTAAGCGTTTGGAGCAGCAGAATTGCGAAAAATTTTTTGCCTTCTCAACCATTTCTTGGCTTCAAACTCCCATATCTCGCGAACGGATTGACCTAACCCAAAAATTCCTGTAGCGTCTGAAAGTAGAAACTCGCCCGATTACAACGGTATGTGTATTTTTTCCCTAGGCCATTCTGGTTAAGCGTTTGGAGCAGCAGAATTGCGAAAAATTTTTTGCCTTCTCAACCATTTCTTGGCTTCAAACTCCCATATCTCGCGAACGGATTGACCTAACCCAAAAATTCCAATTGCATCTGAAAGTAGAAACTCGCCCGATTACAACGGTATGTGTATTTTTTCCCTAGGCCATTCTGGTTAAGCGTTTGGAGCAGCAGAAGTGCGAAAAATTTGTTGTCTTCTCAACCATTTCTTAGCTTCAAACTCCCATATCTCGCGAACGGATTGACCTAATCCAAAAATTCCTATTGCTTCTGAAAGTCGAAACTCGCCCGATTACAGCGGTATGTGTATTTTTACCCTAGGCCATTCTGGCTAAGCGTTTGGAGCAGCAGAATTGCGAAAAATTTTTTGCCTTCTCAACCATTTCTTGGCTTCAAACTCCCATATCTCGCGAACGGATAGACCTAACCCAAAAATTCCTGTAGCGTCTGAAAGTAGAAACTCGCCCGATTACAACGGTATGTGTATTCTTTCCCTAGGCCATTCTGGTTAAGCGTTTGGAGCAGCAGAATTGCGAAAAATTTTTTGCCTTCTCAACCATTTCTTGGCTCAAACTCCCATATCTCGCGAACGGATTGACCTAACCCAAAAATTCCAATTGCATCTGAAAGTAGAAACTCGCACGATTACAACGGTATGTGTATTTTTTCCCTAGGCCATTCTGGTTAAGCGTTTGGAGCAGCAGAAGTGCGAAAAATTTGTTGTCTTCTCAACCATTTCTTAGCTTCAAACTCCCATATCTCGCGAACGGATTGACCTAACCCAAAAATTCCTGTTGCATCTGAAAGTAGAAACTCGCCCGATTACAACGGTATGTGTATTTTTTCCCTAGGCCATTCTGGTTAAGCGTTTGGAGCAGCAGAATTTCGAAAAATTTGTTGTCTTCTCAACCATTTCTTAGCGTCAAACTCCCATATCTCGCGAAAGGATTGACCTAACCCAAAAATTCCTGTTGCATCTGAAAGTAGAAACTCGCCCGATTACAACGGTATGTGTATTTTTTCCCTAGGCCATTCTGGTTAAGCGTTTGGAGCAGCAGAATTGCGAAAAATTTTTTGCCTTCTCAACCATTCCTTGGCTTCAAACTCCCAAATCTCGCGAACGGATTGACCTAACTCAAAAATTCCTGTTGCGTCTGAAATTAGAAATTCGCCCGATTACAGCGGCATGTGTATTTTTACCCTAGGCCATTCTTGTTAAGCGTTTGGAGCAGCAGAACTGCGAAAAATTTGTTGTCTTCTCAACCATTTCTTAGCTTCAAACTCCCATATCTCGCGAACGGATTGACCTAACCCAAAAATTCCTATTGCTTCTGAAAGTCGAAACTCGCACGATTACAGCGGTATGTGTATTTTTACCCTAGGCCATTCTGGTTAAGCGTTTGGAGCAGCAGAAGTGCGAAAAATTTGTTGTCTTCTCAACAATTTCTTAGCTTCAAACTCCCATATCTCGCGAACGGATTGACCTAACCCAAAAATTCCTGTTGCATCTGAAAGTAGAAACTCGCCCGATTACAGCGGTATGTGTATTTTTTCCCTAGGCCATTCTGGTTAAGCGTTTGGAGCAGCAGAATTTCGAAAAATTTGTTGTCTTCTCAACCATTTCTTAGCGTCAAACTCCCATATCTCGCGAACGGATTGACCTAACCCAAAAGTTCCTGTTGCATCTGAAAGTAGAAACTCGCCCGATTACAACGGTATGTGTATTTTTTCCCTAGGCCATTCTGGTTAAGCGTTTGGAGCAGCAGAATTGCGAAAAATTTTTTGCCTTCTCAACCATTTCTTGGCTTCAAACTCCCATATCTCGCGAACGGATTGACCTAACCCAAAAATTCCAATTGCATCTGAAAGTAGCAACTCGCCCGATTACAACGGTATGTGTATTTTTTCCCTAGGCCATTCTGGTTAAGCGTTTGGAGCAGCAGAAGTGCGAAAAATTTGTTGTCTTCTCAACCATTTCTTAGCTTCAAACTCCCATATCTCGCGAACGGATTGACATAACCCAAAAATTCCTATTGCCTCTGAAAGTCGAAACTCGCCCGATTACAGCGGTATGTGTATTTTTACCCTAGGCCATTCTGGTTAAGCGTTTGGAGCAGCAGAATTGCGAAAAATTTTTTGCCTTCTCAACCATTTCTTGGCTTCAAACTCCCATATCTCGCGAACGGATTGACCTAACTCAAAAATTCCTGTTGCATCTGAAAGTAGAAACTCGCCCGATTACAGCGGCATGTGTATTTTTACCCTAGGCCATTCTTGTTAAGCGTTTGGAGCAGCAGAATTGCGAAAAATTTTTCGCCTTCTCAACCATTTCTTGGCTTCAAACTCCCATATCTCGCGAACGGATTGACCTAACCCAAAAATTCCTGTAGCGTCTGAAAATGGAAACTCGCCCGATTACAACGGTATGTGTATTTTTTCCCTAGGCCATTCTTGTTAAGCGTTTGGAGCAGCAGAATTGCGAAAAATTTTTTGCCTTCTCAACCATTTCCTGGCTTCAAACTCCCATATCTCGCGAACGGATTGACCTAACCCAAAAATTCCTGTAGCGTCTGAAAGTAGAAACTCGCCCGATTACAACGGTATGTGTATTTTTTCCCTAGGCCATTCTGGTTAAGCGTTTGGAGCAGCAGAAGTGCGAAAGATTTGTTGTCTTCTCAACCATTTCTTAGTTTCAAACTCCCATATCTCGCGAACGGATTGACCTAACCCAAAAATTCCTGTTGCATCTGAAAGTAGAAACTCGCCCGATTACAACGGTATGTGTATTTTTTCCCTAGGCCATTCTGGTTAAGCGTTTGGAGCAGCAGAATTGCGAAAAATTTTTTGCCTTCTCAACCATTTCTTGGCTTCAAACTCCCATATCTCGCGAACGGATTGACCTAACCCAAAAATTCCTGTAGCGTCTGAAAGTAGAAACTCGCCCGATTACAACGGTATGTGTATTTTTTCCCTAGGCCATTCTGGTTAAGCGTTTGGAGCAGCAGAATTGCGAAAAATTTTTTGCCTTCTCAACCATTTCTTGGCTTCAAACTCCCATATCTCGCGAACGGATTGACCTAACCCAAAAATTCCAATTGCATCTGAAAGTAGAAACTCGCCCGATTACAACGGTATGTGTATTTTTTCCCTAGGCCATTCTGGTTAAGCGTTTGGAGCTGCAGAAGTGCGAAAAATTTGTTGTCTTCTCAACCATTTCTTAGCTTCAAACTCCCATATCTCGCGAACGGATTGACCTAATCCAAAAATTCCTATTGCTTCTGAAAGTCGAAACTCGCCCGATTACAGCGGTATGTGTATTTTTACCCTAGGCCATTCTGGTTAAGCGTTTGGAGCAGCAGAATTGCGAAAAATTTTTTGCCTTCTCAACCATTTCTTGGCTTCAAACTCCCATATCTCGCGAACGGATAGACCTAACCCAAAAATTCCTGTAGCGTCTGAAAGTAGAAACTCGCCCGATTACAACGGTATGTGTATTCTTTCCCTAGGCCATTCTGGTTAAGCGTTTGGAGCAGCAGAATTGCGAAAAATTTTTTGCCTTCTCAACCATTTCTTGGCTCAAACTCCCATATCTCGCGAACGGATTGACCTAACCCAAAAATTCCAATTGCATCTGAAAGTAGAAACTCGCACGATTACAACGGTATGTGTATTTTTTCCCTAGGCCATTCTGGTTAAGCGTTTGGAGCAGCAGAAGTGCGAAAAATTTGTTGTCTTCTCAACCATTTCTTAGCTTCAAACTACCATATCTCGCGAACGGATTGACCTAACCCAAAAATTCCTGTTGCATCTGAAAGTAGAAACTCGCCCGATTACAACGGTATGTGTATTTTTTCCCTAGGCCATTCTGGTTAAGCGTTTGGAGCAGCAGAATTTCGAAAAATTTGTTGTCTTCTCAACCATTTCTTAGCGTCAAACTCCCATATCTCGCGAAAGGATTGACCTAACCCAAAAATTCCTGTTGCATCTGAAAGTAGAAACTCGCCCGATTACAACGGTATGTGTATTTTTTCCCTAGGCCATTCTGGTTAAGCGTTTGGAGCAGCAGAATTGCGAAAAATTTTTTGCCTTCTCAACCATTCCTTGGCTTCAAACTCCCAAATCTCGCGAACGGATTGACCTAACTCAAAAATTCCTGTTGCGTCTGAAATTAGAAACTCGCCCGATTACAGCGGCATGTGTATTTTTACCCTAGGCCATTCTTGTTAAGCGTTTGGAGCAGCAGAACTGCGAAAAATTTGTTGTCTTCTCAACCATTTCTTAGCTTCAAACTCCCATATCTCGCGAACGGATTGACCTAACCCAAAAATTCCTATTGCTTCTGAAAGTCGAAACTCGCCCGATTACAGCGGTATGTGTATTTTTACCCTAGGCCATTCTGGTTAAGCGTTTGGAGCAGCAGAAGTGCGAAAAATTTGTTGTCTTCTCAACCATTTCTTAGCTTCAAACTCCCATATCTCGCGAACGGATTGACCTAACCCAAAAATTCCTGTTGCATCTGAAAGTAGAAACTCGCCCGATTACAGCGGTATGTGTATTTTTTCCCTAGGCCATTCTGGTTAAGCGTTTGGAGCAGCAGAATTTCGAAAAATTTGTTGTCTTCTCAACCATTTCTTAGCGTCAAACTCCCATATCTCGCGAACGGATTGACCTAACCCAAAAGTTCCTGTTGCATCTGAAAGTAGAAACTCGCCCGATTACAACGGTATGTGTATTTTTTCCCTAGGCCATTCTGGTTAAGCGTTTGGAGCAGCAGAATTGCGAAAAATTTTTTGCCTTCTCAACCATTCCTTGGCTTCAAACTCCCAAATCTCGCGAACGGATTGGCCTAACTCAAAAATTCCTGTTGCGTCTGAAATTAGAAACTCGCCCGATTACAGCGGCATGTGTATTTTTACCCTAGGCCATTCTTGTTAAGCGTTTGGAGCAGCAGAACTGCGAAAAATTTGTTGTCTTCTCAACCATTTCTTAGCTTCAAACTCCCATATCTCGCGAACGGATTGACCTAACCCAAAAATTCCTATTGCTTCTGAAAGTCGAAACTCGCCCGATTACAGCGGTATGTGTATTTTTACCCTAGGCCATTCTGGTTAAGCGTTTGGAGCAGCAGAAGTGCGAAAAATTTGTTGTCTTCTCAACCATTTCTTAGCTTCAAACTCCCATATCTCGCGAACGGATTGACCTAACCCAAAAATTCCTATTGCATCTGAAAGTAGAAACTCGCCCGATTACAGCGGTATGTGTATTTTTTCCCTAGGCCATTCTGGTTAAGCGTTTGGAGCAGCAGAATTTCGAAAAATTTGTTGTCTTCTCAACCATTTCTTAGCGTCAAACTCCCATATCTCGCGAACGGATTGACCTAACCCAAAAGTTCCTGTTGCATCTGAAAGTAGAAACCCGCCCGATTACAACGGTATGTGTATTTTTTCCCTAGGCCATTCTGGTTAAGCGTTTGGAGCAGCAGAAATGCGAAAAATTTTTTGCCTTCTCAACCATTCCTTGGCTTCAAACTCCCAAATCTCGCGAACGGATTGACCTAACTCAAAAATTCCTGTTGCGTCTGAAATTAGAAACTCGCCCGATTACAGCGGCATGTGTATTTTTACCCTAGGCCATTCTTGTTAAGCGTTTGGAGCAGCAGAATTGCGAAAAATTTTTCGCCTTCTCAACCATTTCTTGGCTTCAAACTCCCATATCTCGCGAACGGATTGACCTAACCCAAAAATTCCTGTAGCGTCTGAAAATGGAAACTCGCCCGATTACAACGGTATGTGTATTTTTTCCCTAGGCCATTCTTGTTAAGCGTTTGGAGCAGCAGAATTGCGAAAAATTTTTTGCCTTCTCAACCATTTCTTGGCTTCAAACTCCCATATCTCGCGAACGGATTGACCTAACCCAAAAATTCCTGTAGCGTCTGAAAGTAGAAACTCGCCCGATTACAACGGTATGTGTATTTTTTCCCTAGGTCATTCTGGTTAAGCGTTTGGAGCAGCAGAATTGCGAAAAATTTTTTGCCTTCTCAACCATTTCTTGGCTTCAAACTCCCATATCTCGCGAACGGATTGACCTAACCCAAAAATTCCAATTGCATCTGAAAGTAGAAACTCGCCCGATTACAACGGTATGTGTATTTTTTCCCTAGGCCATTCCGGTTAAGCGTTTGGAGCAGCAGAAGTGCGAAAAAGTTGTTGTCTTCTCAACCATTTCTTAGCTTCAAACTCCCATATCTCGCGAACGGATTGACCTAAACGAAAAATTCCTGTTGCATCTGAAAGTAGAAACTCGCCCGATTACAGCGGTATGTGTATTTTTTCCCTAGGCCATTCTGGTTAAGCGTTTGGAGCAGCAGAATTGCGAAAAATTTGTTGTCTTCTCAACCATTTCTTAGCGTCAAACTGCCATATCTCGCGAACGGATTGACCTAACCCCAAAATTCCTGTTGCATCTGAAAGTCGAAGCTCGCCCGATTACAACGGTATGTGTTTTTTTTCCCTAGGCCATTCTTGTTAAGCGTTTGGAGCAGCAGAAGTGCGAAAAATTTGTTGACTTCTCAACCATTTCTTAGCTTCAAACTCCCATATCTCGCGAACGGATTGACCTAACCGAAAAATTCCTGTTGCATCTGAAAGTAGAAACTCGCCCGATTACAACGGTATGTGTATTTTTTCCCTAGGCCATTCTGGTTAAGCTTTTGGAGCAGCAGAAGTGCGAAAAAGTTGTTGTCTTCTCAACCATTTCTTAGCTTCAAACTCCCATATCTCGCGAACGGATTGACCTAAACCAAAAATTCCTGTTGCATCTGAAAGTAGAAACTCGCCCGATTACAGCGGTATGTGTATTTTTTCCTTAGGCCATTCTGGTTAAGCGTTTGGAGCAGCAGAATTGCGAAAAATTTTTTGCCTTCTCAACCATTTCTTGGCTTCAAACTCCCATATCTCGCGAACGGATTGACCTAACCCAAAAATTCCTATTGCATCTGAAAGTCGAAACTCGCCCGATTACAACGGTATGTGTATTTTTTCCCTAGGCCATTCTGGTATAGCGTTTGGAGCAGCAGAATTTCGAAAAATTTGTTGTCTTCTCAACCATTTCTTAGCGTCAAACTCCCATATCTCGCGAACGGATTGACCTAACCCAAAAATTCCTGTTGCATCTGAAAGAAGAAACTCGACCGATTACAACGGTATGTGTATTTTTTCCCTTGGGCATTCTGGTTAAGCGTTTGGAGCAGCAGAATTGCGAAAAAATTTTGGCTTCTCAAACATTTCTTGGCTTCAAACTCCCATATCTCGCGCACGGATTGACCTAACCCAAAAGTTCCTGTTGCATCTGAAAGTAGAAACTCGCCCGATTACAACGGTATGTGTATTTTTACCCTAGGCCATTCTTGTTAAGCGTTTGGAGCAGCAGAATTGCGAAAAATTTTTCGCCTTCTCAACCATTTCTTGGCTTCAAACTCCCATATCTCGCGAACGGATTGACTTAACCCAAAAATTCCTGTAGCGTCTGAAAGTAGAAACTCGCCCGATTACAACGGTATGTGTATTTTTTCCCTAGGCCATTCTTGTGAAGCGTTTGGAGCAGCAGAATTGCGAAAAATTTTTCGCCTTCTCAACCATTTCTTGGCTTCAAACTCCCATATCTCGCGAACGGATTGACCTAACCCAAAAATTCCTGTTGCATCTGAAAGTAGAAACTCGCCCGATTACAACGGTATGTGTATTTTTTCCCTAGGCCATTCTGGTTAAGCGTTTGGAACAGCAGAATTTCGAAAAATTTGTTGTCTTCTCAACCATTTCTTTGCTTCAAACTCCCATATCTCGCGAACGGATTGATCTAACCCAAAAATTCCTATTGCTTCTGAAAGTCGAAACTCGCCCGATTACAACGGTATGTGTATTTTTTCCCTAGGCCATTCTGGTTAAGCGTTTGGAGCAGCAGAAGTGCGAAAAAGTTGTTGTCTTCTCAACCATTTCTTGGCTTCAAACTCCCATATCTCGCGAACGGATTGACCTAACCCAAAAATTCCTATTGCTTCTGAAAGTCGAAGCTCGCCCGATTACAACGGTGTGTGTATTTTTTCCCTAGGCCATTCTTGTTAAGCGTTTGGAGCAGCAGAATTGCGAAAAATTTTTCGCCTTCTCAACCATTTCTTGGCTTCAAACTCCCATATCTCGCGAACGGATTGACCTAACCCAAAAATTCCTGTTGCATCTGAAAGTAGAAACTCGCCCGATTACAACGGTATATGAATTTTTTCCCTAGGCCATTCTGGTTAAGCGTTTGGAGCAGCAGAATTTCGAAAAATTTGTTGTCTTCTCAACCATTTCTTAGCGTCAAACTCCCATATCTCGCGAACGGATTGACCTAACCCAAAAATTCCTGCTGCATCTGAAAGTAGAAACTCGCCCGATTACAACGGTATGTGTATTTTTTCCCTAGGCCATTCTGGTTAAGCGTTTGGAGCAGCAGAATTGCGAAAAATTTTTTGCCTTCTCAACCATTTCTTGGCTGCAAACTCCCATATCTCGCGAACGGATTGACCTAGCTCAAAAATTCCTGTTTCGTCTGAAAGTAGAAACTCGCCCGATTACAGTGGTATGTGTATTTTTACCCTACGCCATTCTTGTTAAGCGTTTGGAGCAGCAGAATTGCGAAAAATTTTTCGCCTTCTCAACCATTTCTTGGCTTCAAACTCCCATATCTCGCGAACGGATTGACCTAACCCAAAAATTCCTGTAGCGTCTGAAAGTAGAAACTCGCCTGATTACAGCGGTATGTGTATTTTTTCCTTAGGCCATTCTGGTTAAGCGTTTGGAGCAGCAGAATTGCGAAAAATTTTTTGCCTTCTCAACCATTTCTTGGCTTCAAACTCCCATATCTCGCGAACGGATTGACCTAACCCAAAAATTCCTATTGCATCTGAAAGAAGAAACTCGACCGATTACAACGGTATGTGTATTTTTTCCCTTGGGCATTCTGGTTAAGCGTTTGGAGCAGCAGAATTGCGAAAAAATTTTGGCTTCTCAAACATTTCTTGGCTTCAAACTCCCATATCTCGCGCACGGATTGACCTAACCCAAAAGTTCCTGTTGCATCTGAAAGTAGAAACTCGCCCGATTACAACGGTATGTGTATTTTTACCCTAGGCCATTCTTGTTAAGCGTTTGGAGCAGCAGAATTGCGAAAAATTTTTCGCCTTCTCAACCATTTCTTGGCTTCAAACTCCCATATCTCGCGAACGGATTGACTTAACCCAAAAATTCCTGTAGCGTCTGAAAGTAGAAACTCGCCCGATTACAACGGTATGTGTATTTTTTCCCTAGGCCATTCTTGTGAAGCGTTTGGAGCAGCAGAATTGCGAAAAATTTTTCGCCTTCTCAACCATTTCTTGGCTTCAAACTCCCATATCTCGCGAACGGATTGACCTAACCCAAAAATTCCTGTTGCATCTGAAAGTAGAAACTCGCCCGATTACAACGGTATGTGTATTTTTTCCCTAGGCCATTCTGGTTAAGCGTTTGGAACAGCAGAATTTCGAAAAATTTGTTGTCTTCTCAACCATTTCTTTGCTTCAAACTCCCATATCTCGCGAACGGATTGATCTAACCCAAAAATTCCTATTGCTTCTGAAAGTCGAAACTCGCCCGATTACAACGGTATGTGTATTTTTTCCCTAGGCCATTCTGGTTAAGCGTTTGGAGCAGCAGAAGTGCGAAAAAGTTGTTGTCTTCTCAACCATTTCTTGGCTTCAAACTCCCATATCTCGCGAACGGATTGACCTAACCCAAAAATTCCTATTGCTTCTGAAAGTCGAAGCTCGCCCGATTACAACGGTGTGTGTATTTTTTCCCTAGGCCATTCTTGTTAAGCGTTTGGAGCAGCAGAATTGCGAAAAATTTTTCGCCTTCTCAACCATTTCTTGGCTTCAAACTCCCATATCTCGCGAACGGATTGACCTAACCCAAAAATTCCTGTTGCATCTGAAAGTAGAAACTCGCCCGATTACAACGGTATATGAATTTTTTCCCTAGGCCATTCTGGTTAAGCGTTTGGAGCAGCAGAATTTCGAAAAATTTGTTGTCTTCTCAACCATTTCTTAGCGTCAAACTCCCATATCTCGCGAACGGATTGACCTAACCCAAAAATTCCTGCTGCATCTGAAAGTAGAAACTCGCCCGATTACAACGGTATGTGTATTTTTTCCCTAGGCCATTCTGGTTAAGCGTTTGGAGCAGCAGAATTGCGAAAAATTTTTTGCCTTCTCAACCATTTCTTGGCTGCAAACTCCCATATCTCGCGAACGGATTGACCTAGCTCAAAAATTCCTGTTTCGTCTGAAAGTAGAAACTCGCCCGATTACAGTGGTATGTGTATTTTTACCCTACGCCATTCTTGTTAAGCGTTTGGAGCAGCAGAATTGCGAAAAATTTTTCGCCTTCTCAACCATTTCTTGGCTTCAAACTCCCATATCTCGCGAACGGATTGACCTAACCCAAAAATTCCTGTAGCGTCTGAAAGTAGAAACTCGCCTGATTACAACGGTATGTGTATTTTTTTCCCTAGGCCATTCTTTTTAAGCGTTTGGAGCAGCAGAATTGCGAAAAATTTTTGCCTTCTCAACCATTTCTTGGCTTCAAACTCCCATATCTCGCGAATGGATTGACCTAACCCAAAAATTCCTATTGCTTCTGAAAGTCGAAACTCGCCCGATTACAACGGTATGTGTATTTTTTCCCTAGGCCATTCTGGTTAAGCGTTTGGAGCAGCAGATTGCGAAAAATTTTTGCCTCTCACCATTTCTTGGCTTCAAACTCCCATATCTCGCGAACGGATTGACCTAACCCAAAAATTCCTATTGCTTCTGAAAGTCGAAGCTCGCCCGATTACAACGGTATGTGTATTTTTTCCCTAGGCCATTCTTGTTAAGCGTTTGGAGCAGCAGAATTGCGAAAAATTTTTTGCCTTCTCAACCATTCCTTGGCTTCAAACTCCAAATCTCGCGAACGGATTGACCTAACTCAAAAATTCCTGTTGCGTCTGAAATTAGAAACTCGCCCGATTACAGCGGCCATGTGTATTTTTACCCTAGGCCATTCTTGTTAAGCGTTTGGAGCAGCAGAACTGCGAAAAATTTGTTTGTCTTCTCAACCATTTCTTAGCGTCAAACTCCCATATCTCGCGAAAGGATTGACCTAACCCAAAAATTCCTGTTGCATCTGAAAGTAGAAACTCGCCCGATTACAACGGTATGTGTATTTTTTCCCTAGGCCATTCTGGTTAAGCGTTTGGAGCAGCAGAATTGCGAAAAATTTTTTGCCTTCTCAACCATTCCTTGGCTTCAAACTCCCAAATCTCGCGAACGGATTGACCTAACTCAAAATCCTGTTGCATCTGAAATTAGAAACTCGCCCGATTACAGCGGCATGTGTATTTTTACCCTTAGGCCATTCTTGTTAAGCGTTTGGAGCAGCAGAACTGCGAAAAATTTGTTGTCTTCTCAACCATTTCTAGCTTCAAACTCCCATATCTCGCGAACGGATTGACCTAACCCAAAATTCCTATTGCTTCTGAAAGTCGAAACTCGCCCGATTACAGCGGTATGTGTATTTTTACCCTAGGCCATTCTGGTTAAGCGTTTGGAGCAGCAGAAGTGCGAAAAATTTGTTGTCTTCTCAACCATTTCTTAGCTTCAAACTCCCATATCTCGCGAACGGATTGACCTAACCCAAAAATTCCTGTTGCATCTGAAAGTAGAAACTCGCCCGATTACAGCGGTATGTGTATTTTTTCCCTAGGCCATTCTGGTTAAGCGTTTGGAGCAGCAGAATTGCGAAAAATTTTTTGCCTTCTCAACCATTTCTTGGCTGCAAACTCCCATATCTCGCGAACGGATTGACCTAGCTCAAAAATTCCTGTTTCGTCTGAAAGTAGAAACTCGCCCGATTACAGTGGTATGTGTATTTTTACCCTACGCCATTCTTGTTAAGCGTTTGGAGCAGCAGAATTGCGAAAAATTTTTCGCCTTCTCAACCATTTCTTGGCTTCAAACTCCCATATCTCGCGAACGGATTGACCTAACCCAAAAATTCCTGTAGCGTCTGAAAGTAGAAACTCGCCTGATTACAACGGTATGTGTAATTTTTTCCCTAGGCCATTCTTTTTAAGCGTTTGGAGCAGCAGAATTGCGAAAAATTTTTTGCCTTCTCAACCATTTCTTGGCTTCAAACTCCCATATCTCGCGAATGGATTGACCTAACCCAAAAATTCCTATTGCTTCTGAAAGTCGAAACTCGCCCGATTACAACGGTATGTGTATTTTTTCCCTAGGCCATTCTGGTTAAGCGTTTGGAGCAGCAGAATTGCGAAAAATTTTTTGCCTTCTCAACCATTTCTTGGCTTCAAACTCCCATATCTCGCGAACGGATTGACCTAACCCAAAAATTCCTGTTGCGTCTGAAATTAGAAACTCGCCCGATTACAGCGGCATGTGTATTTTTACCCTAGGCCATTCTGGTTAAGCGTTTGGAGCAGCAGAATTGCGAAAAATTTTTTGCCTTCTCAACCATTCCTTGGCTTCAAACTCCCAAATCTCGCGAACGGATTGACCTAACTCAAAAATTCCTGTTGCGTCTGAAATTAGAAACTCGCCCGATTACAGCGGCATGTGTATTTTTACCCTAGGCCATTCTTGTTAAGCGTTTGGAGCAGCAGAACTGCGAAAAATTTGTTGTCTTCTCAACCATTTCTTAGCTTCAAACTCCCATATCTCGCGAACGGATTGACCTAACCCAAAAATTCCTATTGCTTCTGAAAGTCGAAACTCGCCCGATTACAGCGGTATGTGTATTTTTACCCTAGGCCATTCTGGTTAAGCGTTTGGAGCAGCAGAAGTGCGAAAAATTTGTTGTCTTCTCAACCATTTCTTAGCTTCAAACTCCCATATCTCGCGAACGGATTGACCTAACCCAAAAATTCCTGTTGCATCTGAAAGTAGAAACTCGCCCGATTACAGCGGTATGTGTATTTTTTCCCTAGGCCATTCTGGTTAAGCGTTTGGAGCAGCAGAATTTCGAAAAATTTGTTGTCTTCTCAACCATTTCTTAGCGTCAAACTCCCATATCTCGCGAACGGATTGACCTAACCCAAAAGTTCCTGTTGCATCTGAAAGTAGAAACTCGCCCGATTACAACGGTATGTGTATTTTTTCCCTAGGCCATTCTGGTTAAGCGTTTGGAGCAGCAGAATTGCGAAAAATTTTTTGCCTTCTCAACCATTCCTTGGCTTCAAACTCCCAAATCTCGCGAACGGATTGGCCTAACTCAAAAATTCCTGTTGCGTCTGAAATTAGAAACTCGCCCGATTACAGCGGCATGTGTATTTTTACCCTAGGCCATTCTTGTTAAGCGTTTGGAGCAGCAGAACTGCGAAAAATTTGTTGTCTTCTCAACCATTTCTTAGCTTCAAACTCCCATATCTCGCGAACGGATTGACCTAACCCAAAAATTCCTATTGCTTCTGAAAGTCGAAACTCGCCCGATTACAGCGGTATGTGTATTTTTACCCTAGGCCATTCTGGTTAAGCGTTTGGAGCAGCAGAAGTGCGAAAAATTTGTTGTCTTCTCAACCATTTCTTAGCTTCAAACTCCCATATCTCGCGAACGGATTGACCTAACCCAAAAATTCCTGTTGCATCTGAAAGTAGAAACTCGCCCGATTACAGCGGTATGTGTATTTTTTCCCTAGGCCATTCTGGTTAAGCGTTTGGAGCAGCAGAATTTCGAAAAATTTGTTGTCTTCTCAACCATTTCTTAGCGTCAAACTCCCATATCTCGCGAACGGATTGACCTAACCCAAAAGTTCCTGTTGCATCTGAAAGTAGAAACTCGCCCGATTACAACGGTATGTGTATTTTTTCCCTAGGCCATTCTGGTTAAGCGTTTGGAGCAGCAGAAATGCGAAAAATTTTTTGCCTTCTCAACCATTCCTTGGCTTCAAACTCCCAAATCTCGCGAACGGATTGACCTAACTCAAAAATTCCTGTTGCGTCTGAAATTAGAAACTCGCCCGATTACAGCGGCATGTGTATTTTTACCCTAGGCCATTCTTGTTAAGCGTTTGGAGCAGCAGAATTGCGAAAAATTTTTCGCCTTCTCAACCATTTCTTGGCTTCAAACTCCCATATCTCGCGAACGGATTGACCTAACCCAAAAATTCCTGTAGCGTCTGAAAATGGAAACTCGCCCGATTACAACGGTATGTGTATTTTTTCCCTAGGCCATTCTTGTTAAGCGTTTGGAGCAGCAGAATTGCGAAAAATTTTTTGCCTTCTCAACCATTTCTTGGCTTCAAACTCCCATATCTCGCGAACGGATTGACCTAACCCAAAAATTCCTGTAGCGTCTGAAAGTAGAAACTCGCCCGATTACAACGGTATGTGTATTTTTTCCCTAGGCCATTCTGGTTAAGCGTTTGGAGCAGCAGAATTGCGAAAAATTTTTTGCCTTCTCAACCATTTCTTGGCTTCAAACTCCCATATCTCGCGAACGGATTGACCTAACCCAAAAATTCCAATTGCATCTGAAAGTAGAAACTCGCCCGATTACAACGGTATGTGAATTTTTTCCCTAGGCCATTCTGGTTAAGCGTTTGGAGCAGCAGAAGTGCGAAAAATTTTTTGCCTTCTCAACCATTTCTTGGCTTCAAACTCCCAAATCTCGCGAACGGATTGACCTAACTCAAAAATTCCTGTTGCGTCTGAAATTAGAAACTCGCCCGATTACAGCGGCATGTGTATTTTTACCCTAGGCCATTCTGGTTAAGCGTTTGGAGCAGCAGAATTGCGAAAAATTTTTTGCCTTCTCAACCATTTCTTGGCCTCAAACTCCCATATCTCGCGAACGGATAGACCTAACCCAAAAATTCCTGTAGCGTCTGAAAGTAGAAACTCGCCCGATTACAACCGTATGTGTATTCTTTCCCTAGGCCATTCTGGTTAAGCGTTTGGAGCAGCAGAATTGCGAAAAATTTTCTGCCTTCTCAACCATTTCTTGGCTTCAAACTCCCATATCTCGCGAACGGATTGACCTAACCCAAAAATTCCAATTGCATCTGAAAGTAGAAACTTGCCCGATTACAACGGTATGTGTATTTTTTCCCTAGGCCATTCTGGTTAAGCGTTTGGAGCAGCAGAAGTGCGAAAAATTTGTTGTCTTCTCAACCATTTCTTAGCTTCAAACTCCCATATCTCGCGAACGGATTGACCTAACCCAAAAATTCCTGTTGCATCTGAAAGTAGAAACTCGCCCGATTACAACGGTATGTGTATTTTTTCCCCAGACCATTCTTGTTAAGCGTTTGGAGCAGCAGAATTGCGAAAAATTTTTTGCCTTCTCAACCATTTCTTGGCTTCAAACTCCCATGTCTCGCGAACGGATTGACCTAACCCAAAAATTCCTATTGATTCTGAAAGTCGAAACTCGCCCGATTACAACGGTATGTGTATTTTTTCCCTAGGCCATTCCGGTTAAGCGTTTGGAGCAGCAGAAGTGCGAAAAAGTTGTTGTCTTCTCAACCATTTCTTAGCTTCAAACTCCCATATCTCGCGAACGGATTGACCTAAACGAAAAATTCCTGTTGCATCTGAAAGTAGAAACTCGCCCGATTACAGCGGTATGTGTATTTTTTCCCTAGGCCATTCTGGTTAAGCGTTTGGAGCAGCAGAATTGCGAAAAATTTGTTGTCTTCTCAACCATTTCTTAGCGTCAAACTGCCATATCTCGCGAACGGATTGACCTAACCCCAAAATTCCTGTTGCATCTGAAAGTCGAAGCTCGCCCGATTACAACGGTATGTGTTTTTTTTCCCTAGGCCATTCTTGTTAAGCGTTTGGAGCAGCAGAAGTGCGAAAAATTTGTTGACTTCTCAACCATTTCTTAGCTTCAAACTCCCATATCTCGCGAACGGATTGACCTAACCGAAAAATTCCTGTTGCATCTGAAAGTAGAAACTCGCCCGATTACAGCGATATGTGTATTTTTACCCTAGGCCATTCTGGTTAAGCGTTTGGAGCAGCAGAATTGCGAAAAGTTTTTTGCCTTCTCAACCATTTCTTGGCTTCAAACTCCCATGTCTCGCGAACGGATTGACCTAACCCAAAAATTCCTATTGATTCTGAAAGTCGAAACTCGCCCGATTACAACGGTATGTGTATTTTTTCCCTAGGCCATTCCGGTTAAGCGTTTGGAGCAGCAGAATTGCGAAAAAGTTGTTGTCTTCTCAACCATTTCTTAGCTTCAAACTCCCATATCTCGCGAACGGATTGACCTAAACGAAAAATTCCTGTTGCATCTGAAAGTAGAAACTCGCCCGATTACAGCGGTATGTGTATTTTTTCCCTAGGCCATTCTGGTTAAGCGTTTGGAGCAGCAGAATTGCGAAAAATTTGTTGTCTTCTCAACCATTTCTTAGCGTCAAACTGCCATATCTCGCGAACGGATTGACCTAACCCCAAAATTCCTGTTGCATCTGAAAGTCGAAGCTCGCCCGATTACAACGGTATGTGTTTTTTTTCCCTAGGCCATTCTTGTTAAGCGTTTGGAGCAGCAGAAGTGCGAAAAATTTGTTGACTTCTCAACCATTTCTTAGCTTCAAACTCCCATATCTCGCGAACGGATTGACCTAACCGAAAAATTCCTGTTGCATCTGAAAGTAGAAACTCGCCCGATTACAACGGTATGTGTATTTTTTCCCTAGGCCATTCTGGTTAAGCTTTTGGAGCAGCAGAAGTGCGAAAAAGTTGTTGTCTTCTCAACCATTTCTTAGCTTCAAACTCCCATATCTCGCGAACGGATTGACCTAAACCAAAAATTCCTGTTGCATCTGAAAGTAGAAACTCGCCCGATTACAGCGGTATGTGTATTTTTTCCCTAGGCCATTCTGGTTAAGCGTTTGGAGCAGCAGAATTGCGAAAAATTTTTTGCCTTCTCAACCATTTCTTGGCTTCAAACTCCCATATCTCGCGAACGGATTGACCTAACCCAAAAATTCCTATTGCATCTGAAAGTCGAAACTCGCCCGATTACAACGGTATGTGTATTTTTTCCCTAGGCCATTCTGGTATAGCGTTTGGAGCAGCAGAATTTCGAAAAATTTGTTGTCTTCTCAACCATTTCTTAGCGTCAAACTCCCATATCTCGCGAACGGATTGACCTAACCCAAAAATTCCTGTTGCATCTGAAAGAAGAAACTCGACCGATTACAACGGTATGTGTATTTTTTCCCTTGGGCATTCTGGTTAAGCGTTTGGAGCAGCAGAATTGCGAAAAAATTTTGGCTTCTCAAACATTTCTTGGCTTCAAACTCCCATATCTCGCGCACGGATTGACCTAACCCAAAAGTTCCTGTTGCATCTGAAAGTAGAAACTCGCCCGATTACAACGGTATGTGTAATTTTTAACCCTAGGCCATTCTTGTTAAGCGTTTGGAGCAGCAGAATTGCGAAAAATTTGTCGCCTTTTCAACCATTTCTTGGCTTCAAACTCCATATCTCGCGAACGGATTGACTTAACCCAAAAATTCCTGTAGCGTCTGAAGTAGAAACTCGCCCGATTACAACGGTATGTGTATTTTTTCCCTAGGCTATTCTTGTGAAGCGTTTGGAGCAGCAGAATTGCGAAAAATTTTTCGCCTTCTCAACCATTTCTTGGCTTCAAACTCCCATATCTCGCGAACGGATTGACCTAACCCAAAAATTCCTGTTGCATCTGAAAGTAGAAACTCGCCCGATTACAACGGTATGTGTATTTTTTTCCCTAGGCCATTCTGGTTAAGCGTTTGGAACAGCAGAATTTCGAAAAATTTGTTGTCTTCTCAACCATTTCTTTGCTTCAAACTCCCATATCTCGCGAACGGATTGATCTAACCCAAAAATTCCTATTGCTTCTGAAAGTCGAAACTCGCCCGATTACAACGGTATGTGTATTTTTTCCCTAGGCCATTCTGGTTAAGCGTTTGGAGCAGCAGAAGTGCGAAAAAGTTGTTGTCTTCTCAACCATTTCTTGGCTTCAAACTCCCATATCTCGCGAACGGATTGACCTAACCCAAAAATTCCTATTGCTTCTGAAAGTCGAAGCTCGCCCGATTACAACGGTGTGTGTATTTTTTCCCTAGGCCATTCTTGTTAAGCGTTTGGAGCAGCAGAATTTCGAAAAATTTGTTGTCTTCTCAACCATTTCTTAGCGTCAAACTCCCATATCTCGCGAACGGATTGACCTAACCCAAAAATTCCTGCTGCATCTGAAAGTAGAAACTCGCCCGATTACAACGGTATGTGTATTTTTTCCCTAGGCCATTCTGGTTAAGCGTTTGGAGCAGCAGAATTGCGAAAAATTTTTTGCCTTCTCAACCATTTCTTGGCTGCAAACTCCCATATCTCGCGAACGGATTGACCTAGCTCAAAAATTCCTGTTTCGTCTGAAAGTAGAAACTCGCCCGATTACAGTGGTATGTGTATTTTTACCCTACGCCATTCTTGTTAAGCGTTTGGAGCAGCAGAATTGCGAAAAATTTTTCGCCTTCTCAACCATTTCTTGGCTTCAAACTCCCATATCTCGCGAACGGATTGACCTAACCCAAAAATTCCTGTAGTGTCTGAAAGTAGAAACTCGCCTGATTACAACGGTATGTGTATTTTTTCCCTAGGCCATTCTTTTTAAGCGTTTGGAGCAGCAGAATTGCGAAAAATTTTTTGCTTTCTCAACCATTTCTTGGCTTCAAACTCCCATATCTCGCGAATGGATTGACCTAACCCAAAAATTCCTATTGCTTCTGAAAGTCGAAACTCGCCCGATTACAACGGTATGTGTATTTTTTCCCTAGGCCATTCTGGTTAAGCGTTTGGAGCAGCAGAATTGCGAAAAATTTTTTGCCTTCTCAACCATTTCTTGGCTTCAAACTCCCATATCTCGCGAACGGATTGACCTAACCCAAAAATTCCTATTGCTTCTGAAAGTCGAAGCTCGCCCGATTACAACGGTATGTGTATTTTTTCCCTAGGCCATTCTTGTTAAGCGTTTGGAGCAGCAGAATTGCGAAAAATTTTTCGCCTTCTCAACCATTTCTTGGCTTCAAACTCCCATATCTCGCGAACGGATTGACCTAACCCAAAAATTCCAGTTGCATCTGAAAGTAGAAACTCGCCCGATTACAACGGTATGTGTATTTTTTCCCTAGGCCATTCTGGTTAAGCGTTTGGAGCAGCAGAATTTCGAAAAATTTGTTATCTTCTGAACCATTTCTTAGCGTAAAACTCCCATATCTCGCGAACGGATTGACCTAACCCAAAAATTCCTGTAGCGTCTGAAAGTAGAAACTCGCCCGATTACAACGGTATGTGTATTTTTTCCCTAGGCCATTCTTGTGAAGCGTTTGGAGCAGCAGAATTGCGAAAAATTTTTCGCCTTCTCAACCATTTCTTGGCTTCAAACTCCCATATCTCGCGAACGGATTGACCTAACCCAAAAATTCCTGTTGCATCTGAAAGTAGAAACTCGCCCGATTACAACGGTATGTGTATTTTTTCCCTAGGCCATTCTGGTTAAGCGTTTGGAACAAGCAGAATTGCGAAAAATTTTTTGCCTTCTCAACCATTCCTTGGCTTCAAACTCCCATATCTCGCGAACGGATTGTAATAACTCAAAAATTCCTGTTGCGTCTGAAAGTAGAAACTCGCCCGATTACAGGGGTATGTGTATTTTTACCCTAGGCCATTCTTGTTAAGCGTTTGGAGCAGCAGAATTGCGAAAAATTTTTCGCCTTCGCAACCATTTCTTGACTTCAAACTCCCATATCTCTCGAACGGATTGACCTAACCCAAAAATTCCTGTAGCGTCTGAAAGTAGAATCTCGCCCGATTACAACGGTATGTGTATTTTTTCCCTAGGCCATTCTTGTGAAGCGTTTGGAGCAGCAGAATTGCGAAAAATTTTTTGCCTTCTCAACCGTTTCGTGGCTTCAAACTCCCATATCTCGCGAACGGATTGAACTAACCCAAAAATTCCTATTGCTTCTGAAAGTCGAAGCTCGCCCGATTACAACGGTATGTGTATTTTTTCCCTAGGCCATTCTTGTTAAGCGTTTGGAGCAGCAGAATTGCGAAAAATTTTTTGCCTTCTCAACCATTTCTTGGCTTCAAACTCCTATATCTCGCGAACGGATTGACCTAACCCAAAAATTCCTATTGCTTCTGAAAGTAGAAACTCGCCCGATTACAACTGTATGTGTATTTTTTCCCTAGGCCATTCTGGTTAAGCGTTTGGAGCAGCAGAAGTGCGAAAAATTTGTTGTCTTCTCAACCATTTCTTAGCTTCAAACTCCCATATCTCGCGAACGGATTGACCTAACCGAAAAATTCCTGTTGCATCTGAAAGTAGAAACTCGCCCGATTACAACGGTATGTGTATTTTTTCCCTAGGCCATTCTTGTTAAGCGTTTGGAGCAGCAGAATTGCGAAAAATTTGTTGCCTTCTCAACCATTTCTTGGCTTCAAACTCCCATATCTCGCGAACGGATTGATCTAACCCAAAAATTCCTGTTGCATCTGAAAGTAGAAACTCGCCCGATTACAACGGTATGTGTATTTTTTCCCTAGGCTATTCTTGATAAGCGTTTGGAGCAGCAGAATTGCGAAAAATTTTTTGCCTTCTCAACAATTTCTTTGCTTCAAACTCCCATATCTCGCGAACGGATTGACCTAACCCAAAAATTCCTGCTGCATCTGAAAGTAGAAACTCGCCCGATTACAACGGTGTGTGTATTTTTTCCCTAGGCCATTCTGGTTAAGCGTTTGGAGCAGCAGAATTGCGAAAAATTTTTTGCCTTCTCAACCATTTCTTGGCTGCAAACTCCCATATCTCGCGAACGGATTGACCTAGCTCAAAAATTCCTGTTTCGTCTGAAAGTAGAAACTCGCCCGATTACAGTGGTATGTGTATTTTTACCCTACGCCATTCTTGTTAAGCGTTTGGAGCAGCAGAATTGCGAAAAATTTTTCGCCTTCTCAACCATTTCTTGGCTTCAAACTCCCATATCTCGCGAACGGATTGACCTAACCCAAAAATTCCTGTAGCGTCTGAAAGTAGAAACTCGCCCGATTACAACGGTATGTGTATTTTTTCCCTAGGCCATTCTGGTTAAGCGTTTGGAGCAGCAGAATTGCGAAAAATTTTTTGCCTTCTCAACCATTTCTTGGCTTCAAACTCCCATATCTCGCGAACGGATTGACCTAACCCAAAAATTCCTATTGCTTCTGAAAGTCGAAGCTCGCCCGATTACAACGGTATGTGTATTTTTTCCCTAGGCCATTCTTGTTAAGCGTTTGGAGCAGCAGAATTGCGAAAAATTTTTCGCCTTCTCAACCATTTCTTGGCTTCAAACTCCCATATCTCGCGAACGGATTGACCTAACCCAAAAATTCCAGTTGCATCTGAAAGTAGAAACTCGCCCGATTACAACGGTATGTGTATTTTTTCCCTAGGCCATTCTGGTTAAGCCTTTGGAGCAGCAGAATTTCGAAAAATTTGTTGTCTTCTCAACCATTTCTTAGCGTAAAACTCCCATATCTCGCGAACGGATTGACCTAACCCAAAAATTCCTGTTGCATCTGAAAGTAGAAGCTCGCCCGATTACAACGGTATGTGTACTTTTTCCCTAGGCCATTCTGGTTAAGCGTTTGGAGCAGCAGAATTGCGAAAAATTTGTTGCCTTCTCAACCATTCCTTGGCTTCAAACTCCCATATCTCGCGAACGGATTGTAATAACTCAAAAATTCCTGTTGCGTCTGAAAGTAGAAACTCGCCCGATTACAGGGGTATGTGTATTTTTACCCTAGGCCATTCTTGTTAAGCGTTTGGAGCAGCAGAATTGCGAAAAATTTTTCGCCTTCGCAACCATTTCTTGACTTCAAACTCCCATATCTCTCGAACGGATTGACCTAACCCAAAAATTCCTGTAGCGTCTGAAAGTAGAATCTCGCCCGATTACAACGGTATGTGTATTTTTTCCCTAGGCCATTCTTGTGAAGCGTTTGGAGCAGCAGAATTGCGAAAAATTTTTTGCCTTCTCAACCGTTTCTTGGCTTCAAACTCCCATATCTCGCGAACGGATTGAACTAACCCAAAAATTCCTATTGCTTCTGAAAGTCGAAGCTCGCCCGATTACAACGGTATGTGTATTTTTTCCCTAGGCCATTCTTGTTAAGCGTTTGGAGCAGCAGAATTGCGAAAAATTTTTTGCCTTCTCAACCATTTCTTGGCTTCAAACTCCTATATCTCGCGAACGGATTGACCTAACCCAAAAATTCCTATTGCTTCTGAAAGTAGAAACTCGCCCGATTACAACTGTATGTGTATTTTTTCCCTAGGCCATTCTGGTTAAGCGTTTGGAGCAGCAGAAGTGCGAAAAATTTGTTGTCTTCTCAACCATTTCTTAGCTTCAAACTCCCATATCTCGCGAACGGATTGACCTAACCGAAAAATTCCTGTTGCATCTGAAAGTAGAAACTCGCCCGATTACAACGGTATGTGTATTTTTTCCCTAGGCCATTCTTGTTAAGCGTTTGGAGCAGCAGAATTGCGAAAAATTTGTTGCCTTCTCAACCATTTCTTGGCTTCAAACTCCCATATCTCGCGAACGGATTGATCTAACCCAAAAATTCCTGTTGCATCTGAAAGTAGAAACTCGCCCGATTACAACGGTATGTGTATTTTCTCCCTAGGCTATTCTTGATAAGCGTTTGGAGCAGCAGAATTGCGAAAAATTTTTTGCCTTCTCAACAATTTCTTTGCTTCAAACTCCCATATCTCGCGAACGGATTGACCTAACCCAAAAATTCCTGTAGCGTCTGAAAGTAGAAACTCGCCCGATTACAACGGTATGTGTATTTTTTCCCTAGGCCATTCTGGTTAAGCGTTTGGAGCAGCAGAATTGCGAAAAATTTTTTGCCTTCTCAACCATTTCTTGGCTTCAAACTCCCATATCTCGCGAACGGATTGACCTAACCCAAAAATTCCTATTGCTTCTGAAAGTCGAAGCTCGCCCGATTACAACGGTATGTGTATTTTTTCCCTAGGCCATTCTTGTTAAGCGTTTGGAGCAGCAGAATTGCGAAAAATTTTTCGCCTTCTCAACCATTTCTTGGCTTCAAACTCCCATATCTCGCGAACGGATTGACCTAACCCAAAAATTCCAGTTGCATCTGAAAGTAGAAACTCGCCCGATTACAACGGTATGTGTATTTTTTCCCTAGGCCATTCTGGTTAAGCGTTTGGAGCAGCAGAATTTCGAAAAATTTGTTGTCTTCTCAACCATTTCTTAGCGTAAAACTCCCATATCTCGCGAACGGATTGACCTAACCCAAAAATTCCTGTTGCATCTGAAAGTAGAAGCTCGCCCGATTACAACGGTATGTGTACTTTTTCCCTAGGCCATTCTGGTTAAGCGTTTGGAGCAGCAGAATTGCGAAAAATTTTTTGCCTTCTCAACCATTCCTTGGCTTCAAACTCCCATATCTCGCGAACGGATTGTAATAACTCAAAAATTCCTGTTGCGTCTGAGAGTAGAAACTCGCCCGATTACAGGGGTATGTGTATTTTTACCCTAGGCCATTCTTGTTAAGCGTTTGGAGCAGCAGAATTGCGAAAAATTTTTCGCCTTCGCAACCATTTCTTGACTTCAAACTCCCATATCTCTCGAACGGATTGACCTAACCCAAAAATTCCTGTAGCGTCTGAAAGTAGAATCTCGCCCGATTACAACGGTATGTGTATTTTTTCCCTAGGCCATTCTTGTGAAGCGTTTGGAGCAGCAGAATTGCGAAAAATTTTTTGCCTTCTCAACCGTTTCTTGGCTTCAAACTCCCATATCTCGCGAACGGATTGAACTAACCCAAAAATTCCTATTGCTTCTGAAAGTCGAAGCTCGCCCGATTACAACGGTATGTGTATTTTTTCCCTAGGCCATTCTTGTTAAGCGTTTGGAGCAGCAGAATTGCGAAAAATTTTTTGCCTTCTCAACCATTTCTTGGCTTCAAACTCCTATATCTCGCGAACGGATTGACCTAACCCAAAAATTCCTATTGCTTCTGAAAGTAGAAACTCGCCCGATTACAACTGTATGTGTATTTTTTCCCTAGGCCATTTTGGTTAAGCGTTTGGAGCAGCAGAAGTGCGAAAAATTTGTTGTCTTCTCAACCATTTCTTAGCTTCAAACTCCCATATCTCGCGAACGGATTGACCTAACCGAAAAATTCCTGTTGCATCTGAAAGTAGAAACTCGCCCGATTACAACGGTATGTGTATTTTTTCCCTAGGCCATTCTTGTTAAGCGTTTGGAGCAGCAGAATTGCGAAAAATTTGTTGCCTTCTCAACCATTTCTTGGCTTCAAACTCCCATATCTCGCGAACGGATTGATCTAACCCAAAAATTCCTGTTGCATCTGAAAGTAGAAACTCGCCCGATTACAACGGTATGTGTATTTTTTCCCTAGGCTATTCTTGATAAGCGTTTGGAGCAGCAGAATTGCGAAAAATTTTTTGCCTTCTCAACAATTTCTTTGCTTCAAACTCCCATATCTCGCGAACGGATTGACCTAACCCAAAAATTCCTGCTGCATCTGAAAGTAGAAACTCGCCCGATTACAACGGTGTGTGTATTTTTTCCCTAGGCCATTCTGGTTAAGCGTTTGGAGCAGCAGAATTGCGAAAAATTTTTTGCCTTCTCAACCATTTCTTGGCTGCAAACTCCCATATCTCGCGAACGGATTGACCTAGCTCAAAAATTCCTGTTTCGTCTGAAAGTAGAAACTCGCCCGATTACAGTGGTATGTGTATTTTTACCCTACGCCATTCTTGTTAAGCGTTTGGAGCAGCAGAATTGCGAAAAATTTTTCGCCTTCTCAACCATTTCTTGGCTTCAAACTCCCATATCTCGCGAACGGATTGACCTAACCCAAAAATTCCTGTAGCGTCTGAAAGTAGAAACTCGCCCGATTACAACGGTATGTGTATTTTTTCCCTAGGCCATTCTGGTTAAGCGTTTGGAGCAGCAGAATTGCGAAAAATTTTTTGCCTTCTCAACCATTTCTTGGCTTCAAACTCCCATATCTCGCGAACGGATTGACCTAACCCAAAAATTCCTATTGCTTCTGAAAGTCGAAGCTCGCCCGATTACAACGGTATGTGTATTTTTTCCCTAGGCCATTCTTGTTAAGCGTTTGGAGCAGCAGAATTGCGAAAAATTTTTCGCCTTCTCAACCATTTCTTGGCTTCAAACTCCCATATCTCGCGAACGGATTGACCTAACCCAAAAATTCCAGTTGCATCTGAAAGTAGAAACTCGCCCGATTACAACGGTATGTGTATTTTTTCCCTAGGCCATTCTGGTTAAGCGTTTGGAGCAGCAGAATTTCGAAAAATTTGTTGTCTTCTCAACCATTTCTTAGCGTAAAACTCCCATATCTCGCGAACGGATTGACCTAACCCAAAAATTCCTGTTGCATCTGAAAGTAGAAACTCGCCCGATTACAACGGTATGTGTACTTTTTCCCTAGGCCATTCTGGTTAAGCGTTTGGAGCAGCAGAATTGCGAAAAATTTTTTGCCTTCTCAACCATTCCTTGGCTTCAAACTCCCATATCTCGCGAACGGATTGAAGTAACTCAAAAATTCCTGTTGCGTCTGAAAGTAGAAACTCGCCCGATTACAGGGGTATGTGTATTTTTACCCTAGGCCATTCTTGTTAAGCGTTTGGAGCAGCAGAATTGCGAAAAATTTTTCGCCTTCGCAACCATTTCTTGACTTCAAACTCCCATATCTCTCGAACGGATTGACCTAACCCAAAAATTCCTGTTGCGTCTGAAAGTAGAAACTCGCCCGATTACAGGGGTATGTGTATTTTTACCCTAGGCCATTCTTGTTAAGCGTTTGGAGCAGCAGAATTGCGAAAAATTTTTCGCCTTCGCAACCATTTCTTGACTTCAAACTCCCATATCTCTCGAACGGATTGACCTAACCCAAAAATTCCTGTAGCGTCTGAAAGTAGAATCTCGCCCGATTACAACGGTATGTGTATTTTTTCCCTAGGCCATTCTTGTGAAGCGTTTGGAGCAGCAGAATTGCGAAAAATTTTTTGCCTTCTCAACCATTTCTTGGCTTCAAACTCCCATATCTCGCGAACGGATTGAACTAACCCAAAAATTCCTATTGCTTCTGAAAGTCGAAGCTCGCCCGATTACAACGGTATGTGTATTTTTTCCCTAGGCCATTCTTGTTAAGCGTTTGGAGCAGCAGAATTGCGAAAAATTTTTTGCCTTCTCAACCATTTCTTGGCTTCAAACTCCCATATCTCGCGAACGGATTGACCTAACCCAAAAATTCCTATTGCTTCTGAAAGTAGAAACTCGCCCGATTACAACTGTATGTGTATTTTTTCCCTAGGCCATTCTGGTTAAGCGTTTGGAGCAGCAGAAGTGCGAAAAATTTGTTGTCTTCTCAACCATTTCTTAGCTTCAAACTCCCATATCTCGCGAACGGATTGACCTAACCGAAAAATTCCTGTTGCATCTGAAAGTAGAAACTCGCCCGATTACAACGGTATGTGTATTTTTTCCCTAGGCCATTCTTGTTAAGCGTTTGGAGCAGCAGAATTGCGAAAAATTTGTTGCCTTCTCAACCATTTCTTGGCTTCAAACTCCCATATCTCGCGAACGGATTGATCTAACCCAAAAATTCCTGTTGCATCTGAAAGTAGAAACTCGCCCGATTACAACGGTATGTGTATTTTTTCCCTAGGCTATTCTTGATAAGCGTTTGGAGCAGCAGAATTGCGAAAAATTTTTTGCCTTCTCAACAATTTCTTTGCTTCAAACTCCCATATCTCGCGAACGGATTGACCTAACCCAAAAATTCCTGCTGCATCTGAAAGTAGAAACTCGCCCGATTACAACGGTGTGTGTATTTTTTCCCTAGGCCATTCTGGTTAAGCGTTTGGAGCAGCAGAATTGCGAAAAATTTTTTGCCTTCTCAACCATTTCTTGGCTGCAAACTCCCATATCTCGCGAACGGATTGACCTAGCTCAAAAATTCCTGTTTCGTCTGAAAGTAGAAACTCGCCCGATTACAGTGGTATGTGTATTTTTACCCTACGCCATTCTTGTTAAGCGTTTGGAGCAGCAGAATTGCGAAAAATTTTTCGCCTTCTCAACCATTTCTTGGCTTCAAACTCCCATATCTCGCGAACGGATTGACCTAACCCAAAAATTCCTGTAGCGTCTGAAAGTAGAAACTCGCCTGATTACAACGGTATGTGTATTTTTTCCCTAGGCCATTCTTTTTAAGCGTTTGGAGCAGCAGAATTGCGAAAAATTTTTTGCCTTCTCAACCATTTCTTGGCTTCAAACTCCCATATCTCGCGAATGGATTGACCTAACCCCAAAAATTCCTATTGCTTCTGAAAGTCGAAACTCGCCCGATTACAACGGTATGTGTATTTTTTCCCTAGGCCATTCTGGTTAAGCGTTTGGAGCAGCAGAATTGCGAAAAATTTTTTGCCTTCTCAACCATTTCTTGGCTTCAAACTCCCATATCTCGCGAACGGATTGACCTAACCCAAAAATTCCTATTGCTTCTGAAAGTCGAAGCTCGCCCGATTACAACGGTATGTGTATTTTTTCCCTAGGCCATTCTTGTTAAGCGTTTGGAGCAGCAGAATTGCGAAAAATTTTTCGCCTTCTCAACCATTTCTTGGCTTCAAACTCCCATATCTCGCGAACGGATTGACCTAACCCAAAAATTCCAGTTGCATCTGAAAGTAGAAACTCGCCCGATTACAACGGTATGTGTATTTTTTCCCTAGGCCATTCTGGTTAAGCGTTTGGAGCAGCAGAATTTCGAAAAATTTGTTGTCTTCTCAACTATTTCTTAGCGTAAAACTCCCATATCTCGCGAACGGATTGACCTAACCCAAAAATTCCTGTTGCATCTGAAAGTAGAAACTCGCCCGATTACAACGGTATGTGTACTTTTTCCCTATGCCATTCTGGTTAAGCGTTTGGAGCAGCAGAATTGCGAAAAATTTTTTGCCTTCTCAACCATTCCTTGGCTTCAAACTCCCATATCTCGCGAACGGATTGACCTAACTCAAAAATTCCTGTTGCGTCTGAAAGTAGAAACTCGCCCGATTACAGGGGTATGTGTATTTTTACCCTAGGCCATTCTTGTTAAGCGTTTGGAGCAGCAGAATTGCGAAAAATTTTTCGCCTTCGCAACCATTTCTTGGCTTCAAACTCCCATATCTCTCGAACGGATTGACCTAACCCAAAAATTCCTGTAGCGTCTGAAAGTAGAATCTCGCCCGATTACAACGGTATGTGTATTTTTTCCCTAGGCCATTCTTGTGAAGCGTTTGGAGCAGCAGAATTGCGAAAAATTTTTTGCCTTCTCAACCATTTCCTGGCTTCAAACTCCCATATCTCGCGAACGGATTGAACTAACCCAAAAATTCCTATTGCTTCTGAAAGTCGAAGCTCGCCCGATTACAACGGTATGTATATTTTTTCCCTAGGCCATTCTTGTTAAGCTTTTGGAGCAGCAGAATTGCGAAAAATTTTTTGCCTTCTCAACCATTTCTTGGCTTCAAACTCCCATATCTCGCGAACGGATTGACCTAACCCAAAAATTCCTATTGCTTCTGAAAGTAGAAACTCGCCCGATTACAACTGTATGTGTATTTTTTCCCTAGGCCATTCTGGTTAAGCGTTTGGAGCAGCAGAAGTGCGAAAAATTTGTTGTCTTCTCAACCATTTCTTAGCTTCAAACTCCCATATCTCGCGAACGGATTGACCTAACCGAAAAATTCCTGTTGCATCTGAAAGTAGAAACTCGCCCGATTACAACGGTATGTGTATTTTTTCCCTAGGCCATTCTTGTTAAGCGTTTGGAGCAGCAGAATTGCGAAAAATTTGTTGCCTTCTCAACCATTTCTTTGCTTCAAACTCCCATATCTCGCGAACGGATTGACCTAACCCAAAAATTCCTATTGCTTCTGAAAGTCGAAACTCGCCCGATTACAACGGTATGTGTATTTTTTGCCTAGGCCATTCTGGTTAAGCGTTTGGAGCAGCAGAAGTGCGAAAAAGTTGTTGTCTTCTCAACCATTTCTTAGCTTCAAACTCCCATATCTCGCGAACGGATTGACCTAAACCAAAAATTCCTGTTGCATCTGAAAGTAGAAACTCGCCCGATTGCAACGGTATGTGTATTTTTTCCCTAGGCCATTCTGGTTAAGCGTTTGGAGCAGCAGTATTGCGAAAAATTTTTTGCCTTCTCAACCATTTCTTGGCTTCAAACTCCAATATCTCGCGAACGGATTAACCTAACCCAAAAATTCCTATTGCATCTGAAAGTAGAAACTCGCCCGATTACAACGGTATGTGTATTTTTTCCCTAGGCCATTCTGGTTAAGCGTTTGGAGCAGCAGAATTTCGAAAAATTTGTTGTCTTCTCAACCATTTCTTGGCTTCAAACTCCCATATCTCGCGAACGGATTGACCTAACCCAAAAATTCCTATTGCTTCTGAAAGTAGAAACTCGCCGGATTACAACTGTATGTGTATTTTTTCCCTAGGCCATTCTGGTTAAGCGTTTGGAGCAGCAGAAGTGCGAAAAATTTGTTGTCTTCTCAACCATTTCTTAGCTTCAAACTCCCATATCTCGCGAACGGATTGACCTAACCGAAAAATTCCTGTTGCATCTGAAAGTAGAAACTCGCCCGATTACAACGGTATGTGTATTTTTTCCCTAGGCCATTCTTGTTAAGCGTTTGGAGCAGCAGAAGTGCGAAAAATTTGTTGTCTTCTCAACCATTTCTTAGCTTCAAACTCCCATATCTCGCGAACGGATTGACCTAACCGAAAAATTCCTGTTGCATCTGAAAGTAGAAACTCGCCCGATTACAACGGTATGTGTATTTTTTCCCTAGGCCATTCTTGTTAAGCGTTTGGAGCAGCAGAATTGCGAAAAATTTGTTGCCTTCTCAACCATTTCTTTGCTTCAAACTCCCATATCTCGCGAACGGATTGACCTAACCCAAAAATTCCTATTGCTTCTGAAAGTCGAAACTCGCCCGATTACAACGGTATGTGTATTTTTTGCCTAGGCCATTCTGGTTAAGCGTTTGGAGCAGCAGAAGTGCGAAAAAGTTGTTGTCCTCTCAACCATTTCTTAGCTTCAAACTCCCATATCTCGCGAACGGATTGACCTAAACCAAAAATTCCTGTTGCATCTGAAAGTAGAAACTCGCCCGATTGCAACGGTATGTGTATTTTTTCCCTAGGCCATTCTGGTTAAGCGTTTGGAGCAGCAGTATTGCGAAAAATTTTTTGCCTTCTCAACCATTTCTTGGCTTCAAACTCCAATATCTCGCGAACGGATTAACCTAACCCAAAAATTCCTATTGCATCTGAAAGTAGAAACTCGCCCGATTACAACGGTATGTGTATTTTTTCCCTAGGCCATTCTGGTTAAGCGTTTGGAGCAGCAGAATTTCGAAAAATTTGTTGTCTTCTCAACCATTTCTTGGCTTCAAACTCCCATATCTCGCGAACGGATTGACCTAACCCAAAAATTCCTATTGCTTCTGAAAGTAGAAACTCGCCGGATTACAACTGTATGTGTATTTTTTCCCTAGGCCATTCTGGTTAAGCGTTTGGAGCAGCAGAAGTGCGAAAAATTTGTTGTCTTCTCAACCATTTCTTAGCTTCAAACTCCCATATCTCGCGAACGGATTGACCTAACCGAAAAATTCCTGTTGCATCTGAAAGTAGAAACTCGCCCGATTACAACGGTATGTGTATTTTTTCCCTAGGCCATTCTTGTTAAGCGTTTGGAGCAGCAGAATTGCGAAAAATTTGTTGCCTTCTCAACCATTTCTTGGCTTCAAACTCCCATATCTCGCGAACGGATTGATCTAACCCAAAAATTCCTGTTGCATCTGAATGTAGAAACTCGCCCGATTACAACGGTATGTGTATTTTTTCCCTAGGCTATTCTTGATAAGCGTTTGGAGCAGCAGAATTGCGAAAAATTTTTTGCCTTCTCAACAATTTCTTTGCTTCAAACTCCCATATCTCGCGAACGGATTGACCTAACCCAAAAATTCCTATTGCTTCTGAAAGTCGAAACTCGCCCGATTACAACGGTATGTGTATTTTTTCCCTAGGCCATTCTGGTTAAGCGTTTGGAGCAGCAGAATTTCGAAAAATTTGTTGTCTTCTCAACCATTTCTTAGCGTAAAACTCCCATATCTCGCGAACGGATTGACCTAACCCAAAAATTCCTGTTGCATCTGAAAGTAGAAACTCGCCCGATTACAACGGTATGTGTACTTTTTCCCTAGGCCATTCTGGTTAAGCGTTTGGAGCAGCAGAATTGCGAAAAATTTTTTGCCTTCTCAACCATTTCTTGGCTTCAAACTCCAATATCTCGCGAACGGATTAACCTAACCCAAAAATTCCTATTGCATCTGAAAGTAGAAACTCGCCCGATTACAACGGTATGTGTATTTTTTCCCTAGGCCATTCTGGTTAAGCGTTTGGAGCAGCAGAATTTCGAAAAATTTGTTGTCTTCTCAACCATTTCTTGGCTTCAAACTCCCATATCTCGCGAACGGATTGACCTAACCCAAAAATTCCTATTGCTTCTGAAAGTAGAAACTCGCCGGATTACAACTGTATGTGTATTTTTTCCCTAGGCCATTCTGGTTAAGCGTTTGGAGCAGCAGAAGTGCGAAAAATTTGTTGTCTTCTCAACCATTTCTTAGCTTCAAACTCCCATATCTCGCGAACGGATTGACCTAACCGAAAAATTCCTGTTGCATCTGAAAGTAGAAACTCGCCCGATTACAACGGTATGTGTATTTTTTCCCTAGGCCATTCTTGTTAAGCGTTTGGAGCAGCAGAATTGCGAAAAATTTGTTGCCTTCTCAACCATTTCTTGGCTTCAAACTCCCATATCTCGCGAACGGATTGATCTAACCCAAAAATTCCTGTTGCATCTGAAAGTAGAAACTCGCCCGATTACAACGGTATGTGTATTTTTTCCCTAGGCTATTCTTGATAAGCGTTTGGAGCAGCAGAATTGCGAAAAATTTTTTGCCTTCTCAACAATTTCTTTGCTTCAAACTCCCATATCTCGCGAACGGATTGACCTAACCCAAAAATTCCTATTGCTTCTGAAAGTCGAAACTCGCCCGATTACAACGGTATGTGTATTTTTTCCCTAGGCCATTCTGGTTAAGCGTTTGGAGCAGCAGAATTTCGAAAAATTTGTTGTCTTCTCAACCATTTCTTAGCGTAAAACTCCCATATCTCGCGAACGGATTGACCTAACCCAAAAATTCCTGTTGCATCTGAAAGTAGAAACTCGCCCGATTACAACGGTATGTGTACTTTTTCCCTAGGCCATTCTGGTTAAGCGTTTGGAGCAGCAGAATTGCGAAAAATTTTTTGCCTTCTCAACCATTCCTTGGCTTCAAACTCCCATATCTCGCGAACGGATTGAAATAACTCAAAAATTCCTGTTGCGTCTGAAAGTAGAAACTCGCCCGATTACAGGGGTATGTGTATTTTTACCCTAGGCCATTCTTGTTAAGCGTTTGGAGCAGCAGAATTGCGAAAAATTTTTCGCCTTCGCAACCATTTCTTGACTTCAAACTCCCATATCTCTCGAACGGATTGACCTAACCCAAAAATTCCTGTAGCGTCTGAAAGTAGAATCCCGCCCGATTACAACGGTATGTGTATTTTTTCCCTAGGCCATTCTTGTGAAGCGTTTGGAGCAGCAGAATTGCGAAAAATTTTTTGCCTTCTCAACCATTTCTTGGCTTCAAACTCCCATATCTCGCGAACGGATTGAACTAACCCAAAAATTCCTATTGCTTCTGAAAGTCGAAGCTCGCCCGATTACAACGGTATGTGTATTTTTTCCCTAGGCCATTCTGGTTAAGCGTTTGGAGCAGCAGTATTGCGAAAAATTTTTTGCCTTCTCAACCATTTCTTGGCTTCAAACTCCAATATCTCGCGAACGGATTAACCTAACCCAAAAATTCCTATTGCATCTGAAAGTAGAAACTCGCCCGATTACAACGGTATGTGTATTTTTTCCCTAGGCCATTCTGGTTAAGCGTTTGGAGCAGCAGAATTTCGAAAAATTTGTTGTCTTCTCAACCATTTCTTGGCTTCAAACTCCCATATCTCGCGAACGGATTGACCTAACCCAAAAATTCCTATTGCTTCTGAAAGTAGAAACTCGCCGGATTACAACTGTATGTGTATTTTTTCCCTAGGCCATTCTGGTTAAGCGTTTGGAGCAGCAGAAGTGCGAAAAATTTGTTGTCTTCTCAACCATTTCTTAGCTTCAAACTCCCATATCTCGCGAACGGATTGACCTAACCGAAAAATTCCTGTTGCATCTGAAAGTAGAAACTCGCCCGATTACAACGGTATGTGTATTTTTTCCCTAGGCCATTCTTGTTAAGCGTTTGGAGCAGCAGAATTGCGAAAAATTTGTTGCCTTCTCAACCATTTCTTGGCTTCAAACTCCCATATCTCGCGAACGGATTGATCTAACCCAAAAATTCCTGTTGCATCTGAAAGTAGAAACTCGCCCGATTACAACGGTATGTGTATTTTTTCCCTAGGCTATTCTTGATAAGCGTTTGGAGCAGCAGAATTGCGAAAAATTTTTTGCCTTCTCAACAATTTCTTTGCTTCAAACTCCCATATCTCGCGAACGGATTGACCTAACCCAAAAATTCCTATTGCTTCTGAAAGTCGAAACTCGCCCGATTACAACGGTATGTGTATTTTTTCCCTAGGCCATTCTGGTTAAGCGTTTGGAGCAGCAGAATTTCGAAAAATTTGTTGTCTTCTCAACCATTTCTTAGCGTAAAACTCCCATATCTCGCGAACGGATTGACCTAACCCAAAAATTCCTGTTGCATCTGAAAGTAGAAACTCGCCCGATTACAACGGTATGTGTACTTTTTCCCTAGGCCATTCTGGTTAAGCGTTTGGAGCAGCAGAATTGCGAAAAATTTTTTGCCTTCTCAACCATTCCTTGGCTTCAAACTCCCATATCTCGCGAACGGATTGAAATAACTCAAAAATTCCTGTTGCGTCTGAAAGTAGAAACTCGCCCGATTACAGGGGTATGTGTATTTTTACCCTAGGCCATTCTTGTTAAGCGTTTGGAGCAGCAGAATTGCGAAAAATTTTTCGCCTTCGCAACCATTTCTTGACTTCAAACTCCCATATCTCTCGAACGGATTGACCTAACCCAAAAATTCCTGTAGCGTCTGAAAGTAGAATCTCGCCCGATTACAACGGTATGTGTATTTTTTCCCTAGGCCATTCTTGTGAAGCGTTTGGAGCAGCAGAATTGCGAAAAATTTTTTGCCTTCTCAACCATTTCTTGGCTTCAAACTCCCATATCTCGCGAACGGATTGAACTAACCCAAAAATTCCTATTGCTTCTGAAAGTCGAAGCTCGCCCGATTACAACGGTATGTGTATTTTTTCCCTAGGCCATTCTTGTTAAGCGTTTGGAGCAGCAGAATTGCGAAAAATTTTTTGCCTTCTCAACCATTTCTTGGCTTCAAACTCCCATATCTCGCGAACGGATTGACCTAACCCAAAAATTCCTATTGCTTCTGAAAGTAGAAACTCGCCCGATTACAACTGTATGTGTATTTTTTCCCTAGGCCATTCTGGTTAAGCGTTTGGAGCAGCAGAAGTGCGAAAAATTTGTTGTCTTCTCAACCATTTCTTAGCTTCAAACTCCCATATCTCGCGAACGGATTGACCTAACCGAAAAATTCCTGTTGCATCTGAAAGTAGAAACTCGCCCGATTACAACGGTATGTGTATTTTTTCCCTAGGCCATTCTTGTTAAGCGTTTGGAGCAGCAGAATTGCGAAAAATTTGTTGCCTTCTCAACCATTTCTTGGCTTCAAACTCCCATATCTCGCGAACGGATTGATCTAACCCAAAAATTCCTGTTGCATCTGAAAGTAGAAACTCGCCCGATTACAACGGTATGTGTATTCTTTCCCTAGGCTATTCTTGATAAGCGTTTGGAGCAGCAGAATTGCGAAAAATTTTTTGCCTTCTCAACAATTTCTTTGCTTCAAACTCCCATATCTCGCGAACGGATTGACCTAACCCAAAAATTCCTGCTGCATCTGAAAGTAGAAACTCGCCCGATTACAACGGTGTGTGTATTTTTTCCCTAGGCCATTCTGGTTAAGCGTTTGGAGCAGCAGAATTGCGAAAAATTTTTTGCCTTCTCAACCATTTCTTGGCTGCAAACTCCCATATCTCGCGAACGGATTGACCTAGCTCAAAAATTCCTGTTTCGTCTGAAAGTAGAAACTCGCCCGATTACAGTGGTATGTGTATTTTTACCCTACGCCATTCTTGTTAAGCGTTTGGAGCAGCAGAATTGCGAAAAATTTTTCGCCTTCTCAACCATTTCTTGGCTTCAAACTCCCATATCTCGCGAACGGATTGACCTAACCCAAAAATTCCTGTAGCGTCTGAAAGTAGAAACTCGCCTGATTACAACGCTATGTGTATTTTTTCCCTAGGCCATTCTTTTTAAGCGTTTGGAGCAGCAGAATTGCGAAAAATTTTTTGCCTTCTCAACCATTTCTTGGCTTCAAACTCCCATATCTCGCGAATGGATTGACCTAACCCCAAAAATTCCTATTGCTTCTGAAAGTCGAAACTCGCCCGATTACAACGGTATGTGTATTTTTTCCCTAGGCCATTCTGGTTAAGCGTTTGGAGCAGCAGAATTGCGAAAAATTTGTTGCCTTCTCAACCATTTCTTGGCTTCAAACTCCCATATCTCGCGAACGGATTGACCTAACCCAAAAATTCCTATTGCTTCTGAAAGTCGAAGCTCGCCCGATTACAACGGTATGTGTATTTTTTCCCTAGGCCATTCTTGTTAAGCGTTTGGAGCAGCAGAATTGCGAAAAATTTTTCGCCTTCTCAACCATTTCTTGGCTTCAAACTCCCATATCTCGCGAACGGATTGACCTAACCCAAAAATTCCAGTTGCATCTGAAAGTAGAAACTCGCCCGATTACAACGGTATGTGTATTTTTTCCCTAGGCCATTCTGGTTAAGCGTTTGGAGCAGCAGAATTTCGAAAAATTTGTTGTCTTCTCAACTATTTCTTAGCGTAAAACTCCCATATCTCGCGAACGGATTGACCTAACCCAAAAATTCCTGTTGCATCTGAAAGTAGAAACTCGCCCGATTACAACGGTATGTGTACTTTTTCCCTATGCCATTCTGGTTAAGCGTTTGGAGCAGCAGAATTGCGAAAAATTTTTTGCCTTCTCAACCATTCCTTGGCTTCAAACTCCCATATCTCGCGAACGGATTGACCTAACTCAAAAATTCCTGTTGCGTCTGAAAGTAGAAACTCGCCCGATTACAGGGGTATGTGTATTTTTACCCTAGGCCATTCTTGTTAAGCGTTTGGAGCAGCAGAATTGCGAAAAATTTTTCGCCTTCGCAACCATTTCTTGGCTTCAAACTCCCATATCTCTCGAACGGATTGACCTAACCCAAAAATTCCTGTAGCGTCTGAAAGTAGAATCTCGCCCGATTACAACGGTATGTGTATTTTTTCCCTAGGCCATTCTTGTGAAGCGTTTGGAGCAGCAGAATTGCGAAAAATTTTTTGCCTTCTCAACCATTTCTTGGCTTCAAACTCCCATATCTCGCGAACGGGTTGAACTAACCCAAAAATTCCTATTGCTTCTGAAAGTCGAAGCTCGCCCGATTACAACGGTATGTATATTTTTTCCCTAGGCCATTCTTGTTAAGCTTTTGGAGCAGCAGAATTGCGAAAAATTTTTTGCCTTCTCAACCATTTCTTGGCTTCAAACTCCCATATCTCGCGAACGGATTGACCTAACCCAAAAATTCCTATTGCTTCTGAAAGTAGAAACTCGCCCGATTACAACTGTATGTGTATTTTTTCCCTAGGCCATTCTGGTTAAGCGTTTGGAGCAGCAGAAGTGCGAAAAATTTGTTGTCTTCTCAACCATTTCTTAGCTTCAAACTCCCATATCTCGCGAACGGATTGACCTAAACCAAAAATTCCTGTTGCATCTGAAAGTAGAAACTCGCCCGATTGCAACGGTATGTGTATTTTTTCCCTAGGCCATTCTGGTTAAGCGTTTGGAGCAGCAGTATTGCGAAAAATTTTTTGCCTTCTCAACCATTTCTTGGCTTCAAACTCCAATATCTCGCGAACGGATTAACCTAACCCAAAAATTCCTATTGCATCTGAAAGTAGAAACTCGCCCGATTACAACGGTATGTGTATTTTTTCCCTAGGCCATTCTGGTTAAGCGTTTGGAGCAGCAGAATTTCGAAAAATTTGTTGTCTTCTCAACCATTTCTTGGCTTCAAACTCCCATATCTCGCGAACGGATTGACCTAACCCAAAAATTCCTATTGCTTCTGAAAGTAGAAACTCGCCCGATTACAACTGTATGTGTATTTTTTCCCTAGGCCATTCTGGTTAAGCGTTTGGAGCAGCAGAAGTGCGAAAAATTTGTTGTCTTCTCAACCATTTCTTAGCTTCAAACTCCCATATCTCGCGAACGGATTGACCTAACCGAAAAATTCCTGTTGCATCTGAAAGTAGAAACTCGCCCGATTACAACGGTATGTGTATTTTTTCCCTAGGCCATTCTTGTTAAGCGTTTGGAGCAGCAGAATTGCGAAAAATTTGTTGCCTTCTCAACCATTTCTTGGCTTCAAACTCCCATATCTCGCGAACGGATTGATCTAACCCAAAAATTCCTGTTGCATCTGAAAGTAGAAACTCGCCCGATTACAACGGTATGTGTATTTTTTCCCTAGGCTATTCTTGATAAGCGTTTGGAGCAGCAGAATTGCGAAAAATTTTTTGCCTTCTCAACAATTTCTTTGCTTCAAACTCCCATATCTCGCGAACGGATTGACCTAACCCAAAAATTCCTATTGCTTCTGAAAGTCGAAACTCGCCCGATTACAACGGTATGTGTATTTTTTGCCTAGGCCATTCTGGTTAAGCGTTTGGAGCAGCAGAAGTGCGAAAAAGTTGTTGTCTTCTCAACCATTTCTTAGCTTCAAACTCCCATATCTCGCGAACGGATTGACCTAAACCAAAAATTCCTGTTGCATCTGAAAGTAGAAACTCGCCCGATTGCAGCGGTATGTGTATTTTTTCCCTAGGCCATTCTGGTTAAGCGTTTGGAGCAGCAGAATTGCGAAAAATTTTTTGCCTTCTCAACCATTTCTTGGCTTCAAACTCCAATATCTCGCGAACGGATTGACCTAACCCAAAAATTCCTATTGCATCTGAAAGTAGAAACTAGCCCGATTACAACGGTATGTGTATTTTTTCCCTAGGCCATTCTGGTTAAGCGTTTGGAGCAGCAGAATTTCGAAAAATTTGTTGTCTTCTCAACCATTTCTTGGCTTCAAACTCCCATATCTCGCGAACGGATTGACCTAACCCAAAAATTCCTGTTGCATCTGAAAGTAGAAACTCGCCCGATTACAACGGTATGTGTATTTTTTGCCTAGGCCATTCTGGTTAAGCGTTTGGAGCAGCAGAAGTGCGAAAAAGTTGTTGTCTTCTCAACCATTTCTTAGCTTCAAACTCCCATATCTCGCGAACGGATTGACCTAACTCAAAAATTCCTGTTGCGTCTGAAAGTAGAAACTCGCCCGATTACAGCGGTATGTGCATTTTTACCCTAGGCCATTCTTGTTAAGCGTTTGGAGCAGCAGAATTGCGAAAAATTTTTCGCCTTCTCAACCATTTCTTGGCTTCAAACTCCCATATCTCGCGAACGGATTGACCTAACCCAAAAATTCCTGTTGCATCTGAAAGTAGAAACTCGCCCGATTACAACGGTATATGTATTTTTTCCCTAGGCCATTCTGGTTAAGCGTTTGGAGCAGCAGAAGTGCGAAAAATATGTTGTCTTCTCCACCATTTCTTTGCTTCAAACTCCCATATCTCGCGAACGGATTGACCTAACCCAAAAATTCCTATTGCTTCTGATAGTCGAAGCTCGCCCGAATACAACGGTATGTGTATTTTTTCCCTAGGCCATTCTGGTTAAGCGTTTGGAGCAGCAGAAGTGCGAAAAAGTTGTAGTCTTCTCAACCATTTCTTAGCTTCAAACTCCCATATCTCGCGAACGGATTGACCTAACCCAAAAATTCCTGTTGCATCTGAAAGTAGAACCTCGCCCGATTACAACGGTATGTGTATTTTTTCCCTAGGCTATTCTGGTTAAGCGTTTGGAGCAGCAGAATTGCGAAAAATTTTTTGCCTTCTCAACCATTTCTTAGCTTCAAACTCCCATATCTCGCGAACGGATTGACCTAACCCAAAAATTCCTGTTGCATCTGAAAGTAGAAACTCGCCCGATTACAACGGTATGTGTATTTTTTCCCTAGGCCATTCTGGTTAAGCGTTTGGAGCAGCAGAATTGCGAAAAATTTTTCGCGTTCTCATCCATTTCTAGGCTTCAAACTCCCATATCTCGCGAACGGATTGACCTAACCCAAAAATTCCTATTGATTCTGAAAGTCGAAACTCGCCCGATTACAACGGTATGTGTATTTTTTCCCTAGGCCATTCCGGTTAAGCGTTTGGAGCAGCAGAAGTGCGAAAAAGTTGTTGTCTTCTCAACCATTTCTTAGCTTCAAACTCCCATATCTCGCGAACGGATTGACCTAACCGAAAAATTCCTGTTGCATCTGAAAGTAGAAACTCGCCCGATTACAGCGGTATGTGCATTTTTACCCTAGGCCATTCTTGTTAAGCGTTTGGAGCAGCAGAATTGCGAAAAATTTTTCGCCTTCTCAACCATTTCTTGGCTTCAAACCCCCATATCTCGCGAACGGATTGACCTAACCCAAAAATTCCTGTAGCGTCTGAAAGTAGAAACTCGCCCGATTACAACGGTATGTGTATTTTTTCCCTAGACCATTCTTGTTAAGCGTTTGGAGCAGTAGAATTGCGAAAAATTTTTTGCCTTCTCAACCATTTCTTGGTTTCAAAATCCCATATCTCGCGAACGGATTGACCTAACCCAAAAATTCCTATTGCTTCTGAAAGTCGAAGCTCGCCCGATTACAACGGTATGTGTATTTTCTCCCTAGGCCATTCTTGTTAAGCGTTTGGAGCAGCAGAATTGCGAAAAATTTTTCGCCTTCTCATCCATTTCTTGGCTTCGAACTCCCATATCTCGCGAACGGATTGACCTAACCCAAAAATTCCTGTTGCATCTGAAAGTAGAAACTCGCCCGATTACAACGGTATGTGTATTTTTTCCCTAGGCCATTCTGGTTAAGCGTTTGGAGCAGCAGAAGTGCGAAAAATTTTTTGCCTTCTCAACCATTTCTTAGCTTCAAACTCCCATATCTCGCGAACGGATTGACCTAACCCAAAAATTCCTATTGCTTCTGAAAGTCGAAGCTCGCCCGATTACAACGGTATGTGTATTTTTTCCCTAGGCCATTCTTGTTAAGCGTTTGGAGCAGCAGAATTGCGAAAAATTTTTCGCCTTCTCATCCATTCGTTGGCTTCAAACTCCCATATCTCGCGAACGGATTGACCTAACCCAAAAATTCCTGTTGCATCTGAAAGTAGAAACTCGCCCGATTACAACGGTATATGTATTTTTTCCCTAGGCCATTCTGGTTAAGCGTTTGGAGCAGCAGAAGTCCGAAAAATTTGTTGTCTTCTCAACCATTTCTTTGCTTCAAACTCCCATATCTCGCGAACGGATTGACCTAACCCAAAAATTCCTATTGCTTCTGATAGTCGAAGCTCGCCCGAATACAACGGTATGTGTATTTTTTCCCTAGGCCATTCTGGTTAAGCGTTTGGAGCAGCAGAAGTGCGAAAAAGTTGTTGTCTTCTCAACCATTTCTTAGCTTCAAACTCCCATATCTCGCGAACGGATTGACCTAACCCAAAAATTCCTGTTGCATCTGAAAGTAGAACCTCGCCCGATTACAACGGTATGTGTATTTTTTCCCTAGGCCATTCTGGTTAAGCGTTTGGAGCAGCAGAATTGCGAAAAATTTTTTGCCTTCTCAACCATTTCTTAGCTTCAAACTCCCATATCTCGCGAACGGATTGACCTAACCCAAAAATTCCTGTTGCATCTGAAAGTAGAAACTGGCCCGATTACAACGGTATGTGTATTTTTTCCCTAGGCCATTCTGGTTAAGCGTTTGGAGCAGCAGAATTGCGAAAAATTTTTTGCCTTCTCAACCATTTCTTAGCTTCAAACTCCCATATCTCGCGAACGGATTGACCTAACCCAAAAATTCCTATTGCTTCTGAAAGTCGAAGCTCGCCCGATTACAACGGTATGTGTATTTTTTCCCTAGGCCATTCTTGTTAAGCGTTTGGAGCAGCAGAATTGCGAAAAATTTTTCGCCTTCTCATCCATTTCTTGGCTTCGAACTCCCATATCTCGCGAACGGATTGACCTAACCCAAAAATTCCTGTTGCATCTGAAAGTAGAAACTCGCCCGATTACAACGGTATGTGTATTTTTTCCCTAGGCCATTCTGGTTAAGCGTTTGGAGCAGCAGAAGTGCGAAAAATTTTTTGCCTTCTCCACCATTTCTTGTTTTCAAACTCCCATATCTCGCGAACGGATTGACCTAACCCAAAAATTCCTATTGCTTCTGAAAGTCGAAGCTCGCCCGATTACAACGGCATGTGTATTTTTTCCCTAGGCCATTCTTGTTAAGCGTTTGGAGCAGCAGAATTGCGAAAAATTTTTCGCCTTCTCATCCATTTGTTGGCTTCAAACTCCCATATCTCGCGAACGGATTGACCTAACCCAAAAATTCCTGTTGCATCTGAAAGTAGAAACTCGCCCGATTACAACGGTATATGTATTTTTTCCCTAGGCCATTCTGGTTAAGCGTTTGGAGCAGCAGAAGTGCGAAAAATTTGTTGTCTTCTCAACCATTTCTTTGCTTCAAACTCCCATATCTCGCGAACGGATTGACCTAACCCAAAAATTCCTATTGCTTCTGATAGTCGAAGCTCGCCCGAATACAACGGTATGTGTATTTTTTCCCTAGGCCATTCTGGTTAAGCGGTTGGAGCAGCAGAAGTGCGAAAAAGTTGTTGTCTTCTCAACCATTTCTTAGCTTCAAACTCCCATATCTCGCGAACGGATTGACCTAACCCAAAAATTCCTGTTGCATCTGAAAGTAGAACCTCGCCCGATTACAACGGTATGTGTATTTTTTCCCTAGGCCATTCTGGTTAAGCGTTTGGAGCAGCAGAATTGCGAAAAATTTTTTGCCTTCTCAACCATTTCTTAGCTTCAAACTCCCATATCTCGCGAACGGATTGACCTAACCCAAAAATTCCTGTTGCATCTGAAAGTAGAAACTCGCCCAATTACAACGGTATGTGTATTTTTTCCCTAGGCCATTCTGGTTAAGCGTTTGGAGCAGCAGAATTGCGAAAAATTTTTTGCCTTCTCAACCATTTCTTAGCTTCAAACTCCCATATCTCGCGAACGGATTGACCTAACCCAAAAATTCCTATTGCTTCTCAAAGTCGAAGCTCGCCCGATTACAACGGTATGTGTATTTTTTCCCTAGGCCATTCTTGTTAAGCGTTTGGAGCAGCAGAATTGCGAAAAATTTTTCGCCTTCTCATCCATTTCTTGGCTTCGAACTCCCATATCTCGCGAACGGATTGACCTAACCCAAAAATTCCTGTTGCATCTGAAAGTCGAAGCTCGCCCGATTACAACGGTATGTGTATTTTTTCCCTAGGCCATTCTTGTTAAGCGTTTGGAGCAGCAGAATTGCGAAAAATTTTTCGCCTTCTCATCCATTTCTTGGCTTCGAACTCCCATATCTCGCGAACGGATTGACCTAACCCAAAAATTCCTGTTGCATCTGAAAGTAGAAACTCGCCCGATTACAACGGTATGTGTATTTTTTCCCTAGGCCATTCTTGTTAAGCGTTTGGAGCAGCAGAATTGCGAAAAATTTTTCGCCTTCTCATCCATTTGTTGGCTTCAAACTCCCATATCTCGCGAACGGATTGACCTAACCCAAAAATTCCTGTTGCATCTGAAAGTAGAAACTCGCCCGATTACAACGGTATATGTATTTTTTCCCTAGGCCATTCTGGTTAAGCGTTTGGAGCAGCAGAAGTGCGAAAAATTTGTTGTCTTCTCAACCATTTCTTTGCTTCAAACTCCCATATCTCGCGAACGGATTGACCTAACCCAAAAATTCCTATTGCTTCTGATAGTCGAAGCTCGCCCGAATACAACGGTATGTGTATTTTTTCCCTAGGCCATTCTGGTTAAGCGTTTGGAGCAGCAGAAGTGCGAAAAAGTTGTTGTCTTCTCAACCATTTCTTAGCTTCAAACTCCCATATCTCGCGAACGGATTGACCTAACCCAAAAATTCCTGTTGCATCTGAAAGTAGAACCTCGCCCGATTACAACGGTATGTGTATTTTTTCCCTAGGCCATTCTGGTTAAGCGTTTGGAGCAGCAGAATTGCGAAAAATTTTTTGCCTTCTCAACCATTTCTTAGCTTCAAACTCCCATATCTCGCGAACGGATTGACCTAACCCAAAAATTCCTGTTGCTTCTGAAAGTAGAAACTGGCCCGATTACAACGGTATGTGTATTTTTTCCCTAGGCCATTCTGGTTAAGCGTTTGGAGCAGCAGAATTGCGAAAAATTTTTTGCCTTCTCAACCATTTCTTACCTTCAAACTCCCATATCTCGCGAACGGATTGACCTAACCCAAAAATTCCTATTGCTTCTGAAAGTCGAAGCTCGCCCGATTACAACGGTATGTGTATTTTTTCCCTAGGCCATTCTTGTTAAGCGTTTGGAGCAGCAGAATTGCGAAAAATTTTTCGCCTTCTCATCCATTTCTTGGCTTCGAACTCCCATATCTCGCGAACGGATTGACCTAACCCAAAAATTCCTGTTGCATCTGAAAGTAGAAACTCGCCCGATTACAACGGTATGTGTATTTTTTCCCTAGGCCATTCTGGTTAAGCGTTTGGAGCAGCAGAAGTGCGAAAAATTTTTTGCCTTCTCCACCATTTCTTGTTTTCAAACTCCCATATCTCGCGAACGGATTGACCTAACCCAAAAATTCCTATTGCTTCTGAAAGTCGAAGCTCGCCCGATTACAACGGTATGTGTATTTTTTCCCTAGGCCATTCTTGTTAAGCGTTTGGAGCAGCAGAATTGCGAAAAATTTTTCGCCTTCTCATCCATTTGTTGGCTTCAAACTCCCATATCTCGCGAACGGATTGACCTAACCCAAAAATTCCTGTTGCATCTGAAAGTAGAAACTCGCCCGATTACAACGGTATATGTATTTTTTCCCTAGGCCATTCTGGTTAAGCGTTTGGAGCAGCAGAAGTGCGAAAAATTTGTTGTCTTCTCAACCATTTCTTTGCTTCAAACTCCCATATCTCGCGAACGGATTGACCTAACCCAAAAATTCCTATTGCTTCTGATAGTCGAAGCTCGCCCGAATACAACGGTATGTGTATTTTTTCCCTAGGCCATTCTGGTTAAGCGGTTGGAGCAGCAGAAGTGCGAAAAAGTTGTTGTCTTCTCAACCATTTCTTAGCTTCAAACTCCCATATCTCGCGAACGGATTGACCTAACCCAAAAATTCCTGTTGCATCTGAAAGTAGAACCTCGCCCGATTACAACGGTATGTGTATTTTTTCCCTAGGCCATTCTGGTTAAGCGTTTGGAGCAGCAGAATTGCGAAAAATTTTTTGCCTTCTCAACCATTTCTTAGCTTCAAACTCCCATATCTCGCGAACGGATTGACCTAACCCAAAAATTCCTGTTGCATCTGAAAGTAGAAACTCGCCCGATTACAACGGTATGTGTATTTTTTCCCTAGGCCATTCTGGTTAAGCGTTTGGAGCAGCAGAATTGCGAAAAATTTTTTGCCTTCTCAACCATTTCTTAGCTTCAAACTCCCATATCTCGCGAACGGATTGACCTAACCCAAAAATTCCTGTTGCATCTGAAAGTAGAAACTCGCCCGATTACAACGGTATGTGTATTTTTTCCCTAGGCCATTCTGGTTAAGCGTTTGGAGCAGCAGAATTGCGAAAAATTTTTTGCCTTCTCAACCATTTCTTGGCTTCAAACTCCCATATCTCGCGAACGGATTGACCTAACCCAAAAATTCCTATTGCTTCTGAAAGTCGAAGCTCGCCCGATTACAACGGTATGTGTATTTTTTCCCTAGGCCATTCTTGTTAAGCGTTTGGAGCAGCAGAATTGCGAAAAATTTTTCGCCTTCTCATCCATTTCTTGGCTTCGAACTCCCATATCTCGCGAACGGATTGACCTAACCCAAAAATTCCTGTTGCATCTGAAAGTAGAAACTCGCCCGATTACAACGGTATGTGTATTTTTTCCCTAGGCCATTCTGGTTAAGCGTTTGGAGCAGCAGAAGTGCGAAAAATTTTTTGCCTTCTCAACCATTTCTTAGCTTCAAACTCCCATATCTCGCGAACGGATTGACCTAACCCAAAAATTCCTGTTGCATCTGAAAGTAGAAACTCGCCCGATTACAACGGTATGTGTATTTTTTCCCTAGGCCATTCTGGTTAAGCGTTTGGAGCAGCAGAATTGCGAAAAATTTTTTGCCTTCTCAACCATTTCTTAGCTTCAAACTCCCATATCTCGCGAACGGATTGACCTAACCCAAAAATTCCTGTTGCATCTGAAAGTAGAAACTCGCCCGATTACAACGGTATGTGTATTTTTTCCCTAGGCCATTCTGGTTAAGCGTTTGGAGCAGCAGAATTGCGAAAAATTTTTTGCCTTCTCAACCATTTCTTAGCTTCAAACTCCCATATCTCGCGAACGGATTGACCTAACCCAAAAATTCCTATTGCTTCTGAAAGTCGAAGCTCGCCCGATTACAACGGTATGTGTATTTTTTCCCTAGGCCATTCTTGTTAAGCGTTTGGAGCAGCAGAATTGCGAAAAATTTTTCGCCTTCTCATCCATTTCTTGGCTTCGAACTCCTATATCTCGCGAACGGATTGACCTAACCCAAAAATTCCTGTTGCATCTGAAAGTAGAAACTCGCCCGATTACAACGGTATGTGTATTTTTTCCCTAGGCCATTCTGGTTAAGCGTTTGGAGCAGCAGAAGTGCGAAAAATTTTTTGCCTTCTCCACCATTTCTTGTTTTCAAACTCCCATATCTCGCGAACGGATTGACCTAACCCAAAAATTCCTATTGCTTCTGAAAGTCGAAGCTCGCCCGATTACAACGGTATGTGTATTTTTTCCCTAGGCCATTCTTGTTAAGCGTTTGGAGCAGCAGAATTGCGAAAAATTTTTCGCCTTCTCATCCATTTGTTGGCTTCAAACTCCCATATCTCGCGAACGGATTGACCTAACCCAAAAATTCCTGTTGCATCTGAAAGTAGAAACTCGCCCGATTACAACGGTATATGTATTTTTTCCCTAGGCCATTCTGGTTAAGCGTTTGGAGCAGCAGAAGTGCGAAAAATTTGTTGTCTTCTCAACCATTTCTTTGCTTCAAACTCCCATATCTCGCGAATGGATTGACCTAACCCAAAAATTCCTATTGCTTCTGATAGTCGAAGCTCGCCCGAATACAACGGTATGTGTATTTTTTCCCTAGGCCATTCTGGTTAAGCGTTTGGAGCAGCAGAAGTGCGAAAAAGTTGTTGTCTTCTCAACCATTTCTTAGCTTCAAACTCCCATATCTCGCGAACGGATTGACCTAACCCAAAAATTCCTGTTGCATCTGAAAGTAGAACCTCGCCCGATCACAACGGTATGTGTATTTTTTCCCTAGGCCATTCTGGTTAAGCGTTTGGAGCAGCAGAATTGCGAAAAATTTTTTGCCTTCTCAACCATTTCTTAGCTTCAAACTCCCATATCTCCCGAACGGATTGACCTAACCCAAAAATTCCTGTTGCATCTGAAAGTAGAAACTCGCCCGATTACAACGCTATGTGTATTTTTTCCCTAGGCCATTCTGGTTAAGCGTTTGGAGCAGCAGAATTGCGAAAAATTTTTTGCCTTCTCAACCATTCCTTGGCTTCAAACTCCCAAATCTCGCGAACGGATTGACCTAACTCAAAAATTCCTGTTGTGTCTGAAAGTAGAAACTCGCCCGATTACAGCGGTACGTGTATTTTTACCCTAGGCCATTCTTGTTAAGCGTTTGGAGCAGCAGAATTGCGAAAAATTTTTCGCCTTCTCAACCATTTCTTGGCTTCAAACTCCCATATCTCGCGAACGGATTGACCTAACCCAAAAATTCCTGTAGCGTCTGAAAATGGAAACTCGCCCGATTACAACGGTATGTGTATTTTTTCCCTAGGCCATTCTTGTTAAGCGTTTGGAGCAGCAGAATTGCGAAAAATTTTTCGCCTTCTCATCCATTTCTAGGCTTCAAACTCCCATATCTCGCGAACGGATTGACCTAACCCAAAAATTCCTATTGATTCTGAAAGTCGAAACTCGCCCGATTACAACGGTATGTGTATTTTTTCCCTAGGCCATTCCGGTTAAGCGTTTGGAGCAGCAGAAGTGCGAAAGAGTTGTTGTCTTCTCAACCATTTCTTAGCTTCAAACTCCCATATCTCGCGAACGGATTGACCTAACCGAAAAATTCCTGTTGCATCTGAAAGTAGAAACTCGCCCGATTACAGCGGTATGTGCATTTTTACCCTAGGCCATTCTTGTTAAGCGTTTGGAGCAGCAGAATTGCGAAAAATTTTTCGCCTTCTCAACCATTTCTTGGCTTCAAACTCCCATATCTCGCGAACGGATTGACCTAACCCAAAAATTCCTGTAGCGTCTGAAAGTAGAAACTCGCCCGATTACAACGGTATGTGTATTTTTTCCCTAGACCATTCTTGTTAAGCGTTTGGAGCAGTAGAATTGCGAAAAATTTTTTGCCTTCTCAACCATTTCTTGGTTTCAAAATCCCATATCTCGCGAACGGATTGACCTAACCCAAAAATTCCTATTGCTTCTGAAAGTCGAAGCTCGCCCGATTACAACGGTATGTGTATTTTCTCCCTAGGCCATTCTTGTTAAGCGTTTGGAGCAGCAGAATTGCGAAAAATTTTTCGCCTTCTCATCCATTTCTTGGCTTCGAACTCCCATATCTCGCGAACGGATTGACCTAACCCAAAAATTCCTGTTGCATCTGAAAGTAGAAACTCGCACGATTACAACGGTATGTGTATTTTTTCCCTAGGCCATTCTGGTTAAGCGTTTGGAGCAGCAGAAGTGCGAAAAATTTTTTGCCTTCTCCACCATTTCTTGTTTTCAAACTCCCATATCTCGCGAACGGATTGACCTAACCCAAAAATTCCTATTGCTTCTGAAAGTCGAAGCTCGCCCGATTACAACGGTATGTGTATTTTTTCCCTAGGCCATTCTTGTTAAGCGTTTGGAGCAGCAGAATTGCGAAAAATTTTTCGCCTTCTCATCCATTTGTTGGCTTCAAACTCCCATATCTCGCGAACGGATTGACCTAACCCAAAAATTCCTGTTGCATCTGAAAGTAGAAACTCGCCCGATTACAACGGTATATGTATTTTTTCCCTAGGCCATTCTGGTTAAGCGTTTGGAGCAGCAGAAGTGCGAAAAATTTGTTGTCTTCTCAACCATTTCTTTGCTTCAAACTCCCATATCTCGCGAACGGATTGACCTAACCCAAAAATTCCTATTGCTTCTGATAGCCGAAGCTCGCCCGAATACAACGGTATGTGTATTTTTTCCCTAGGCCATTCTGGTTAAGCGTTTGGAGCAGCAGAAGTGCGAAAAAGTTGTTGTCTTCTCAACCATTTCTTAGCTTCAAACTCCCATATCTCGCGAACGGATTGACCTAACCCAAAAATTCCTGTTGCATCTGAAAGTAGAACCTCGCCCGATTACAACGGTATGTGTATTTTTTCCCTAGGCCATTCTGGTTAAGCGTTTGGAGCAGCAGAATTGCGAAAAATTTTTTGCCTTCTCAACCATTTCTTAGCTTCAAACTCCCATATCTCGCGAACGGATTGACCTAACCCAAAAATTCCTGTTGCATCTGAAAGTAGAAACTCGCCCGATTACAACGGTATGTGTATTTTTTCCCTAGGCCATTCTGGTTAAGCGTTTGGAGCAGCAGAATTGCGAAAAATTTTTTGCCTTCTCAACCATTTCTTAGCTTCAAACTCCCATATCTCGCGAACGGATTGACCTAACCCAAAAATTCCTATTGCTTCTGAAAGTCGAAGCTCGCCCGATTACAACGGTATGTGTATTTTTTCCCTAGGCCATTCTTGTTAAGCGTTTGGAGCAGCAGAATTGCGAAAAATTTTTTGCCTTCTCAACCATTTCTTAGCTTCAAACTCCCATATCTCGCGAACGGATTGACCTAACCCAAAAATTCCTGTTGCATCTGAAAGTAGAAACTCGCCCGATTACAACGGTATGTGTATTTTTTCCCTAGGCCATTCTGGTTAAGCGTTTGGAGCAGCAGAATTGCGAAAAATTTTTTGCCTTCTCAACCATTTCTTAGCTTCAAACTCCCATATCTCGCGAACGGATTGACCTAACCCAAAAATTCCTATTGCTTCTGAAAGTCGAAGCTCGCCCGATTACAACGGTATGTGTATTTTTTCCCTAGGCCATTCTTGTTAAGCGTTTGGAGCAGCAGAATTGCGAAAAATTTTTCGCCTTCTCATCCATTTCTTGGCTTCGAACTCCCATATCTCGCGAACGGATTGACCTAACCCAAAAATTCCTGTTGCATCTGAAAGTAGAAACTCGCCCGATTACAACGGTATGTGTATTTTTTCCCTAGGCCATTCTGGTTAAGCGTTTGGAGCAGCAGAAGTGCGAAAAATTTTTTGCCTTCTCCACCATTTCTTGTTTTCAAACTCCCATATCTCGCGAACGGATTGACCTAACCCAAAAATTCCTATTGCTTCTGAAAGTCGAAGCTCGCCCGATTACAACGGTATGTGTATTTTTTCCCTAGGCCATTCTTGTTAAGCGTTTGGAGCAGCAGAATTGCGAAAAATTTTTCGCCTTCTCATCCATTTGTTGGCTTCAAACTCCCATATCTCGCGAACGGATTGACCTAACCCAAAAATTCCTGTTGCATCTGAAAGTAGAAACTCGCCCGATTACAACGGTATATGTATTTTTTCCCTAGGCCATTCTGGTTAAGCGTTTGGAGCAGCAGAAGTGCGAAAAATTTGTTGTCTTCTCAACCATTTCTTTGCTTCAAACTCCCATATCTCGCGAATGGATTGACCTAACCCAAAAATTCCTATTGCTTCTGATAGTCGAAGCTCGCCCGAATACAACGGTATGTGTATTTTTTCCCTAGGCCATTCTGGTTAAGCGTTTGGAGCAGCAGAAGTGCGAAAAAGTTGTTGTCTTCTCAACCATTTCTTAGCTTCAAACTCCCATATCTCGCGAACGGATTGACCTAACCCAAAAATTCCTGTTGCATCTGAAAGTAGAACCTCGCCCGATCACAACGGTATGTGTATTTTTTCCCTAGGCCATTCTGGTTAAGCGTTTGGAGCAGCAGAATTGCGAAAAATTTTTTGCCTTCTCAACCATTTCTTAGCTTCAAACTCCCATATCTCGCGAACGGATTGACCTAACCCAAAAATTCCTGTTGCATCTGAAAGTAGAAACTCGCCCGATTACAACGGTATGTGTATTTTTTCCCTAGGCCATTCTGGTTAAGCGTTTGGAGCAGCAGAATTGCGAAAAATTTTTTGCCTTCTCAACCATTTCTTAGCTTCAAACTCCCATATCTCGCGAACGGATTGACCTAACCCAAAAATTCCTGTTGCATCTGAAAGTAGAATCTCGCCCGATCACAACGGTATGTGTATTTTTTCCCTAGGCCATTCTGGTTAAGCGTTTGGAGCAGCAGAATTGCGAAAAATTTGTTGTCTTCTCAACCATTTCTTTGCTTCAAACTCCCATATCTCGCGAATGGATTGACCTAACCCAAAAATTCCTATTGCTTCTGATAGTCGAAGCTCGCCCGAATACAACGGTATGTGTATTTTTTCCCTAGGCCATTCTGGTTAAGCGTTTGGAGCAGCAGAAGTGCGAAAAAGTTGTAGTCTTCTCAACCATTTCTTAGCTTCAAACTCCCATATCTCGCGAACGGATTGACCTAACCCAAAAATTCCTGTTGCATCTGAAAGTAGAACCTCGCCCGATCACAACGGTATGTGTATTTTTTCCCTAGGCCATTCTGGTTAAGCGTTTGGAGCAGCAGAATTGCGAAAAATTTTTTGCCTTCTCAACCATTTCTTAGCTTCAAACTCCCATATCTCGCGAACGGATTGACCTAACCCAAAAATTCCTGTTGCATCTGAAAGTAGAAACTCGCCCGATTACAACGGTATGTGTATTTTTTCCCTAGGCCATTCTGGTTAAGCGTTTGGAGCAGCAGAATTGCGAAAAATTTTTTGCCTTCTCAACCATTTCTTAGCTTCAAACTCCCATATCTCGCGAACGGATTGACCTAACCCAAAAATTCCTGTTGCATCTGAAAGTAGAACCTCGCCCGATCACAACGGTATGTGTATTTTTTCCCTAGGCCATTCTGGTTAAGCGTTTGGAGCAGCAGAATTGCGAAAAATTTGTTGTCTTCTCAACCATTTCTTTGCTTCAAACTCCCATATCTCGCGAATGGATTGACCTAACCCAAAAATTCCTATTGCTTCTGATAGTCGAAGCTCGCCCGAATACAACGGTATGTGTATTTTTTCCCTAGGCCATTCTGGTTAAGCGTTTGGAGCAGCAGAAGTGCGAAAAAGTTGTTGTCTTCTCAACCATTTCTTAGCTTCAAACTCCCATATCTCGCGAACGGATTGACCTAACCCAAAAATTCCTGTTGCATCTGAAAGTAGAACCTCGCCCGATCACAACGGTATGTGTATTTTTTCCCTAGGCCATTCTGGTTAAGCGTTTGGAGCAGCAGAATTGCGAAAAATTTTTTGCCTTCTCAACCATTTCTTAGCTTCAAACTCCCATATCTCGCGAACGGATTGACCTAACCCAAAAATTCCTGTTGCATCTGAAAGTAGAAACTCGCCCGATTACAACGGTATGTGTATTTTTTCCCTAGGCCATTCTGGTTAAGCGTTTGGAGCAGCAGAATTGCGAAAAATTTTTTGCCTTCTCAACCATTTCTTAGCTTCAAACTCCCATATCTCGCGAACGGATTGACCTAACCCAAAAATTCCTGTTGCATCTGAAAGTAGAAACTCGCCCGATTACAACGGTATGTGTATTTTTTCCCTAGGCCATTCTGGTTAAGCGTTTGGAGCAGCAGAATTGCGAAAAATTTTTTGCCTTCTCAACCATTTCTTAGCTTCAAACTCCCATATCTCGCGAACGGATTGACCTAACCCAAAAATTCCTGTTGCATCTGAAAGTAGAACCTCGCCCGATCACAACGGTATGTGTATTTTTTCCCTAGGCCATTCTGGTTAAGCGTTTGGAGCAGCAGAATTGCGAAAAATTTGTTGTCTTCTCAACCATTTCTTTGCTTCAAACTCCCATATCTCGCGAATGGATTGACCTAACCCAAAAATTCCTATTGCTTCTGATAGTCGAAGCTCGCCCGAATACAACGGTATGTGTATTTTTTCCCTAGGCCATTCTGGTTAAGCGTTTGGAGCAGCAGAAGTGCGAAAAAGTTGTTGTCTTCTCAACCATTTCTTAGCTTCAAACTCCCATATCTCGCGAACGGATTGACCTAACCCAAAAATTCCTGTTGCATCTGAAAGTAGAACCTCGCCCGATCACAACGGTATGTGTATTTTTTCCCTAGGCCATTCTGGTTAAGCGTTTGGAGCAGCAGAATTGCGAAAAATTTTTTGCCTTCTCAACCATTTCTTAGCTTCAAACTCCCATATCTCGCGAACGGATTGACCTAACCCAAAAATTCCTGTTGCATCTGAAAGTAGAAACTCGCCCGATTACAACGGTATGTGTATTTTTTCCCTAGGCCATTCTGGTTAAGCGTTTGGAGCAGCAGAATTGCGAAAAATTTTTTGCCTTCTCAACCATTTCTTAGCTTCAAACTCCCATATCTCGCGAACGGATTGACCTAACCCAAAAATTCCTGTTGCATCTGAAAGTAGAAACTCGCCCGATTACAACGGTATGTGTATTTTTTCCCTAGGCCATTCCGGTTAAGTGTTTGGAGCAGCAGAAGTGCGAAAAGGTTGGTGTCTTCTCAACCATTTCTTAGCTTCAAACTCCCATATCTCGCGAACGGATTGACCTAACCGAAAAATTCCTGTTGCATCTGAAAGTAGAAACTCGCCCGATTACAGCGGTATGTGCATTTTTACCCTAGGCCATTCTTGTTAAACGTTTGGAGCAGCAGAATTGCGAAAAATTTTTCGCCTTCTCAACCATTTCTTGGCTTCAAACTCCCATATCTCGCGAACGGATTGACCTAACCCAAAAATTCCTGTAGCGTCTGAAAGTAGAAACTCGCCCGATTACAACGGTATGTGTATTTTTTCCCTAGACCATTCTTGTTAAGCGTTTGGAGCAGCAGAATTGCGAAAAATTTTTTGCCTTCTCAACCATTTCTTTGTTTCAAACTCCCATATCTCGCGAACGGATTGACCTAACCCAAAAATTCCTATTGCTTCTGAAAGTCGAAGCTCGCCCGATTACAACGGTATGTGTATTTTTTCCCTAGGCCATTCCGGTTAAGCGTTTGGAGCAGCAGAAGTGCGAAAAGGTTGGTGTCTTCTCAACCATTTCTTAGCTTCAAACTCCCATATCTCGCGAACGGATTGACCTAACCCAAAAATTCCTATTGCTTCTGAAAGTCGAAGCTCGCCCGATTACAACGGTATGTGTATTTTTTCCCTAGGCCATTCTTGTTAAGCGTTTGGAGCAGCAGAATTGCGAAAAATTTTTCGCCTTCTCATCCATTTCTTGGCTTCAAACTCCCATATCTCGCGAACGGATTGACCTAACCCAAAAATTCCTGTTGCATCTGAAAGTAGAAACTCGCCCGATTACAACGGTATGTGTATTTTTTCCCTAGGCCATTCTGGTTAAGCGTTTGGAGCAGCAGAAGTGCGAAAAATTTGTTGTCTTCTCAACCATTTCTTAGCTTCAAACTCCCATATCTCGCGAACGGATTGACCTAACAGAAAAATTCCTGTTGCATCTGAAAGTAGAAACTCGCCCGATTACAACGGTATGTGTATTTTTTCCCTAGGCCATTCTAGTTCAGCGTTTGGAGCAGCAGAATTGCGAAAAATTTGTTGTCTTCTCAACCATTTCTTGGCTTCAAACTCCCATATCTCGCGAACGGATTGACCTAACCGAAAAATTCCTGTTGCATCTGAAAGTAGAAACTCGCCCGATTACAGCGGTATGTGCATTTTTACCCTAGGCCATTCTTGTTAAGCGTTTGGAGCAGCAGAATTGCGAAAAATTTTTCTCCTTCTCAACCATTTCTTGGCTTCAAACTCCCATATCTCGCGAACGGATTGACCTAACCCAAAAATTCCTGTAGCGTCTGAAAGTAGAAACTCGCCCGATTACAACGGTATGTGTATTTTTTCCCTAGACCATTCTTGTTAAGCGTTTGGAGCAGTAGAATTGCGAAAAATTTTTTGCCTTCTCAACCATTTCTTGGTTTCAAAATCCCATATCTCGCGAACGGATTGACCTAACCCAAAAATTCCTATTGCTTCTGAAAGTCGAAGCTCGCCCGATTACAACGGTATGTGTATTTTCTCCCTAGGCCATTCTTGTTAAGCGTTTGGAGCAGCAGAATTGCGAAAAATTTTTCGCCTTCTCATCCATTTCTTGGCTTCGAACTCCCATATCTCGCGAACGGATTGACCTAACCCAAAAATTCCTGTTGCATCTGAAAGTAGAAACTCGCACGATTACAACGGTATGTGTATTTTTTCCCTAGGCCATTCTGGTTAAGCGTTTGGAGCAGCAGAAGTGCGAAAAATTTTTTGCCTTCTCCACCATTTCTTGTTTTCAAACTCCCATATCTCGCGAACGGATTGACCTAACCCAAAAATTCCTATTGCTTCTGAAAGTCGAAGCTCGCCCGATTACAACGGTATGTGTATTTTTTCCCTAGGCCATTCTTGTTAAGCGTTTGGAGCAGCAGAATTGCGAAAAATTTTTCGCCTTCTCATCCATTTGTTGGCTTCAAACTCCCATATCTCGCGAACGGATTGACCTAACCCAAAAATTCCTGTTGCATCTGAAAGTAGAAACTCGCCCGATTACAACGGTATATGTATTTTTTCCCTAGGCCATTCTGGTTAAGCGTTTGGAGCAGCAGAATTGCGAAAAATTTTTTGCCTTCTCAACCATTTCTTAGCTTCAAACTCCCATATCTCGCGAACGGATTGACCTAACCCAAAAATTCCTGTTGCATCTGAAAGTAGAAACTCGCCCGATTACAACGGTATGTGTATTTTTTCCCTAGGCCATTCCGGTTAAGTGTTTGGAGCAGCAGAAGTGCGAAAAGGTTGGTGTCTTCTCAACCATTTCTTAGCTTCAAACTCCCATATCTCGCGAACGGATTGACCTAACCGAAAAATTCCTGTTGCATCTGAAAGTAGAAACTCGCCCGATTACAGCGGTATGTGCATTTTTACCCTAGGCCATTCTTGTTAAACGTTTGGAGCAGCAGAATTGCGAAAAATTTTTCGCCTTCTCAACCATTTCTTGGCTTCAAACTCCCATATCTCGCGAACGGATTGACATAACCCAAAAATTCCTGTAGCGTCTGAAAGTAGAAACTCGCCCGATTACAACGGTATGTGTATTTTTTCCCTAGACCATTCTTGTTAAGCGTTTGGAGCAGCAGAATTGCGAAAAATTTTTTGCCTTCTCAACCATTTCTTTGTTTCAAACTCCCATATCTCGCGAACGGATTGACCTAACCCAAAAATTCCTATTGCTTCTGAAAGTCGAAGCTCGCCCGATTACAACGGTATGTGTATTTTTTCCCTAGGCCATTCCGGTTAAGCGTTTGGAGCAGCAGAAGTGCGAAAAGGTTGGTGTCTTCTCAACCATTTCTTAGCTTCAAACTCCCATATCTCGCGAACGGATTGACCTAACCCAAAAATTCCTATTGCTTCTGAAAGTCGAAGCTCGCCCGATTACAACGGTATGTGTATTTTTTCCCTAGGCCATTCTTGTTAAGCGTTTGGAGCAGCAGAATTGCGAAAAATTTTTCGCCTTCTCATCCATTTCTTGGCTTCAAACTCCCATATCTCGCGAACGGATTGACCTAACCCAAAAATTCCTGTTGCATCTGAAAGTAGAAACTCGCCCGATTACAACGGTATGTGTATTTTTTCCCTAGGCCATTCCGGTTAAGCGTTTGGAGCAGCAGAAGTGCGAAAAATTTGTTGTCTTCTCAACCATTTCTTAGCTTCAAACTCCCATATCTCGCGAACGGATTGACCTAACAGAAAAATTCCTGTTGCATCTGAAAGTAGAAACTCGCCCGATTACAACGGTATGTGTATTTTTTCCCTAGGCCATTCTAGTTCAGCGTTTGGAGCAGCAGAATTGCGAAAAATTTGTTGTCTTCTCAACCATTTCTTGGCTTCAAACTCCCATATCTCGCGAACGGATTGACCTAACCGAAAAATTCCTGTTGCATCTGAAAGTAGAAACTCGCCCCATTACAGCGGTATGTGCATTTTTACCCTAGGCCATTCTTGTTAAGCGTTTGGAGCAGCAGAATTGCGAAAAATTTTTCGCCTTCTCAACCATTTCTTGGCTTCAAACTCCCATATCTCGCGAACGGATTGACCTAACCCAAAAATTCCTGTAGCGTCTGAAAGTAGAAACTCGCCCGATTACAACGGTATGTGTATTTTTTCCCTAGACCATTCTTGTTAAGCGTTTGGAGCAGTAGAATTGCGAAAAATTTTTTGCCTTCTCAACCATTTCTTGGTTTCAAAATCCCATATCTCGCGAACGGATTGACCTAACCCAAAAATTCCTATTGCTTCTGAAAGTCGAAGCTCGCCCGATTACAACGGTATGTGTATTTTCTCCCTAGGCCATTCTTGTTAAGCGTTTGGAGCAGCAGAATTGCGAAAAATTTTTCGCCTTCTCATCCATTTCTTGGCTTCGAACTCCCATATCTCGCGAACGGATTGACCTAACCCAAAAATTCCTGTTGCATCTGAAAGTAGAAACTCGCACGATTACAACGGTATGTGTATTTTTTCCCTAGGCCATTCTGGTTAAGCGTTTGGAGCAGCAGAAGTGCGAAAAATTTTTTGCCTTCTCCACCATTTCTTGTTTTCAAACTCCCATATCTCGCGAACGGATTGACCTAACCCAAAAATTCCTATTGCTTCTGAAAGTCGAAGCTCGCCCGATTACAACGGTATGTGTATTTTTTCCCTAGGCCATTCTTGTTAAGCGTTTGGAGCAGCAGAATTGCGAAAAATTTTTCGCCTTCTCATCCATTTGTTGGCTTCAAACTCCCATATCTCGCGAACGGATTGACCTAACCCAAAAATTCCTGTTGCATCTGAAAGTAGAAACTCGCCCGATTACAACGGTATATGTATTTTTTCCCTAGGCCATTCTGGTTAAGCGTTTGGAGCAGCAGAAGTGCGAAAAATTTGTTGTCTTCTCAACCATTTCTTTGCTTCAAACTCCCATATCTCGCGAACGGATTGACCTAACCCAAAAATTCCTATTGCTTCTGATAGTCGAAGCTCGCCCGAATACAACGGTATGTGTATTTTTTCCCTAGGCCATTCTGGTTAAGCGTTTGGAGCAGCAGAAGTGCGAAAAAGTTGTTGTCTTCTCAACCATTTCTTAGCTTCAAACTCCCATATCTCGCGAACGGATTGACCTAACCCAAAAATTCCTGTTGCATCTGAAAGTAGAACCTCGCCCGATTACAACGGTATGTGTATTTTTTCCCTAGGCCATTCTGGTTAAGCGTTTGGAGCAGCAGAATTGCGAAAAATTTTTTGCCTTCTCAACCATTTCTTAGCTTCAAACTCCCATATCTCGCGAACGGATTGACCTAACCCAAAAATTCCTGTTGCATCTGAAAGTAGAAACTCGCCCGATTACAACGGTATGTGTATTTTTTCCCTAGGCCATTCTGGTTAAGCGTTTGGAGCAGCAGAATTGCGAAAAATTTTTTGCCTTCTCAACCATTTCTTAGCTTCAAACTCCCATATCTCGCGAACGGATTGACCTAACCCAAAAATTCCTATTGCTTCTGAAAGTCGAAGCTCGCCCGATTACAACGGTATGTGTATTTTTTCCCTAGGCCATTCTTGTTAAGCGTTTGGAGCAGCAGAATTGCGAAAAATTTTTCGCCTTCTCATCCATTTCTTGGCTTCGAACTCCCATATCTCGCGAACGGATTGACCTAACCCAAAAATTCCTGTTGCATCTGAAAGTAGAAACTCGCCCGATTACAACGGTATGTGTATTTTTTCCCTAGGCCATTCTGGTTAAGCGTTTGGAGCAGCAGAAGTGCGAAAAATTTTTTGCCTTCTCCACCATTTCTTGTTTTCAAACTCCCATATCTCGCGAACGGATTGACCTAACCCAAAAATTCCTATTGCTTCTGAAAGTCGAAGCTCGCCCGATTACAACGGTATGTGTATTTTTTCCCTAGGCCATTCTTGTTAAGCGTTTGGAGCAGCAGAATTGCGAAAAATTTTTCGCCTTCTCATCCATTTGTTGGCTTCAAACTCCCATATCTCGCGAACGGATTGACCTAACCCAAAAATTCCTGTTGCATCTGAAAGTAGAAACTCGCCCGATTACAACGGTATATGTATTTTTTCCCTAGGCCATTCTGGTTAAGCGTTTGGAGCAGCAGAAGTGCGAAAAATTTGTTGTCTTCTCAACCATTTCTTTGCTTCAAACTCCCATATCTCGCGAATGGATTGACCTAACCCAAAAATTCCTATTGCTTCTGATAGTCGAAGCTCGCCCGAATACAACGGTATGTGTATTTTTTCCCTAGGCCATTCTGGTTAAGCGTTTGGAGCAGCAGAAGTGCGAAAAAGTTGTTGTCTTCTCAACCATTTCTTAGCTTCAAACTCCCATATCTCGCGAACGGATTGACCTAACCCAAAAATTCCTGTTGCATCTGAAAGTAGAACCTCGCCCGATCACAACGGTATGTGTATTTTTTCCCTAGGCCATTCTGGTTAAGCGTTTGGAGCAGCAGAATTGCGAAAAATTTTTTGCCTTCTCAACCATTTCTTAGCTTCAAACTCCCATATCTCGCGAACGGATTGACCTAACCCAAAAATTCCTGTTGCATCTGAAAGTAGAAACTCGCCCGATTACAACGGTATGTGTATTTTTTCCCTAGGCCATTCTGGTTAAGCGTTTGGAGCAGCAGAATTGCGAAAAATTTTTTGCCTTCTCAACCATTTCTTAGCTTCAAACTCCCATATCTCGCGAACGGATTGACCTAACCCAAAAATTCCTGTTGCATCTGAAAGTAGAAACTCGCCCGATTACAACGGTATGTGTATTTTTTCCCTAGGCCATTCTTGTTAAGCGTTTGGAGCAGCAGAATTGCGAAAAATTTTTCGCCTTCTCATCCATTTCTAGGCTTCAAACTCCCATATCTCGCGAACGGATTGACCTAACCCAAAAATTCCTATTGATTCTGAAAGTCGAAACTCGCCCGATTACAACGGTATGTGTATTTTTTCCCTAGGCCATTCCGGTTAAGCGTTTGGAGCAGCAGAAGTGCGAAAAGGTTGGTGTCTTCTCAACCATTTCTTAGCTTCAAACTCCCATATCTCGCGAACGGATTGACCTAACCGAAAAATTCCTGTTGCATCTGAAAGTAGAAACTCGCCCGATTACAGCGGTATGTGCATTTTTACCCTAGGCCATTCTTGTTAAACGTTTGGAGCAGCAGAATTGAGAAAAATTTTTCGCCTTCTCAACCATTTCTTGGCTTCAAACTCCCATATCTCGCGAACGGATTGACCTAACCCAAAAATTCCTGTAGCGTCTGAAAGTAGAAACTCGCCCGATTACAACGGTATGTGTATTTTTTCCCTAGACCATTCTTGTTAAGCGTTTGGAGCAGCAGAATTGCGAAAAATTTTTTGCCTTCTCAACCATTTCTTTGTTTCAAACTCCCATATCTCGCGAACGGATTGACCTAACCCAAAAATTCCTATTGCTTCTGAAAGTCGAAGCTCGCCCGATTACAACGGTATGTGTATTTTTTCCCTAGGCCATTCCGGTTAAGCGTTTGGAGCAGCAGAAGTGCGAAAAGGTTGGTGTCTTCTCAACCATTTCTTAGCTTCAAACTCCCATATCTCGCGAACGGATTGACCTAACCCAAAAATTCCTGTTGCATCTGAAAGTAGAAACTCGCCCGATTACAACGGTATGTGTATTTTTTCCCTAGGCCATTCTGGTTAAGCGTTTGGAGCAGCAGAAGTGCGAAAAATTTGTTGTCCTCTCAACCATTTCTTAGCTTCAAACTCCCATATCTCGCGAACGGATTGACCTAACAGAAAAATTCCTGTTGCATCTGAAAGTAGAAACTCGCCCGATTACAACGGTATGTGTATTTTTTCCCTAGGCCATTCTGGTTCAGCGTTTGGAGCAGCAGAATTGCGAAAAATTTGTTGTCTTCTCAACCATTTCTTGGCTTCAAACTCCCATATCTCGCGAACGGATTGACCTAACCCCAAAATTCCTGTTGCATCTGAAAGTAGAAACTCGCCCGATTACAACGGTATGTGTATTTTTTCCCTAGGCCATTCTGGTTAAGCGTTTGGAGCAGCAGAATTGCGAAAAATTTTTTGCCTTCTCAACCATTCCTTGGCTTCAAACTCCCATATCTCGCGAACGGATTGACCTAACCCAAAAATTCCTGTAGCGTCTGAAAGTAGAAACTCGCCCGATTACAACGGTATGTGTATTTTATCCCTAGGCCATTCTTGTGAAGCGTTTGGAGCAGCAGAATTGCGAAAAATTGTTTGCCTTCTCAACCATTTCTTGGCTTCAAACTCCCATATCTCGCGAACGGATTGACCTATCTCAAAAATTCCTGTTGCGTCTGAAAGTAGAAACTCGCCCGATTACAGAGGTATGTGTATTTTTACCCTAAGCCATTCTTGTTAAGCGTTTGCAGCATAATTGCGAAAAATTTTTCGCCTTCTCAACCATTTCTTGGCTTCAAACTCCCATATCTCGCGAACGGATTGACCTAACCCAAAAATTCCTGTTGCATCTGAAAGTAGAAACTCTCCCGATTACAACGGTATGTGTATTTTTTCACTAGGCCATTCTTGTTAAGCGTTTGGAGCAGCAGAATTGCGAAAAATTTTTTGCCTTCTCAACCATTTCTTTGCTTCAAACTCCCATATCTCGCGAACGGATTGACCTAACCCAAAAATTCCTATTGCTTCTGAAAGTCGAAACTCGCCCGATTACAACGGTATGTGTATTTTTTCCCTAGGCCATTCTGGTTAAGCTTTTGGAGCAGCAGAAGTGCGAAAAAGTTGTTGTCTTATCAACCATTACTTAGCTTCAAACTCCTATATCTCGCGAACGGATTGACCTAAACCAAAAATTCCTGTTGCATCTGAAAGTAGAAACTCGCCCGATTACAGCGGTATGTGTATTTTTTCCCTAGGCCATTCTGGTTAAGCGTTTGGAGCTGCAGAATTGCGAAAAATTTTTTGCCTTCTCAACCATTTCTTGGCTTCAAACTCCCATATCTCGCGAACGGATTGACCTAACCCAAAAATTCCTATTGCATGTGAAAGTAGAAACTCGCCCGATTACAACGGTATGTGTATTTTTTCCCTAGGCCATTCTGGTAAAGCGTTTGGAGCAGCAGAATTTCGAAAAATTTGTTGTCTCCTCAACCATTTCTTAGCGTCAAACTCCCATATCTCGCGAACGGATTGACCTAACCGAAAAATTCCTGTTGCATCTGAAAGTAGAAACTCGCCCGATTACAGCGGTATGTGCATTTTTACGCTAGGCCATTCTTGTTAAGCGTTTGGAGCAGCAGAATTGCGAAAAATTTTTCGCCTTCTCAACCATTTCTTGGCTTCAAACTCCCATATCTCGCGAACGGATTGACCTAACCCAAAAATTCCTGTAGCGTCTGAAAGTAGAAACTCGCCCGATTACAACGGTATGTGTATTTTTTCCCTAGACCATTCTTGTTAAGCGTTTGGAGCAGCAGAATTGCGAAAAATTTTTTGCCTTCTCAACCATTTCTTGGTTTCAAACTCCCATATCTCGCGAACGGATTGACCTAACCCAAAAATTCCTATTGCTTCTGAAAGTCGAAGCTCGCCCGATTACAACGGTATGTGTATTTTTTCCCTAGGCCATTCTTGTTAAGCGTTTGGAGCAGCAGAATTGCGAAAAATTTTTCTTCTTCTCATCCATTTCTTGGCTTCAAACTCCCATATCTCGCGAACGGATTGACCTAACCCAAAAATTCCTGTTGCATCTGAAAGTAGAAACTCGCCCGATTACAACGGTGTGTGTATTTTTTCCCTAGGCCATTCTGGTTAAGCGTTTGGAGCAGCAGAAGTGCGAAAAATTTTTTGCCTTCTCAACCATTTCTTGGTTTCAAACTCCCATATCTCGCGAACGGATTGACCTAACCCAAAAATTCCTATTGCTTCTGAAAGTCGAAGCTCGCCCGATTACAACGGTATGTGTATTTTTTCCCTAGGCCATTCTTGCTAAGCGTTTGGAGCAGCAGAATTGCGAAAAATTTTTCGCCTTCTCAACCATTTCTTGGCTTCAAACTCCCATATCTCGCGAACGGATTGACCTAACCCAAAAATTCCTGTAGCGTCTGAAAGTAGAAACTCGCCCGATTACAACGGTATGTATATTTTTTCCCTAGACCATTCTTGTTAAGCGTTTGGAGCAGCAGAATTGCGAAAAATTTTTTGCCTTCTCAACCATTTCTTGGTTTCAAACTCCCATATCTCGCGAACGGATTGACCTAACCCAAAAATTCCTATTGCTTCTGAAAGTCGAAGCTCGCCCGATTACAACGGTATGTGTATTTTTTCCCTAGGCCATTCTTGTTAAGCGTTTGGAGCAGCAGAATTGCGAAAAATTTTTCGCCTTCTCATCCATTTCTTGGCTTCAAACTCCCATATCTCGCGAACGGATTGACCTAACCCAAAAATTCCTGTTGCATCTGAAAGTAGAAACTCGCCCGATTACAACGGTGTGTGTATTTTTTCCCTAGGCCATTCTGGTTAAGCGTTTGGAGCAGCAGAAGTGCGAAAAATTTTTTGCCTTCTCAACCATTTCTTGGTTTCAAACTCCCATATCTCGCGAACGGATTGACCTAACCCAAACATTCCTATTGCTTCTGAAAGTCGAAGCTCGCCCGATTACAACGGTATGTGTATTTTTTCCCTAGGCCATTCTTGTTAAGCGTTTGGAGCAGCAGAATTGCGAAAAACTTTTCGCCTTCTCATCCATTTCTTGGCTTCAAACGCCCATATCTCGCGAACGGATTGACCTAACCCAAAAATTCCTGTTGCATCTGAAAGTAGAAACTCGCCCGATTACAACGGTATGTGTATTTTTTCCCTAGGCCATACTGGTTAAGCGTTTGGAGCAGCAGAAGTGCGAAAAATTTGTTGTCTTCTCAACCATTTCTTAGCTTCAAACTCCCATATCTCGCGAACGGATTGACCTAACAGAAAAATTCCTGTTGCATCTGAAAGTAGAAACTCGCCCGATTACAACGGTATGTGTATTTTTTCCCTAGGCCATTCTGGTTAAGCGTTTGGAGCAGCAGAATTGCGAAAAATTTGTTGTCTTCTCAACCATTTCTTGGCTTCAAACTCCCATATCTCGCGAACGGATTGACCTAACCCCAAAATTCCTGTTGCATCTGAAAGTAGAAACTCGCCCGATTACAACGGTATGTGTATTTTTTCCCTAGGCCATTCTGGTAAAGCGTTTGGAGCAGCAGAATTTCGAAAAATTTGTTGTCTCCTCAACCATTTCTTAGCGTCAAACTCCCATATCTCGCGAACGGATTGACCTAACCCAAAAATTCCTGTTGCATCTGAAAGTAGAAACTCGCCCGATTACAACGGTATGTGTATTTTTTCCCTAGGCCATTCCGGTTAAGCGTTTGGAGCAGCAGAAGTGCGAAAAAGTTGTTGTCTTCTCAACCATTTCTTAGCTTCAAACTCCCATATCTCGCGAACGGATTGACCTAACCGAAAAATTCCTGTTGCATCTGAAAGTAGAAACTCGCCCGATTACAGCGGTATGTGCATTTTTACCCTAGGCCATTCTTGTTAAGCGTTTGGAGCAGCAGAATTGCGAAAAATTGTTTGCCTTCTCAACCATTTCTTGGCTTCAAACTCCCATATCTCGCGAACGGATTGACCTATCTCAAAAATTCCTGTTGCGTCTGAAAGTAGAAACTCGCCCGATTACAGAGGTATGTGTATTTTTACCCTAAGCCATTCTTGTTAAGCGTTTGCAGCATAATTGCGAAAAATTTTTCGCCTTCTCAACCATTTCTTGGCTTCAAACTCCCATATCTCGCGAACGGATTGACCTAACCCAAAAATTCCTGTTGCATCTGAAAGTAGAAACTCTCCCGATTACAACGGTATGTGTATTTTTTCCCTAGGCCATTCTTGTTAAGCGTTTGGAGCAGCAGAATTGCGAAAAATTTTTTGCCTTCTCAACCATTTCTTTGCTTCAAACTCCCATATCTCGCGAACGGATTGACCTAACCCAAAAATTCCTATTGCTTCTGAAAGTCGAAACTCGCCCGATTACAACGGTATGTGTATTTTTTCCCTAGGCCATTCTGGTTAAGCTTTTGGAGCAGCAGAAGTGCGAAAAAGTTGTTGTCTTATCAACCATTACTTAGCTTCAAACTCCTATATCTCGCGAACGGATTGACCTAAACCAAAAATTCCTGTTGCATCTGAAAGTAGAAACTCGCCCGATTACAGCGGTATGTGTATTTTTTCCCTAGGCCATTCTGGTTAAGCGTTTGGAGCTGCAGAATTGCGAAAAATTTTTTGCCTTCTCAACCATTTCTTGGCTTCAAACTCCCATATCTCGCGAACGGATTGACCTAACCCAAAAATTCCTATTGCATGTGAAAGTAGAAACTCGCCCGATTACAACGGTATGTGTATTTTTTCCCTAGGCCATTCTGGTAAAGCGTTTGGAGCAGCAGAATTTCGAAAAATTTGTTGTCTCCTCAACCATTTCTTAGCGTCAAACTCCCATATCTCGCGAACGGATTGACCTAACCGAAAAATTCCTGTTGCATCTGAAAGTAGAAACTCGCCCGATTACAGCGGTATGTGCATTTTTACGCTAGGCCATTCTTGTTAAGCGTTTGGAGCAGCAGAATTGCGAAAAATTTTTCGCCTTCTCAACCATTTCTTGGCTTCAAACTCCCATATCTCGCGAACGGATTGACCTAACCCAAAAATTCCTGTAGCGTCTGAAAGTAGAAACTCGCCCGATTACAACGGTATGTGTATTTTTTCCCTAGACCATTCTTGTTAAGCGTTTGGAGCAGCAGAATTGCGAAAAATTTTTTGCCTTCTCAACCATTTCTTGGTTTCAAACTCCCATATCTCGCGAACGGATTGACCTAACCCAAAAATTCCTATTGCTTCTGAAAGTCGAAGCTCGCCCGATTACAACGGTATGTGTATTTTTTCCCTAGGCCATTCTTGTTAAGCGTTTGGAGCAGCAGAATTGCGAAAAATTTTTCTTCTTCTCATCCATTTCTTGGCTTCAAACTCCCATATCTCGCGAACGGATTGACCTAACCCAAAAATTCCTGTTGCATCTGAAAGTAGAAACTCGCCCGATTACAACGGTGTGTGTATTTTTTCCCTAGGCCATTCTGGTTAAGCGTTTGGAGCAGCAGAAGTGCGAAAAATTTTTTGCCTTCTCAACCATTTCTTGGTTTCAAACTCCCATATCTCGCGAACGGATTGACCTAACCCAAAAATTCCTATTGCTTCTGAAAGTCGAAGCTCGCCCGATTACAACGGTATGTGTATTTTTTCCCTAGGCCATTCTTGCTAAGCGTTTGGAGCAGCAGAATTGCGAAAAATTTTTCGCCTTCTCAACCATTTCTTGGCTTCAAACTCCCATATCTCGCGAACGGATTGACCTAACCCAAAAATTCCTGTAGCGTCTGAAAGTAGAAACTCGCCCGATTACAACGGTATGTGTATTTTTTCCCTAGACCATTCTTGTTAAGCGTTTGGAGCAGCAGAATTGCGAAAAATTTTTTGCCTTCTCAACCATTTCTTGGTTTCAAACTCCCATATCTCGCGAACGGATTGACCTAACCCAAAAATTCCTATTGCTTCTGAAAGTCGAAGCTCGCCCGATTACAACGGTATGTGTATTTTTTCCCTAGGCCATTCTTGTTAAGCGTTTGGAGCAGCAGAATTGCGAAAAATTTTTCGCCTTCTCATCCATTTCTTGGCTTCAAACTCCCATATCTCGCGAACGGATTGACCTAACCCAAAAATTCCTGTTGCATCTGAAAGTAGAAACTCGCCCGATTACAACGGTGTGTGTATTTTTTCCCTAGGCCATTCTGGTTAAGCGTTTGGAGCAGCAGAAGTGCGAAAAATTTTTTGCCTTCTCAACCATTTCTTGGTTTCAAACTCCCATATCTCGCGAACGGATTGACCTAACCCAAACATTCCTATTGCTTCTGAAAGTCGAAGCTCGCCCGATTACAACGGTATGTGTATTTTTTCCCTAGGCCATTCTTGTTAAGCGTTTGGAGCAGCAGAATTGCGAAAAACTTTTCGCCTTCTCATCCATTTCTTGGCTTCAAACGCCCATATCTCGCGAACGGATTGACCTAACCCAAAAATTCCTGTTGCATCTGAAAGTAGAAACTCGCCCGATTACAACGGTATGTGTATTTTTTCCCTAGGCCATACTGGTTAAGCGTTTGGAGCAGCAGAAGTGCGAAAAATTTGTTGTCTTCTCAACCATTTCTTAGCTTCAAACTCCCATATCTCGCGAACGGATTGACCTAACAGAAAAATTCCTGTTGCATCTGAAAGTAGAAACTCGCCCGATTACAACGGTATGTGTATTTTTTCCCTAGGCCATTCTGGTTAAGCGTTTGGAGCAGCAGAATTGCGAAAAATTTGTTGTCTTCTCAACCATTTCTTGGCTTCAAACTCCCATATCTCGCGAACGGATTGACCTAACCCCAAAATTCCTGTTGCATCTGAAAGTAGAAACTCGCCCGATTACAACGGTATGTGTATTTTTTCCCTAGGCCATTCTGGTAAAGCGTTTGGAGCAGCAGAATTTCGAAAAATTTGTTGTCTCCTCAACCATTTCTTAGCGTCAAACTCCCATATCTCGCGAACGGATTGACCTAACCCAAAAATTCCTGTTGCATCTGAAAGTAGAAACTCGCCCGATTACAACGGTATGTGTATTTTTTCCCTAGGCCATTCCGGTTAAGCGTTTGGAGCAGCAGAAGTGCGAAAAAGTTGTTGTCTTCTCAACCATTTCTTAGCTTCAAACTCCCATATCTCGCGAACGGATTGACCTAACCGAAAAATTCCTGTTGCATCTGAAAGTAGAAACTCGCCCGATTACAGCGGTATGTGCATTTTTACCCTAGGCCATTCTTGTTAAGCGTTTGGAGCAGCAGAATTGCGAAAAAATTTTCGCCTTCTCAACCATTTCTTGGCTTCAAACTCCCATATCTCGCGAACTGATTGACCTAACCCAAAAATTCCTGTAGCGTCTGAAAGTAGAAACTCGCCCGATTACAACGGTATGTGTATTTTTTCCCTAGACCATTCTTGTTAAGCGTTTGGAGCAGCAGAATTGCGAAAAATTGTTTGCCTTCTCAACCATTTCTTGGTTTCAAACTCCCATATCTCGCGAACGGATTGACCTAACCCAAAAATTCCTATTGCTTCTGAAAGTCGAAGCTCGCCCGATTACAACGGTATGTGTATTTTTTCCCTAGGCCATTCTTGTTAAGCGTTTGGAGCAGCAGAATTGCGAAAAATTTTTCGCCTTCTCATCCATTTCTTGGCTTCAAACTCCCATATCTCGCGAACGGATTGACCTAACCCAAAAATTCCTGTTGCATCTGAAAGTAGAAACTCGCCCGATTACAACGGTGTGTGTATTTTTTCCCTAGGCCATTCTGGTTAAGCGTTTGGAGCAGCAGAAGTGCGAAAAATTTTTTGCCTTCTCAACCATTTCTTGGTTTCAAACTCCCATATCTCGCGAACGGATTGACCTAACCCAAAAATTCCTATTGCTTCTGAAAGTCGAAGCTCGCCCGATTACAACGGTATGTGTATTTTTTCCCTAGGCCATTCTTGTTAAGCGTTTGGAGCAGCAGAATTGCGAAAAATTTTTCGCCTTCTCATCCATTTCTTGGCTTCAAACTCCCATATCTCGCGAACGGATTGACCTAACCCAAAAATTCCTGTTGCCTCTGAAAGTAGAAACTCGCCCGATTACAACGGTATGTGTATTTTTTCCCTATGCCATACTGGTTAAGCGTTTGGAGCAGCAGAATTGCGAAAAATTTGTTGTCTTCTCAACCATTTCTTAGCTTCAAACTCCCATATCTCGCGAACGGATTGACCTAACAGAAAAATTCCTGTTGCATCTGAAAGTAGAAACTCGCCCGATTACAACGGTATGTGTATTTTTTCCCTAGGCCATTCTGGTTAAGCGTTTGGAGCAGCAGAATTGCGAAAAATTTGTTGTCTTCTCAACCATTTCTTGGCTTCAAACTCCCATATCTCGCGAACGGATTGACCTAACCCCAAAATTCCTGTTGCATCTGAAAGTAGAAACTCGCCCGATTACAACGGTATGTGTATTTTTTCCCTAGGCCATTCTGGTTAAGCGTTTGGAGCAGCAGAATTGCGAAAAATTTTTTGCCCTCTCAACCATTCCTTGGCTTCAAACTCCCATATCTCGCGAACGGATTGACCTAACCCCAAAATTCCTGTTGCATCTGAAAGTAGAAACTCGCCCGATTACAACGGTATGTGTATTTTTTCCCTAGGCCATTCTGGTTAAGCGTTTGGAGCAGCAGAATTGCGAAAAATTTTTTGCCTTCTCAACCATTCCTTGGCTTCAAACTCCCATATCTCGCGAACGGATTGACCTAACCCAAAAATTCCTGTAGCGTCTGAAAGTAGAAACTCGCCCGATTACAACGGTATGTGTATTTTATCCCTAGGCCATTCTGGTTAAGCGTTTGGAGCAGCAGAAGTGCGAAAAATTTGTTGTCTTCTCAACCATTTCTTAGCTTCAAACTCCCATATCTCGCGAACGGATTGACCTAACAGAAAAATTCCTGTTGCATCTGAAAGTAGAAACTCGCCCGATTACAACGGTATGTGTATTTTTTCCCTAGGCCATTCTGGTTAAGCGTTTGGAGCAGCAGAATTGTGAAAAATTTGTTGTCTTCTCAACCATTTCTTGGCTTCAAACTCCCATATCTCGCGAACGGATTGACCTAACCCCAAAATTCCTGTTGCATCTGAAAGTAGAAACTCGCCCGATTACAACGGTATGTGTATTTTTTCCCTAGGCCATTCTGGTTAAGCGTTTGGAGCAGCAGAATTGCGAAAAATTTTTCGCCTTCTCAACCATTTCTTGGCTTCAAACTCCCATATCTCGCGAACGGATTGACCTAACCCAAAAATTCCTGTTGCATCTGAAAGTAGAAACTCGCCCGATTACAACGGTATGTGTATTTTTTCCCTAGGCCATTCTTGTTAAGCGTTTGGAGCAGCAGAATTGCGAAAAATTTTTTGCCTTCTCAACCATTTCTTGGCTTCAAACTCCCATATCTCGCGAACGGATTGACCTAACAGAAAAATTCCTGTTGCATCTGAAAGTAGAAACTCGCCCGATTACAACGGTATGTGTATTTTTTCCCTAGGCCATTCCGGTTAAGCGTTTGGAGCAGCAGAAGTGCGAAAAAGTTGTTGTCTTCTCAACCATTTCTTAGCTTCAAACTCCCATATCTCGCGAACGGATTGACCTAACCCAAAAATTCCTATTGCTTCTGAAAGTCGAAGCTCGCCCGATTACAACGGTATGTGTATTTTTTCCCTAGGCCATTCTTGTTAAGCGTTTGGAGCAGCAGAATTGCGAAAAATTTTTCGCCTTCTCATCCATTTCTTGGCTTCAAACTCCCATATCTCGCGAACGGATTGACCTAACAGAAAAATTCCTGTTGCATCTGAAAGTAGAAACTCGCCCGATTACAACGGTATGTGTATTTTTTCCCTAGGCCATTCTGGTTAAGCGTTTGGAGCAGCAGAATTGCGAAAAATTTGTTGTCTTCTCAACCATTTCTTGGCTTCAAACTCCCATATCTCGCGAACGGATTGACCTAACCCCAAAATTCCTGTTGCATCTGAAAGTAGAAACTCGCCCGATTACAACGGTATGTGTATTTTTTCCCTAGGCCATTCTGGTAAAGCGTTTGGAGCAGCAGAATTTCGAAAAATTTGTTGTCTCCTCAACCATTTCTTAGCGTCAAACTCCCATATCTCGCGAACGGATTGACCTAACCCAAAAATTCCTGTTGCATCTGAAAGTAGAAACTCGCCCGATTACAACGGTATGTGTATTTTTTCCCTAGGCCATTCCGGTTAAGCGTTTGGAGCAGCAGAAGTGCGAAAAAGTTGTTGTCTTCTCAACCATTTCTTAGCTTCAAACTCCCATATCTCGCGAACGGATTGACCTAACCGAAAAATTCCTGTTGCATCTGAAAGTAGAAACTCGCCCGATTACAGCGGTATGTGCATTTTTACCCTAGGCCATTCTTGTTAAGCGTTTGGAGCAGCAGAATTGCGAAAAAATTTTCGCCTTCTCAACCATTTCTTGGCTTCAAACTCCCATATCTCGCGAACTGATTGACCTAACCCAAAAATTCCTGTAGCGTCTGAAAGTAGAAACTCGCCCGATTACAACGGTATGTGTATTTTTTCCCTAGACCATTCTTGTTAAGCGTTTGGAGCAGCAGAATTGCGAAAAATTGTTTGCCTTCTCAACCCTTTCTTGGTTTCAAACTCCCATATCTCGCGAACGGATTGACCTAACCCAAAAATTCCTATTGCTTCTGAAAGTCGAAGCTCGCCCGATTACAACGGTATGTGTATTTTTTCCCTAGGCCATTCTTGTTAAGCGTTTGGAGCAGCAGAATTGCGAAAAATTTTTCGCCTTCTCATCCATTTCTTGGCTTCAAACTCCCATATCTCGCGAACGGATTGACCTAACCCAAAAATTCCTGTTGCATCTGAAAGTAGAAACTCGCCCGATTACAACGGTGTGTGTATTTTTTCCCTAGGCCATTCTGGTTAAGCGTTTGGAGCAGCAGAAGTGCGAAAAATTTTTTGCCTTCTCAACCATTTCTTGGTTTCAAACTCCCATATCTCGCGAACGGATTGACCTAACCCAAAAATTCCTATTGCTTCTGAAAGTCGAAGCTCGCTCGATTACAACGGTATGTGTATTTTTTCCCTAGGCCATTCTTGTTAAGCGTTTGGAGCAGCAGAATTGCGAAAAATTTTTCGCCTTCTCATCCATTTCTTGGCTTCAAACTCCCATATCTCGCGAACGGATTGACCTAACCCAAAAATTCCTGTTGCCTCTGAAAGTAGAAACTCGCCCGATTACAACGGTATGTGTATTTTTTCCCTATGCCATACTGGTTAAGCGTTTGGAGCAGCAGAATTGCGAAAAATTTGTTGTCTTCTCAACCATTTCTTAGCTTCAAACTCCCATATCTCGCGAACGGATTGACCTAACAGAAAAATTCCTGTTGCATCTGAAAGTAGAAACTCGCCCGATTACAACGGTATGTGTATTTTTTCCCTAGGCCATTCTGGTTAAGCGTTTGGAGCAGCAGAATTGCGAAAAATTTTTTGCCCTCTCAACCATTCCTTGGCTTCAAACTCCCATATCTCGCGAACGGATTGACCTAACCCCAAAATTCCTGTTGCATCTGAAAGTAGAAACTCGCTCGATTACAACGGTATGTGTATTTTTTCCCTAGGCCATTCTGGTTAAGCGTTTGGAGCAGCAGAATTGCGAAAAATTTTTTGCCTTCTCAACCATTCCTTGGCTTCAAACTCCCATATCTCGCGAACGGATTGACCTAACCCAAAAATTCCTGTAGCGTCTGAAAGTAGAAACTCGCCCGATTACAACGGTATGTGTATTTTATCCCTAGGCCATTCTGGTTAAGCGTTTGGAGCAGCAGAAGTGCGAAAAATTTGTTGTCTTCTCAACCATTTCTTAGCTTCAAACTCCCATATCTCGCGAACGGATTGACCTAACAGAAAAATTCCTGTTGCATCTGAAAGTAGAAACTCGCCCGATTACAACGGTATGTGTATTTTTTCCCTAGGCCATTCTGGTTAAGCGTTTGGAGCAGCAGAATTGTGAAAAATTTGTTGTCTTCTCAACCATTTCTTGGCTTCAAACTCCCATATCTCGCGAACGGATTGACCTAACCCCAAAATTCCTGTTGCATCTGAAAGTAGAAACTCGCCCGATTACAACGGTATGTGTATTTTTTCCCTAGGCCATTCTGGTTAAGCGTTTGGAGCAGCAGAATTGCGAAAAATTTTTCGCCTTCTCAACCATTTCTTGGCTTCAAACTCCCATATCTCGCGAACGGATTGACCTAACCCAAAAATTCCTGTTGCATCTGAAAGTAGAAACTCGCCCGATTACAACGGTATGTGTATTTTTTCCCTAGGCCATTCTTGTTAAGCGTTTGGAGCAGCAGAATTGCGAAAAATTTTTTGCCTTCTCAACCATTTCTTTGCTTCAAACTCCCATATCTCGCGAACGGATTGACCTAACCCAAAAATTCCTATTGCTTCTGAAAGTCGAAACTCGCCCGATTACAACGGTATGTGTATTTTTTCCCTAGGCCATTCTGGTTAAGCGTTTGGAGCAGCAGAAGTGCGAAAAAGTTGTTGTCTTATCAACCATTACTTAGCTTCAAACTCCTATATCTCGCGAACGGATTGACCTAAACCAAAAATTCCTGTTGCATCTGAAAGTAGAAACTCGTCCGATTACAGCGGTATGTGTATTTTTTCCCTAGGCCATTCTGGTTAAGCGTTTGGAGCTGCAGAATTGCGAAAAATTTTTTGCCTTCTCAAACATTTCTTGGCTTCAAACTCCCATATCTCGCGAACGGATTGACCTAACCCAAAAATTCCTATTGCATGTGAAAGTAGAAACTCGCCCGATTACAACGGTATGTGTATTTTTTCCCTAGGCCATTCTGGTAAAGCGTTGGGAGCAGCAGAATTTCGAAAAATTTGTTGTCTCCTCAACCATTTCTTAGCGTCAAACTCCCATATCTCGCGAACGGATTGACCTAACCCAAAAATTCCTGTTGCATCTGAAAGTAGAAACTCGCCCGATTACAACGGTATGTGTATTTTTTCCCTAGGCCATTCCGGTTAAGCGTTTGGAGCAGCAGAAGTGCGAAAAAGTTGTTGTCTTCTCAACCATTTCTTAGCTTCAAACTCCCATATCTCGCGAACGGATTGACCTAACCGAAAAATTCCTGTTGCATCTGAAAGTAGAAACTCGCCCGATTACAGCGGTATGTGTATTTTTTCCCTAGGCCATTCTGGTTAAGCGTTTGGAGCAGCAGAATTGCGAAAAATTTGTTGTCTTCTCAACCATTTCTTGGCTTCAAACTCCCATATCTCGCGAACGGATTGACCTAACCCCAAAATTCCTGTTGCATCTGAAAGTAGAAACTCGCCCGATTACAACGGTATGTGTATTTTTTCCCTAGGCCATTCTGGTTAAGCGTTTGGAGCAGCAGAATTGCGAAAAATTTTTTGCCCTCTCAACCATTCCTTGGCTTCAAACTCCCATATCTCGCGAACGGATTGACCTAACCCCAAAATTCCTGTTGCATCTGAAAGTAGAAACTCGCTCGATTACAACGGTATGTGTATTTTTTCCCTAGGCCATTCTGGTTAAGCGTTTGGAGCAGCAGAATTGCGAAAAATTTTTTGCCTTCTCAACCATTCCTTGGCTTCAAACTCCCATATCTCGCGAACGGATTGACCTAACCCAAAAATTCCTGTAGCGTCTGAAAGTAGAAACTCGCCCGATTACAACGGTATGTGTATTTTATCCCTAGGCCATTCTGGTTAAGCGTTTGGAGCAGCAGAAGTGCGAAAAATTTGTTGTCTTCTCAACCATTTCTTAGCTTCAAACTCCCATATCTCGCGAACGGATTGACCTAACAGAAAAATTCCTGTTGCATCTGAAAGTAGAAACTCGCCCGATTACAACGGTATGTGTATTTTTTCCCTAGGCCATTCTGGTTAAGCGTTTGGAGCAGCAGAATTGTGAAAAATTTGTTGTCTTCTCAACCATTTCTTGGCTTCAAACTCCCATATCTCGCGAACGGATTGACCTAACCCCAAAATTCCTGTTGCATCTGAAAGTAGAAACTCGCCCGATTACAACGGTATGTGTATTTTTTCCCTAGGCCATTCTGGTTAAGCGTTTGGAGCAGCAGAATTGCGAAAAATTTTTCGCCTTCTCAACCATTTCTTGGCTTCAAACTCCCATATCTCGCGAACGGATTGACCTAACCCAAAAATTCCTGTTGCATCTGAAAGTAGAAACTCGCCCGATTACAACGGTATGTGTATTTTTTCCCTAGGCCATTCTTGTTAAGCGTTTGGAGCAGCAGAATTGCGAAAAATTTTTTGCCTTCTCAACCATTTCTTTGCTTCAAACTCCCATATCTCGCGAACGGATTGACCTAACCCAAAAATTCCTATTGCTTCTGAAAGTCGAAACTCGCCCGATTACAACGGTATGTGTATTTTTTCCCTAGGCCATTCTGGTTAAGCGTTTGGAGCAGCAGAAGTGCGAAAAAGTTGTTGTCTTATCAACCATTACTTAGCTTCAAACTCCTATATCTCGCGAACGGATTGACCTAAACCAAAAATTCCTGTTGCATCTGAAAGTAGAAACTCGTCCGATTACAGCGGTATGTGTATTTTTTCCCTAGGCCATTCTGGTTAAGCGTTTGGAGCTGCAGAATTGCGAAAAATTTTTTGCCTTCTCAAACATTTCTTGGCTTCAAACTCCCATATCTCGCGAACGGATTGACCTAACCCAAAAATTCCTATTGCATGTGAAAGTAGAAACTCGCCCGATTACAACGGTATGTGTATTTTTTCCCTAGGCCATTCTGGTAAAGCGTTGGGAGCAGCAGAATTTCGAAAAATTTGTTGTCTCCTCAACCATTTCTTAGCGTCAAACTCCCATATCTCGCGAACGGATTGACCTAACCCAAAAATTCCTGTTGCATCTGAAAGTAGAAACTCGCCCGATTACAACGGTATGTGTATTTTTTCCCTAGGCCATTCCGGTTAAGCGTTTGGAGCAGCAGAAGTGCGAAAAAGTTGTTGTCTTCTCAACCATTTCTTAGCTTCAAACTCCCATATCTCGCGAACGGATTGACCTAACCGAAAAATTCCTGTTGCATCTGAAAGTAGAAACTCGCCCGATTACAGCGGTATGTGCATTTTTACCCTAGGCCATTCTTGTTAAGCGTTTGGAGCAGCAGAATTGCGAAAAATTTTTCGCCTTCTCAACCATTTCTTGGCTTCAAACTCCCATATCTCGCGAACGGATTGACCTAACCCAAAAATTCCTGTAGCGTCTGAAAGTAGAAACTCGCCCGATTACAACGGTATGTGTATTTTTTCCCTAGACCATTCTTGTTAAGCGTTTGGAGCAGCAGAATTGCGAAAAATTTTTTGCCTTCTCAACCATTTCTTGGTTTCAAACTCCCATATCTCGCGAACGGATTGACCTAACCCAAAAATTCCTATTGCTTCTGAAAGTCGAAGCTCGCCCGATTACAACGGTATGTGTATTTTTTCCCTAGGCCATTCTTGTTAAGCGTTTGGAGCAGCAGAATTGCAAAAAATTTTTCGCCTTCTCATCCATTTCTTGGCTTCAAACTCCCATATCTCGCGAACGGATTGACCTAACCCAAAAATTCCTGTTGCATCTGAAAGTAGAAACTCGCCCGATTACAACGGTGTGTGTATTTTTTCCCTAGGCCATTCTGGTTAAGCGTTTGGAGCAGCAGAAGTGCGAAAAATTTTTTGCCTTCTCAACCATTTCTTGGTTTCAAACTCCCATATCTCGCGGACGAATTGACCTAACCCAAACATTCCTATTGCTTCTGAAAGTCGAAGCTCGCCCGATTACAACGGTATGTGTATTTTTTCCCTAGGCCATTCTTGTTAAGCGTTTGGAGCAGCAGAATTGCGAAAAATTTTTCGCCTTCTCATCCATTTCTTGGCTTCAAACTCCCATATCTCGCGAACGGATTGACCTAACCCAAAAATTCCTGTTGCATCTGAAAGTAGAAACTCGCCCGATTACAACGGTATGTGTATTTTTTCCCTAGGCCATACTGGTTAAGCGTTTGGAGCAGCAGAAGTGCGAAAAATTTGTTGTCTTCTCAACCATTTCTTAGCTTCAAACTCCCATATCTCGCGAACGGATTGACCTAACAGAAAAATTCCTGTTGCATCTGAAAGTAGAAACTCGCCCGATTACAACGGTATGTGTATTTTTTCCCTAGGCCATTTTGGTTAAGCGTTTGGAGCAGCAGAATTGCGAAAAATTTGTTGTCTTCTCAACCATTTCTTGGCTTCAAACTCCCATATCTCGCGAACGGATTGACCTAACCCCAAAATTCCTGTTGCATCTGAAAGTAGAAACTCGCCCGATTGCAACGGTATGTGTATTTTTTCCCTAGGCCATTCTGGTAAAGCGTTTGGAGCAGCAGAATTTCGAAAAATTTGTTGTCTCCTCAACCATTTCTTAGCGTCAAACTCCCATATCTCGCGAACGGATTGACCTAACCCAAAAATTCCTGTTGCATCTGAAAGTAGAAACTCGCCCGATTACAACGGTATGTGTATTTTTTCCCTAGGCCATTCCGGTTAAGCGTTTGGAGCAGCAGAAGTGCGAAAAAGTTGTTGTCTTCTCAACCATTTCTTAGCTTCAAACTCCCATATCTCGCGAACGGATTGACCTAACCGAAAAATTCCTGTTGCATCTGAAAGTAGAAACTCGCCCGATTACAGCGGTATGTGCATTTTTACCCTAGGCCATTCTTGTTAAGCGTTTGGAGCAGCAGAATTGCGAAAAATTTTTCGCCTTCTCAACCATTTCTTGGCTTCAAACTCCCATATCTCGCGAACGGATTGACCTAACCCAAAAATTCCTGTAGCGTCTGAAAGTAGAAACTCGCCCGATTACAACGGTATGTGTATTTTTTCCCTAGACCATTCTTGTTAAGCGTTTGGAGCAGCAGAATTGCGAAAAATTTTTTGCCTTCTCAACCATTTCTTGGCTTCAAACTCCCATATCTCGCGAACGGATTGACCTAACCCAAAAATTCCTGTTGCATCTGAAAGTAGAAACTCGCCCGATTACAACGGTGTGTGTATTTTTTCCCTAGGCCATTCTGGTTAAGCGTTTGGAGCAGCAGAAGTGCGAAAAATTTTTTGCCTTCTCAACCATTTCTTGGTTTCAAACTCCCATATCTCGCGAACGGATTGACCTAACCCAAAAATTCCTATTGCTTCTGAAAGTCGAAGCTCGCCCGATTACAACGGTATGTGTATTTTTTCCCTAGGCCATTCTTGTTAAGCGTTTGGAGCAGCAGAATTGCGAAAAATTTTTCGCCTTCTCATCCATTTCTTGGCTTCAAACTCCCATATCTCGCGAACGGATTGACCTAACCCAAAAATTCCTGTTGCATCTGAAAGTAGAAACTCGCCCGATTACAACGGTATGTGTATTTTTTCCCTAGGCCATACTGGTTAAGCGTTTGGAGCAGCAGAATTGCGAAAAATTTGTTGTCTTCTCAACCATTTCTTAGCTTCAAACTCCCATATCTCGCGAACGGATTGACCTAACAGAAAAATTCCTGTTGCATCTGAAAGTAGAAACTCGCCCGATTACAACGGTATGTGTATTTTTTCCCTAGGCCATTCTGGTTAAGCGTTTGGAGCAGCAGAATTGCGAAAAATTTGTTGTCTTCTCAACCATTTCTTGGCTTCAAACTCCCATATCTCGCGAACGGATTGACCTAACCCCAAAATTCCTGTTGCATCTGAAAGTAGAAACTCGCCCGATTACAACGGTATGTGTATTTTTTCCCTAGGCCATTCTGGTTAAGCGTTTGGAGCAGCAGAATTGCGAAAAATTTTTTGCCTTCTCAACCATTCCTTGGCTTCAAACTCCCATATCTCGCGAACGGATTGACCTAACCCCAAAATTCCTGTTGCATCTGAAAGTAGAAACTCGCCCGATTACAACGGTATGTGTATTTTTTCCCTTGGCCATTCTGGTTAAGCGTTTGGAGCAGCAGAATTGCGAAAAATTTTTTGCCTTCTCAACCATTCCTTGGCTTCAAACTCCCATATCTCGCGAACGGATTGACCTAACCCAAAAATTCCTGTAGCGTCTGAAAGTAGAAACTCGCCCGATTACAACGGTATGTGTATTTTATCCCTAGGCCATACTTGTGAAGCGTTTGGGGCAGCAGAATTGCGAAAAATTGTTTGCCTTCTCAACCATTTCTTGGCTTCAAACTCCCATATCTCGCGAACGGATTGACCTATCTCAAAAATTCCTGTTGCGTCTGAAAGTAGAAACTCGCCCGATTACAGAGGTATGTGTATTTTTACCCTAAGCCATTCTTGTTAAGCGTTTGGAGCAGCAGAATTGCGAAAAATTTTTCGCCTTCTCAACCATTTCTTGGCTTCAAACTCCCATATCTCGCGAACGGATTGACCTAACCCAAAAATTCCTGTTGCATCTGAAAGTAGAAACTCGCCCGATTACAACGGTATGTGTATTTTTTCCCTAGGCCATTCTTGTTAAGCGTTTGGAGCAGCAGAATTGCGAAAAATTTTTTGCCTTCTCAACCATTTCTTTGCTTCAAACTCCCATATCTCGCGAACGGATTGACCTAACCCAAAAATTCCTATTGCTTCTGAAAGTCGAAACTCGCCCGATTACAACGGTATGTGTATTTTTTCCCTAGGCCATTCCGGTTAAGCGTTTGGAGCAGCAGAAGTGCGAAAAAGTTGTTGTCTTATCATCCATTACTTAGCTTCAAACTCCTATATCTCGCGAACGGATTGACCTAAACCAAAAATTCCTGTTGCATCTGAAAGTAGAAACTCGCCCGATTACAGCGGTATGTGTATTTTTTCCCTAGGCCATTCTGGTTAAGCGTTTGGAGCTGCAGAATTGCGAAAAATTTTTTGCCTTCTCAACCATTTCTTGGCTTCAAACTCCCATATCTCGCGAACGGATTGACCTAACCCAAAAATTCCTATTGCATGTGAAAGTAGAAACTCGCCCGATTACAACGGTATGTGTATTTTTTCCCTAGGCCATTCTGGTAAAGCGTTTGGAGCAGCAGAATTTCGAAAAATTTGTTGTCTCCTCAACCATTTCTTAGCGTCAAACTCCCATATCTCGCGAACGGATTGACCTAACCCAAAAATTCCTGTTGCATCTGAAAGTAGAAACTCGCCCGATTACAACGGTATGTGTATTTTTTCCCTAGGCCATTCCGGTTAAGCGTTTGGAGCAGCAGAAGTGCGAAAAAGTTGTTGTCTTCTCAACCATTTCTTAGCTTCAAACTCCCATATCTCGCGAACGGATTGACCTAACCGAAAAATTCCTGTTGCATCTGAAAGTAGAAACTCGCCCGATTACAGCGGTATGTGCATTTTTACCCTAGGCCATTCTTGTTAAGCGTTTGGAGCAGCAGAATTGCGAAAAATGTTTCGCCTTCTCAACCATTTCTTGGCTTCAAACTCCCATATCTCGCGAACGGATTGACCTAACCCAAAAATTCCTGTTGCATCTGAAAGTAGAAACTCGCCCGATTACAACGGTGTGTGTATTTTTTCCCTAGGCCATTCTGGTTAAGCGTTTGGAGCAGCAGAAGTGCGAAAAATTTTTTGCCTTCTCAACCATTTCTTGGTTTCAAACTCCCATATCTCGCGAACGGATTGACCTAACCCAAAAGTTCCTATTGCTTCTGAAAGTCGAAGCTCGCCCGATTACAACGGTATGTGTATTTTTTCCCTAGGCCATTCTTGTTAAGCGTTTGGAGCAGCAGAATTGCGAAAAATTTTTCGCCTTCTCATCCATTTCTTGGCTTCAAACTCCCATATCTCGCGAACGGATTGACCTAACCCAAAAATTCCTGTTGCATCTGAAAGTAGAGACTCGCCCGATTACAACGGTATGTGTATTTTTTCCCTAGGCCATTCTGGTTAAGCGTTTGGAGCAGCAGAAGTGCGAAAAATTTGTTGTCTTCTCAACCATTTCTTAGCTTCACACTCCCATATCTCGCGAACGGATTGACCTAACAGAAAAATTCCTGTTGCATCTGAAAGTAGAAACTCGCCCGATTACAACGGTATGTGTATTTTTTCCCTAGGCCATTCTGGTTAAGCGTTTGGAGCAGCAGAATTGCGAAAAATTTGTTGTCTTCTCAACCATTTCTTGGCTTCAAACTCCCATATCTCGCGAACGGATTGACCTAACCCCAAAATTCCTGTTGCATCTGAAAGTAGAAACTCGCCCGATTACAACGGTATGTGTATTTTTTCCCTAGGCCATTCTGGTTAAGCGTTTGGAGCAGCAGAATTTCGAAAAATTTTTTGCCTTCTCAACCATTCCTTGGCTTCAAACTCCCATATCTCGCGAACGGATTGACCTAACCCAAAAATTCCTGTAGCGTCTGAAAGTAGAAACTCGCCCGATTACAACGGTATGTGTATTTTATCCCTAGGCCATTCTTGTGAAGCGTTTGGAGCAGCAGAATTGCGAAAAATTGTTTGCCTTCTCAACCATTTCTTGGCTTCAAACTCCCATATCTCGCGAACGGATTGACCTATCTCAAAAATTCCTGTTGCGTCTGAAAGTAGAAACTCGCCCGATTACAGAGGTATGTGTATTTTTACCCTAAGCCATTCTTGTTAAGCGTTTGGAGCAGCAGAATTGCGAAAAATTTTTCGCCTTCTCAACCATTTCTTGGCTTCAAACTCCCATATCTCGCGAACGGATTGACCTAACCCAAAAATTCCTGTTGCATCTGAAAGTAGAAACTCGCCTGATTACAACGGTATGTGTATTTTTTCCCTAAGCCATTCTTGTTAAGCGTTTGAAGCAGCAGAATTGCGAAAAATTTTTTGCCTTCTCAACCATTTCTTTGCTTCAAACTCCCATATCTCGCGAACGGATTGACCTAACCCAAAAATTCCTATTGCTTCTGAAAGTCGAAACTCGCCCGATTACAACGGTATGTGTATTTGTTCCCTAGGCCATTCTGGTTAAGCGTTTGGAGCAGCAGAAGTGCGAAAAAGTTGTTGTCTTATCAACCATTACTTAGCTTCAAACTCCTATATCTCGCGAACGGATTGACCTAAACCAAAAATTCCTGTTGCATCTGAAAGTAGAAACTCGCGCGATTACAGCGGTATGTGTATTTTTTCCCTAGGCCATTCTGGTTAAGCGTTTGGAGCTGCAGAATTGCGAAAAATTTTTTGCCTTCTCAACCATTTCTTTGCTTCAAACTCCCATATCTCGCGAACGGATTGACCTAACCCAAAAATTCCTATTGCTTCTGAAAGTCGAAACTCGCCCGATTACAACGGTATGTGTATTTGTTCCCTAGGCCATTCTGGTTAAGCGTTTGGAGCAGCAGAAGTGCGAAAAAGTTGTTGTCTTATCAACCATTACTTAGCTTCAAACTCCTATATCTCGCGAACGGATTGACCTAAACCAAAAATTCCTGTTGCATCTGAAAGTCGAAACTCGCGCGATTACAGCGGTATGTGTATTTTTTCCCTAGGCCATTCTGGTTAAGCGTTTGGAGCTGCAGAATTGCGAAAAATTTTTTGCCTTCTCAACCATTTCTTGGCTTCAAACTCCCATATCTCGCGAACGGATTGACCTAACCCAAAAATTCCTGTTGCATCTGAAAGTAGAAACTCGCCTGATTACAACGGTATGTGTATTTTTTCCCTAAGCCATTCTTGTTAAGCGTTTGAAGCAGCAGAATTGCGAAAAATTTTTTGCCTTCTCAACCATTTCTTTGCTTCAAACTCCCATATCTCGCGAACGGATTGACCTAACCCAAAAATTCCTATTGCTTCTGAAAGTCGAAACTCGCCCGATTACAACGGTATGTGTATTTGTTCCCTAGGCCATTCTGGTTAAGCGTTTGGAGCAGCAGAAGTGCGAAAAAGTTGTTGTCTTATCAACCATTACTTAGCTTCAAACTCCTATATCTCGCGAACGGATTGACCTAAACCAAAAATTCCTGTTGCATCTGAAAGTAGAAACTCGCGCGATTACAGCGGTATGTGTATTTTTTCCCTAGGCCATTCTGGTTAAGCGTTTGGAGCTGCAGAATTGCGAAAAATTTTTTGCCTTCTCAACCATTTCTTTGCTTCAAACTCCCATATCTCGCGAACGGATTGACCTAACCCAAAAATTCCTATTGCTTCTGAAAGTCGAAACTCGCCCGATTACAACGGTATGTGTATTTGTTCCCTAGGCCATTCTGGTTAAGCGTTTGGAGCAGCAGAAGTGCGAAAAAGTTGTTGTCTTATCAACCATTACTTAGCTTCAAACTCCTATATCTCGCGAACGGATTGACCTAAACCAAAAATTCCTGTTGCATCTGAAAGTCGAAACTCGCGCGATTACAGCGGTATGTGTATTTTTTCCCTAGGCCATTCTGGTTAAGCGTTTGGAGCTGCAGAATTGCGAAAAATTTTTTGCCTTCTCAACCATTTCTTGGCTTCAAACTCCCATATCTCGCGAACGGATTGACCTAACCCAAAAATTCCTATTGCATGTGAAAGTAGAAACTCGCCCGATTACAACGGTATGTGTATTTTTTCCCTAGGCCATTCTGGTAAAGCGTTTGGAGCAGCAGAATTTCGAAAAATTTGTTGTCTCCTCAACCATTTCTTAGCGTCAAACTCCCATATCTCGCGAACGGATTGACCTAACCCAAAAATTCCTGTTGCATCTGAAAGTAGAAACTCGCCCGATTACAACGGTATGTGTATTTTTTCCCTAGGCCATTCCGGTTAAGCGTTTGGAGCAGCAGAAGTGCGAAAAAGTTGTTGTCTTCTCAACCATTTCTTAGCTTCAAACTCCCATATCTCGCGAACGGATTGACCTAACCGAAAAATTCCTGTTGCATCTGAAAGTAGAAACTCGCCCGATTACAACGGTATGCGCATTTTTACCCTAGGCCATTCTTGTTAAGCGTTTGGAGCAGCAGAATTGCGAAAAATTTTTCGCCTTCTCAACCATTTCTTGGCTTCAAACTCCCATATCTCGCGAACGGATTGACCTAACCCAAAAATTCCTGTAGCGTCTGAAAGTAGAAACTCGCCCGATTACAACGGTATGTGTATTTTTTCCCTAGACCATTCTTGTTAAGCGTTTGGAGCAGCAGAATTGCGAAAAATTTTTTGCCTTCTCAACCATTTCTTGGTTTCAAACTCCCATATCTCGCGAACGGATTGACCTAACCCAAAAATTCCTATTGCTTCTGAAAGTCGAAGCTCGCCCGATTACAACGGTATGTGTATTTTTTCCCTAGGCCATTCTTGTTAAGCGTTTGGAGCAGCAGAATTGCGAAAAATTTTTCGCCTTCTCATCCATTTCTTGGCTTCAAACTCCCATATCTCGCGAACGGATTGACCTAACCCAAAAATTCCTGTTGCATCTGAAAGTAGAAACTCGCCCGATTACAACGGTGTGTGTACTTTTTCCCTAGGCCATTCTGGTTAAGCGTTTGGAGCAGCAGAAGTGCGAAAAATTTGTTGTCTTCTCAACCATTTCTTAGCTTCAAACTCCCATATCTCGCGAACGGATTGACCTAACAGAAAAATTCCTGTTGCATCTGAAAGTAGAAACTCGCCCGATTACAACGGTATGTGTATTTTCTCCCCAGGCCATTCTGGTTAAGCGTTTGGAGCAGCAGAATTGCGAAAAATTTGTTGTCTTCTCAACCATTTCTTGGCTTCAAACTCCCATATCTCGCGAACGGATTGACCTAACCCCAAAATTCCTGTTGCATCTGAAAGTAGAAACTCTCCCGATTACAACGGTATGTGTATTTTTTCCCTAGGCCATTCTGGTTAAGCGTTTGGAGCAGCAGAATTGCGAAAAATTTTTTGCCTTCTCAACCATTCCTTGGCTTCAAACTCCCATATCTCGCGAACGGATTGACCTAACCCAAAAATTCCTGTAGCGTCTGAAAGTAGAAACTCGCCCGATTACAACGGTATGTGTATTTTATCCCTAGGCCATTCTTGTGAAGCGTTTGGAGCAGCAGAATTGCGAAAAATTGTTTGCCTTCTCAACCATTTCTTGGCTTCAAACTCCCATATCTCGCGAACGGATTGACCTATCTCAAAAATTCCTGTTGCGTCTGAAAGTAGAAACTCGCCCGATTACAGAGGTATGTGTATTTTTACCCTAAGCCATTCTTGTTATGCGTTTGGAGCAGCAGAATTGCGAAAAATTTTTCGCCTTCTCAACCATTTCTTGGCTTCAAACTCCCATATCTCGCGAACGGATTGACCTAACCCAAAAATTCCTGTTGCATCTGAAAGTAGAAACTCGCCCGATTACAACGGTATGTGTATTTTTTCTCTAGGCCATTCTTGTTAAGCGTTTGGAGCAGCAGAATTGCGAAAAATTTTTTGCCTTCTCAACCATTTCTTTGCTTCAAACTCCCATATCTCGCGAACGGATTGACCTAACCCAAAAATTCCTATTGCTTCTGAAAGTCGAAACTCGCCCGATTACAACGGTATGTGTATTTTTTCCCTAGGCCATTCTGGTTAAGCGTTTGGAGCAGCAGATGTGCGAAAAAGTTGTTGTCTTATCAACCATTACTTAGCTTCAAACTCCTATATCTCGCGAACGGATTGACCTAAACCAAAAATTCCTGTTGCATCTGAAAGTAGAAACTCGCCCGATTACAGCGGTATGTGTATTTTTTCCCTAGGCCATTCTGGTTAAGCGTTTGGAGCTGCAGAATTGCGAAAAATTTTTTGCCTTCTCAACCATTTCTTGGCTTCAAACTCCCATATCTCGCGAACGGATTGACCTAACCCAAAAATTCCTATTGCATGTGAAAGTAGAAACTCGCCCGATTACAACGGTATGTGTATTTTTTCCCTAGGTCATTCTGGTAAAGCGTTTGGAGCAGCAGAATTTCGAAAAATTTGTTGTCTCCTCAACCATTTCTTAGCGTCAAACTCCCATATCTCGCGAACGGATAGACCTAACCCAAAAATTCCTGTTGCATCTGAAAGTAGAAACTCGCCCGATTACAACGGTATGTGTATTTTGTCCCTAGGCCATTCCGGTTAAGCGTTTGGAGCAGCAGAAGTGCGAAAAAGTTGTTGTCTTCTCAACCATTTCTTAGCTTCAAACTCCCATATCTCGCGAACGGATTGACCTAACCGAAAAATTCCTGTTGCATCTGAAAGTAGAAACTCGCCCGATTACAGCGGTATGTGCATTTTTACCCTAGGCCAATCTTGTTAAGCGTTTGGAGCAGCAGAATTGCGAAAAATTTTTCGCCTTCTCAACCATTTCTTGGCTTCAAACTCCCATATCTCGCGAACGGATTGACCTAACCCAAAAATTCCTGTAGCGTCTGAAAGTAGAAACTCGCCCGATTACAACGGTATGTGTATTTTTTCCCTAGACCATTCTTGTTAAGCGTTTGGAGCAGCAGAATTGCGAAAAATTTTTTGCCTTCTCAACCATTTCTTGGTTTCAAACTCCCATATCTCGCGAACGGATTGACCTAACCCAAAAATTCCTATTGCTTCTGAAAGTCGAAGCTCGCCCGATTACAACGGTATGTGTATTTTTTCCCTAGGCCATTCTTGTTAAGCGTTTGGAGCAGCAGAATTGCGAAAAATTTTTCGCCTTCTCATCCATTTCTTGGCTTCATACTCCCATATCTCGCGAACGGATTGACCTAACCCAAAAATTCCTGTTGCATCTGAAAGTAGAAACTCGCCCGATTACAACGGTGTGTGTATTTTTTCCCTAGGCCATTCTGGTTAAGCGTTTGGAGCAGCAGAAGTGCGAAAAATTTTTTGCCTTCTCAACCATTTCTTGGTTTCAAACTCCCATATCTCGCGAACGGATTGACCTAAGCCAAAAATTCCTATTGCTTCTGAAAGTCGAAGCTCGCCCGATTACAACGGTATGTGTATTTTTTCCCTAGGCCATTCTTGTTAAGCGTTTGGAGCAGCAGAATTGCGAAAAATTTTTCGCCTTCTCATCCATTTCTTGGCTTCAAACTCCCATATCTCGCGAACGGATTGACCTAACCCAAAAATTCCTGTTGCATCTGAAAGTAGAAACTCGCCCGATTACAACGGTATGTGTATTTTTTCCCTAGGCCATTCTGGTTAAGCGTTTGGAGCAGCAGAAGTGCGAAAAATTTGTTGTCTTCTCAACCATTTCTTAGCTTCAAACTCCCATATCTTGCGAACGGATTGACCTAACAGAAAAATTCCTGTTGCATCTGAAAGTAGAAACTCGCCCGATTACAGCGGTATGTGTATTTTTACCCTAGGCCATTCTGGTTAAGCGTTTGGAGCAGCAGAAGTGCGAAAAATTTTTTGCCTTCTCAACCATTTCTTGGCTTCAAACTCCCATATCTCGCGAACGGATTGACCTAACCCAAAAATTCCCGTAGCGTCTGAAAATGGAAACTCGCCCGATTACAACGGTATGTGTATTTTTTCCCTAGGCCATTCTTGTTAAGCGTTTGGAGCAGCAGAATTGCGAAAAATTTTTCGCCTTCTCATCCATTTCTTGGCTTCAAACTCCCATATCTCGCGAACGGATTGACCTAACCCAAAAATTCCTGTTGCATCTGAAAGTAGAAACTCGCCCGATTACAACGGTATGTGTATTTTTTCCCTAGGCCATTCTGGTTAAGCGTTTGGAGCAGCAGAAGTGCGAAAAATTTGTTGTCTTCTCAACCATTTCTTAGCTTCAAACTCCCATATCTCGCGAACGGATTGACCTAACAGAAAAATTCCTGTTGCATCTGAAAGTAGAAACTCGCCCGATTACAACGGTATGTGTATTTTTTCCCTAGGCCATTCTGGTTAAGCGTTTGGAGCAGCAGAATTGCGAAAAATTTGTTGTCTTCTCAACCATTTCTTGGCTTCAAACTCCCATATCTCGCGAACGGATTGACCTAACCCCAAAATTCCTGTTGCATCTGAAAGTAGAAACTCGCCCGATTACAACGGTATGTGTATTTTTTCCCTAGGCCATTCTGGTTAAGCGTTTGGAGCAGCAGAATTGCGAAAAATTTTTTGCCTTCTCAACCATTCCTTGGCTTCAAACTCCCATATCTCGCGAACGGATTGACCTAACCCAAAAATTCCTGTAGCGTCTGAAAGTAGAAACTCGCCCGATTACAACGGTATGTGTATTTTATCCCTAGGCCATTCTTGTGAAGCGTTTGGAGCAGCAGAATTGCGAAAAATTTTTTGCCTTCTCAACCATTCCTTGGCTTCAAACTCCCATATCTCGCGAACGGATTGACCTAACCCCAAAATTCCTGTTGCATCTGAAAGTAGAAACTCTCCCGATTACAACGGTATGTGTATTTTTTCCCTAGGCCATTCTGGTTAAGCGTTTGGAGCAGCAGAATTGCGAAAAATTTTTTGCCTTCTCAACCATTCCTTGGCTTCAAACTCCCATATCTCGCGAACGGATTGACCTAACCCAAAAATTCCTGTAGCGTCTGAAAGTAGAAACTCGCCCGATTACAACGGTATGTGTATTTTATCCCTAGGCCATTCTTGTGAAGCGTTTGGAGCAGCAGAATTGCGAAAAATTGTTTGCCTTCTCAACCATTTCTTGGCTTCAAACTCCCATATCTCGCGAACGGATTGACCTATCTCAAAAATTCCTGTTGCGTCTGAAAGTAGAAACTCGCCCGATTACAGAGGTATGTGTATTTTTACCCTAAGCCATTCTTGTTAAGCGTTTGGAGCAGCAGAATTGCGAAAAATTTTTCGCCTTCTCAACCATTTCTTGGCTTCAAACTCCCATATCTCGCGAACGGATTGACCTAACCCAAAAATTCCTGTTGCATCTGAAAGTAGAAACTCGCCCGATTACAACGGTATGTGTATTTTTTCCCTAGGCCATTCTTGTTAAGCGTTTGGAGCAGCAGAATTGCGAAAAATTTTTTGCCTTCTCAACCATTTCTTTGCTTCAAACTCCCATATCTCGCGAACGGATTGACCTAACCCAAAAATTCCTATTGCTTCTGAAAGTCGAAACTCGCCCGATTACAACGGTATGTGTATTTTTTCCCTAGACCATTCTTGTTAAGCGTTTGGAGCAGCAGAATTGCGAAAAATTTTTTGCCTTCTCAACCATTTCTTGGTTTCAAACTCCCATATCTCGCGAACGGATTGACCTAACCCAAAAATTCCTATTGCTTCTGAAAGTCGAAGCTCGCCCGATTACAACGGTATGTGTATTTTTTCCCTAGGCCATTCTTGTTAAGCGTTTGGAGCAGCAGAATTGCGAAAAATTTTTCGCCTTCTCATCCATTTCTTGGCTTCAAACTCCCATATCTCGCGAACGGATTGACCTAACCCAAAAATTCCTGTTGCATCTGAAAGTAGAAACTCGCCCGATTACAACGGTGTGTGTATTTTTTCCCTAGGCCATTCTGGTTAAGCGTTTGGAGCAGCAGAAGTGCGAAAAATTTTTTGCCTTCTCAACCATTTCTTGGTTTCAAACTCCCATATCTCGCGAACGGATTGACCTAAGCCAAAAATTCCTATTGCTTCTGAAAGTCGAAGCTCGCCCGATTACAACGGTATGTGTATTTTATCCCTAGGCCATTCTTGTGAAGCGTTTGGAGCAGCAGAATTGCGAAAAATTTTTTGCCTTCTCAACCATTCCTTGGCTTCAAACTCCCATATCTCGCGAACGGATTGACCTAACCCCAAAATTCCTGTTGCATCTGAAAGTAGAAACTCTCCCGATTACAACGGTATGTGTATTTTTTCCCTAGGCCATTCTGGTTAAGCGTTTGGAGCAGCAGAATTGCGAAAAATTTTTTGCCTTCTCAACCATTCCTTGGCTTCAAACTCCCATATCTCGCGAACGGATTGACCTAACCCAAAAATTCCTGTAGCGTCTGAAAGTAGAAACTCGCCCGATTACAACGGTATGTGTATTTTATCCCTAGGCCATTCTTGTGAAGCGTTTGGAGCAGCAGAATTGCGAAAAATTGTTTGCCTTCTCAACCATTTCTTGGCTTCAAACTCCCATATCTCGCGAACGGATTGACCTATCTCAAAAATTCCTGTTGCGTCTGAAAGTAGAAACTCGCCCGATTACAGAGGTATGTGTATTTTTACCCTAAGCCATTCTTGTTAAGCGTTTGGAGCAGCAGAATTGCGAAAAATTTTTCGCCTTCTCAACCATTTCTTGGCTTCAAACTCCCATATCTCGCGAACGGATTGACCTAACCCAAAAATTCCTGTTGCATCTGAAAGTAGAAACTCGCCCGATTACAACGGTATGTGTATTTTTTCCCTAGGCCATTCTTGTTAAGCGTTTGGAGCAGCAGAATTGCGAAAAATTTTTTGCCTTCTCAACCATTTCTTTGCTTCAAACTCCCATATCTCGCGAACGGATTGACCTAACCCAAAAATTCCTATTGCTTCTGAAAGTCGAAACTCGCCCGATTACAACGGTATGTGTATTTTTTCCCTAGACCATTCTTGTTAAGCGTTTGGAGCAGCAGAATTGCGAAAAATTTTTTGCCTTCTCAACCATTTCTTGGTTTCAAACTCCCATATCTCGCGAACGGATTGACCTAACCCAAAAATTCCTATTGCTTCTGAAAGTCGAAGCTCGCCCGATTACAACGGTATGTGTATTTTTTCCCTAGGCCATTCTTGTTAAGCGTTTGGAGCAGCAGAATTGCGAAAAATTTTTCGCCTTCTCATCCATTTCTTGGCTTCAAACTCCCATATCTCGCGAACGGATTGACCTAACCCAAAAATTCCTGTTGCATCTGAAAGTAGAAACTCGCCCGATTACAACGGTGTGTGTATTTTTTCCCTAGGCCATTCTGGTTAAGCGTTTGGAGCAGCAGAAGTGCGAAAAATTTTTTGCCTTCTCAACCATTTCTTGGTTTCAAACTCCCATATCTCGCGAACGGATTGACCTAAGCCAAAAATTCCTATTGCTTCTGAAAGTCGAAGCTCGCCCGATTACAACGGTATGTGTATTTTTTCCCTAGGCCATTCTTGTTAAGCGTTTGGAGCAGCAGAATTGCGAAAAATTTTTCGCCTTCTCATCCATTTCTTGGCTTCAAACTCCCATATCTCGCGAACGGATTGACCTAACCTAAAAATTCCTGTTGCATCTGAAAGTAGAAACTCGCCCGATTACAACGGTATGTGTATTTTTTCCCTAGGCCATTCTGGTTAAGCGTTTGGAGCAGCAGAAGTGCGAAAAATTTGTTGTCTTCTCAACCATTTCTTAGCTTCAAACTCCCATATCTCGCGAACGGATTGACCTAACAGAAAAATTCCTGTTGCATCTGAAAGTAGAAACTCGCCCGATTACAACGGTATGTGTATTTTTTCCCTAGGCCATTCTGGTTAAGCGTTTGGAGCAGCAGAATTGCGAAAAATTTGTTGTCTTCTCAACCATTTCTTGGCTTCAAACTCCCATATCTCGCGAACGGATTGACCTAACCCCAAAATTCCTGTTGCATCTGAAAGTAGAAACTCGCCCGATTACAACGGTATGTGTATTTTTTCCCTAGGCCATTCTGGTTAAGCGTTTGGAGCAGCAGAATTGCGAAAAATTTTTTGCCTTCTCAACCATTCCTTGGCTTCAAACTCCCATATCTCGCGAACGGATTGACCTAACCCAAAAATTCCTGTAGCGTCTGAAAGTAGAAACTCGCCCGATTACAACGGTATGTGTATTTTATCCCTAGGCCATTCTTGTGAAGCGTTTGGAGCAGCAGAATTGCGAAAAATTGTTTGCCTTCTCAACCATTTCTTGGCTTCAAACTCCCATATCTCGCGAACGGATTGACCTATCTCAAAAATTCCTGTTGCGTCTGAAAGTAGAAACTCGCCCGATTACAGAGGTATGTGTATTTTTACCCTAAGCCATTCTTGTTAAGCGTTTGGAGCAGCAGAATTGCGAAAAATTTTTCGCCTTCTCAACCATTTCTTGGCTTCAAACTCCCATATCTCGCGAACGGATTGACCTTACCCAAAAATTCCTGTTGCATCTGAAAGTAGAAACTCGCCCGATTACAACGGTATGTGTATTTTTTCCCTAGGCCATTCTTGTTAACCGTTTGGAGCAGCAGAATTGCGAAAAATTTTTTGCCTTCTCAACCATTTCTTTGCTTCAAACTCCCATATCTCGCGAACGGATTGACCTAACCCAAAAATTCCTATTGCTTCTGAAAGTCGAAACTCGCCCGATTACAACGGTATGTGTATTTTTTCCCTAGGCCATTCTGGTTAAGCGTTTGGAGCAGCAGAAGTGCGAAAAAGTTGTTGTCTTATCAACCATTACTTAGCTTCAAACTCCTATATCTCGCGAACGGATTGACCTAACCCAAAAATTCCTGTTGCATCTGAAAGTAGAAACTCGCCCGATTACAGCGGTATGTGCATTTTTACCCTAGGCCATTCTTGTTAAGCGTTTGGAGCAGCAGAATTGCGAAAAATTTTTCGCCTTCTCAACCATTTCTTGGCTTCAAACTCCCATATCTCGCGAACGGATTGGCCTAACCCAAAAATTCCTGTAGCGTCTGAAAGTAGAAACTCGCCCGATTACAACGGTATGTGTATTTTTTCCCTAGACCATTCTTGTTAAGCGTTTGGAGCAGCAGAATTGCGAAAAATTTTTTGCCTTCTCAACCATTTCTTGGTTTCAAACTCCCATATCTCGCGAACGGATTGACCTAACCCAAAAATTCCTATTGCTTCTGAAAGTCGAAGCTCGCCCGATTACAACGGTATGTGTATTTTTTCCCTAGGGCATTCTTGTTAAGCGTTTGGAGCAGCAGAATTGCGAAAAATTTTTCGCCTTCTCATCCATTTCTTGGCTTCAAACTCCCATATCTCGCGAACGGATTGACCTAACCCAAAAATTCCTGTTGCATCTGAAAGTAGAAACTCGCCCGATTACAGCGGTATGTGTATTTTTTCCCTAGGCCATTCCGGTTAAGCGTTTGGAGCAGCAGAAGTGCGAAAAAGTTGTTGTCTTCTCAACCATTTCTTAGTTTCAAACTCCCATATCTCGCGAACGGATTGACCTAACCGAAAAATTCCTGTTGCATCTGAAAGTAGAAACTCGCCCGATTACAGCGGTATGTGCATTTTTACCCTAGGCCATTCTTGTTAAGCGTTTGGAGCAGCAGAATTGCGAAAAATTTTTCGCCTTCTCAACCATTTCTTGGCTTCAAACTCCCATATCTCGCGAACGGATTGACCTAACCCAAAAATTCCTGTAGCGTCTGAAAGTAGAAACTCGCCCGATTACAACGGTATGTGTATTTTTTCCCTAGACCATTCTTGTTAAGCGTTTGGAGCAGCAGAATTGCGAAAAATTTTTTGCCTTCTCAACCATTTCTTGGTTTCAAACTCCTATATCTCGCGAACGGATTGACCTAACCCAAAAATTCCTATTGCTTCTGAAAGTCGAAGCTCGCCCGATTACAACGGTATGTGTATTTTTTCCCTAGGCCATTCTTGTTAACCGTTTGGAGCAGCAGAATTGCGAAAAATTTTTTGCCTTCTCAACCATTTCTTTGCTTCAAACTCCCATATCTCGCGAACGGATTGACCTAACCCAAAAATTCCTATTGCTTCTGAAAGTCGAAACTCGCCCGATTACAACGGTATGTGTATTTTTTCCCTAGGCCATTCTTGTTAACCGTTTGGAGCAGCAGAATTGCGAAAAATTTTTTGCCTTCTCAACCATTTCTTTGCTTCAAACTCCCATATCTCGCGAACGGATTGACCTAACCCAAAAATTCCTATTGCTTCTGAAAGTCGAAACTCGCCCGATTACAGCGGTATGTGTATTTTTTCCCTAGGCCATTCCGGTTAAGCGTTTGGAGCAGCAGAAGTGCGAAAAAGTTGTTGTCTTCTCAACCATTTCTTAGTTTCAAACTCCCATATCTCGCGAACGGATTGACCTAACCGAAAAATTCCTGTTGCATCTGAAAGTAGAAACTCGCCCGATTACAGCGGTATGTGCATTTTTACCCTAGGCCATTCTTGTTAAGCGTTTGGAGCAGCAGAATTGCGAAAAATTTTTCGCCTTCTCAACCATTTCTTGGCTTCAAACTCCCATATCTCGCGAACGGATTGACCTAACCCAAAAATTCCTGTAGCGTCTGAAAGTAGAAACTCGCCCGATTACAACGGTATGTGTATTTTTTCCCTAGACCATTCTTGTTAAGCGTTTGGAGCAGCAGAATTGCGAAAAATTTTTTGCCTTCTCAACCATTTCTTGGTTTCAAACTCCCATATCTCGCGAACGGATTGACCTAACCCAAAAATTCCTATTGCTTCTGAAAGTCGAAGCTCGCCCGATTACAACGGTATGTGTATTTTTTCCCTAGGCCATTCTTGTTAACCGTTTGGAGCAGCAGAATTGCGAAAAATTTTTTGCCTTCTCAACCATTTCTTTGCTTCAAACTCCCATATCTCGCGAACGGATTGACCTAACCCAAAAATTCCTATTGCTTCTGAAAGTCGAAACTCGCCCGATTACAACGGTATGTGTATTTTTTCCCTAGGCCATTCTGGTTAAGCGTTTGGAGCAGCAGAAGTGCGAAAAAGTTGTTGTCTTATCAACCATTACTTAGCTTCAAACTCCTATATCTCGCGAACGGATTGACCTAAACCAAAAATTCCTGTTGCATCTGAAAGTAGAAACTCGCCCGATTACAGCGGTATGTGTATTTTTTCCCTAGGCCATTCCGGTTAAGCGTATGGAGCAGCAGAAGTGCGAAAAAGTTGTTGTCTTCTCAACCATTTCTTAGCTTCAAACTCCCATATCTCGCGAACGGATTGACCTAACCGAAAAATTCCTGTTGCATCTGAAAGTAGAAACTCGCCCGATTACAGCGGTATGTGCATTTTTACCCTAGGCCATTCTTGTTAAGCGTTTGGAGCAGCAGAATTGCGAAATATTTTTCGCCTTCTCAACCATTTCTTGGCTTCAAACTCCCATATCTCGCGAACGGATTGACCTAACCCAAAAATTCCTGTAGCGTCTGAAAGTAGAAACTCGCCCGATTACAACGGTATGTGTATTTTTTCCCTAGACCATTCTTGTTAAGCGTTTGGAGCAGCAGAATTGCGAAAAATTTTTTGCCTTCTCAACCATTTCTTGGTTTCAAACTCCCATATCTCGCGAACGGATTGACCTAACCCAAAAATTCCTATTGCTTCTGAAAGTCGAAGCTCGCCCGATTACAACGGTATGTGTATTTTTTCCCTAGGGCATTCTTGTTAAGCGTTTGGAGCAGCAGAATTGCGAAAAATTTTTCGCCTTCTCATCCATTTCTTGGCTTCAAACTCCCATATCTCGCGAACGGATTGACCTAACCCAAAAATTCCTGTTGCATCTGAAAGTAGAAACTCGCCCGATTACAGCGGTATGTGTATTTTTTCCCTAGGCCATTCCGGTTAAGCGTTTGGAGCAGCAGAAGTGCGAAAAAGTTGTTGTCTTCTCAACCATTTCTTAGTTTCAAACTCCCATATCTCGCGAACGGATTGACCTAACCGAAAAATTCCTGTTGCATCTGAAAGTAGAAACTCGCCCGATTACAGCGGTATGTGCATTTTTACCCTAGGCCATTCTTGTTAAGCGTTTGGAGCAGCAGAATTGCGAAAAATTTTTCGCCTTCTCAACCATTTCTTGGCTTCAAACTCCCATATCTCGCGAACGGATTGACCTAACCCAAAAATTCCTGTAGCGTCTGAAAGTAGAAACTCGCCCGATTACAACGGTATGTGTATTTTTTCCCTAGACCATTCTTGTTAAGCGTTTGGAGCAGCAGAATTGCGAAAAATTTTTTGCCTTCTCAACCATTTCTTGGTTTCAAACTCCCATATCTCGCGAACGGATTGACCTAACCCAAAAATTCCTATTGCTTCTGAAAGTCGAAGCTCGCCCGATTACAACGGTATGTGTATTTTTTCCCTAGGCCATTCTTGTTAAGCGTTTGGAGCAGCAGAATTGCGAAAAATTTTTCGCCTTCTCATCCATTTCTTGGCTTCAAACTCCCATATCTCGCGAACGGATTGACCTAACCCAAAAATTCCTGTTGCATCTGAAAGTAGAAACTCGCCCGATTACAACGGTATGTGTATTTTTTCCCTAGGCCATTCTGGTTAAGCGTTTGGAGCAGCAGAAGTGCGAAAAATTTTTTGCCTTCTCAACCATTTCTTGGTTTCAAACTCCCATATCTCGCGAACGGATTGACCTAACCCAAAAATTCCTATTGCTTCTGAAAGTCGAAGCTCGCCCGATTACAACGGTATGTGTATTTTTTCCCTAGGCCATTCTTGTTAAGCGTTTGGAGCAGCAGAATTGCGAAAAATTTTTCGCCTTCTCATCCATTTCTTGGCTTCAAACTCCCATATCTCGCGAACGGATTGACCTAACCCAAAAATTCCTGTTGCATCTGAAAGTAGAAACTCGCCCGATTACAACGGTATGTGTATTTTTTCCCTAGGCCATTCTGGTTAAGCGTTTGGAGCAGCAGAAGTGCGAAAAATTTGTTGTCTTCTCAACCATTTCTTAGCTTCAAACTCCCATATCTCGCGAACGGATTGACCTAACAGAAAAATTCCTGTTGCATCTGAAAGTAGAAACTCGCCCGATTACAACGGTATGTGTATTTTTTCCCTAGGCCATTCTGGTTAAGCGTTTGGAGCAGCAGAATTGCGAAAAATTTGTTGTCTTCTCAACCATTTCTTGGCTTCAAGCTCCCATATCTCGCGAACGGATTGACCTATCCCCAAAATTCCTGTTGCATCTGAAAGTAGAAACTCGCCCGATTACAACGGTATGTGTATTTTATCCCTAGGCCATTCTTGTGAAGCGTTTGGAGCAGCAGAATTGCGAAAAATTGTTTGCCTTCTCAACCATTTCTTGGCTTCAAACTCCCATATCTCGCGAACGGATTGACCTATCTCAAAAATTCCTGTTGCGTCTGAAAGTAGAAACTCGCCCGATTATAGAGGTATGTGTATTTTTTCCCTAGGCCATTCTGGTTAAGCGTTTGGAGCAGCAGAAGTGCGAAAAAGTTGTTGTCTTATCAACCATTACTTAGCTTCAAACTCCTATATCTCGCGAACGGATTGACCTATCCCCAAAATTCCTGTTGCATCTGAAAGTAGAAACTCGCCCGATTACAACGGTATGTGTATTTTTTCCCTAGACCATTCTTGTTAAGCGTTTGGAGCAGCAGAATTGCGAAAAATTTTTTGCCTTCTCAACCATTTCTTGGTTTCAAACTCCCATATCTCGCGAACGGATTGACCTAACTCAAAAATTCCTATTGCTTCTGAAAGTCGAAGCTCGCCCGATTACAACGGTATGTGTATTTTTTCCCTAGGCCATTCTTGTTAAGCGTTTGGAGCAGCAGAATTGCGAAAAATTTTTCGCCTTCCCATCCATTTCTTGGCTTCAAACTCCCATATCTCGCGAACGGATTGACCTAACCCAAAAATTCCTGTTGCATCTGAAAGTAGAAACTCGCCCGATTACAACGGTGTGTGTATTTTTTCCCTAGGCCATTCTGGTTAAGCGTTTGGAGCAGCAGAAGTGCGAAAAATTTTTTGCCTTCTCAACCATTTCTTGGTTTCAAACTCCCATATCTCGCGAACGGATTGACCTAACCCAAAAATTCCTATTGCTTCTGAAAGTCGAAGCTCGCCCGATTACAACGGTATGTGTATTTTTTCCCTAGGCCATTCTTGTTAAGCGTTTGGAGCAGCAGAATTGCGAAAAATTTTTCGCCTTCTCATCCATTTCTTGGCTTCAAACTCCCATATCTCGCGAACGGATTGACCTAACACAAAAATTCCTGTTGCATCTGAAAGTAGAAACTCGCCCGATTACAACGGTATGTGTATTTTTTCCCTAGGCCATTCTGGTTAAGCGTTTGGAGCAGCAGAAGTGCGAAAAATATGTTGTCTTCTCAACCATTTCTTAGCTTCAAACTCCCATATCTCGCGAACGGATTGACCTAACAGAAAAATTCCTGTTGCATCTGAAAGTAGAAACTCGCCCGATTACAACGGTATGTGTATTTTTTCCCTAGGCCATTCTGGTTAAGCGTTTGGAGCAGCAGAAGTGCGAAAAATTTGTTGTCTTCTCAACCATTTCTTAGCTTCAAACTCCCATATCTCGCGAACGGATTGACCTAACCGAAAAATTCCTGTTGCATCTGAAAGTAGAAACTCGCCCGATTACAACGGTATGTGTATTTTTTCCCTAGGCCATTCTTGTTAAGCGTTTGGAGCAGCAGAATTGCGAAAAATTTTTTGCCTTCTCAACAATTTCTTGGCTTCAAACTCCCATATCTCGCGAACGGATTGACCTAACCCAAAATTCCTGTTGCATCTGAAAGTAGAAACTCGCCCGATTACAACGGTATGTGTATTTTTTCCCTAGGCCATTCTTGTGAAGCGTTTGGAGCAGCAGAATTGCGAAAAATTTTTTGCCTTCTCAACCATTTCTTTGCTTCAAACTCCCATATCTCGCGAACGGATTGACCTAACCCAAAAATTCCTATTGCTTCTGAAAGTCGAAACTCGCGCGATTACAACGGTATGTGTATTTTTTCCCTAGGCCATTCTGGTAAAGCGTTTGGAGCAGCAGAATTTCGAAAAATTTGTTGTCTTCTCAACCATTTCTTAGCGTCAAACTCCCATATCTCGCGAACGGATTGACCTAACCCAAAAATTCCTATTGCATCTGAAAGTAGAAACTCGCCCGATTACAACGGTGTGTGTACTTTTTCCCTAGGCCATTCTGGTTAAGCGTTTGGAGCAGCAGAAGTGCGAAAAATTTGTTGTCTTCTCAACCATTTCTTAGCTTCAAACTCCCATATCTCGCGAACGGATTGACCTAACAGAAAAATTCCTGTTGCGTCTGAAAGTAGAAACTCGCCCGATTACAGAGGTATGTGTATTTTTACCCTAAGCCATTCTTGTTATGCGTTTGGAGCAGCAGAATTGCGAAAAATTTTTCGCCTTCTCAACCATTTCCTGGCTTCAAACTCCCATATCTCGCGAACGGATTGACCTAACCCAAAAATTCCTGTTGCATCTGAAAGTAGAAACTCGCCCGATTACAACGGTATGTGTATTTTTTCCCTAGGCCATTCTTGTTAAGCGTTTGGAGCAGCAGAATTGCGAAAAATTTTTTGCCTTCTCAACCATTTCTTTGCTTCAAACTCCCATATCTCGCGAACGGATTGACCTAACCCAAAAATTCCTATTGCTTCTGAAAGTCGAAACTCGCCCGATTACAACGGTATGTGTATTTTTTCCCTAGGCCATTCTGGTTAAGCGTTTGGAGCTGCAGAATTGCGAAAAATTTTTTGCCTTCTCAACCATTTCTTGGCTTCAAACTCCCATATCTCGCGAACGGATTGACCTAACCCAAAAATTCCTATTGCATGTGAAAGTAGAAACTCGCCCGATTACAACGGTATGTGTATTTTTTCCCTAGGTCATTCTGGTAAAGCGTTTGGAGCAGCAGAATTTCGAAAAATTTGTTGTCTCCTCAACCATTTCTTAGCGTCAAACTCCCATATCTCGCGAACGGATTGACCTAACCCAAAAATTCCTGTTGCATCTGAAAGTAGAAACTCGCCCGATTACAACGGTATGTGTATTTTGTCCCTAGGCCATTCCGGTTAAGCGTTTGGAGCAGCAGAAGTGCGAAAAAGTTGTTGTCTTCTCAACCATTTCTTAGCTTCAAACTCCCATATCTCGCGAACGGATTGACCTAACCGAAAAATTCCTGTTGCATCTGAAAGTAGAAACTCGCCCGATTACAGCGGTATGTGCATTTTTACCCTAGGCCATTCTTGTTAAGCGTTTGGAGCAGCAGAATTGCGAAAAATTTTTTGCCTTCTCAACCATTCCCTGGCTTCAAACTCCCATATCTCGCGAACGGATTGACCTAACCCAAAAATTCCTGTAGCGTCTGAAAGTAGAAACTCGCCCGATTACAACGGTATGTGTATTTTATCCCTAGGCCATTCTTGTGAAGCGTTTGGAGCAGCAGAATTGCGAAAAATTGTTTGCCTTCTCAACCATTTCTTGGCTTCAAACTCCCATATCTCGCGAACGGATTGACCTATCTCAAAAATTCCTGTTGCGTCTGAAAGTAGAAACTCGCCCGATTACAGAGGTATGTGTATTTTTACCCTAAGCCATTCTTGTTATGCGTTTGGAGCAGCAGAATTGCGAAAAATTTTTCGCCTTCTCAACCATTTCCTGGCTTCAAACTCCCATATCTCGCGAACGGATTGACCTAACCCAAAAATTCCTGTTGCATCTGAAAGTAGAAACTCGCCCGATTACAACGGTATGTGTATTTTTTCCCTAGGCCATTCTTGTTAAGCGTTTGGAGCAGCAGAATTGCGAAAAATTTTTTGCCTTCTCAACCATTTCTTTGCTTCAAACTCCCATATCTCGCGAACGGATTGACCTAACCCAAAAATTCCTATTGCTTCTGAAAGTCGAAACTCGCCCGATTACAACGGTATGTGTATTTTTTCCCTAGGCCATTCTGGTTAAGCGTTTGGAGCTGCAGAATTGCGAAAAATTTTTTGCCTTCTCCACCATTTCTTGGCTTCAAACTCCCATATCTCGCGAACGGATTGACCTAACCCAAAAATTCCTATTGCATGTGAAAGTAGAAACTCGCCCGATTACAACGGTATGTGTATTTTTTCCCTAGGTCATTCTGGTAAAGCGTTTGGAGCAGCAGAATTTCGAAAAATTTGTTGTCTCCTCAACCATTTCTTAGCGTCAAACTCCCATATCTCGCGAACGGATTGACCTAACCCAAAAATTCCTGTTGCATCTGAAAGTAGAAACTCGCCCGATTACAACGGTATGTGTATTTTGTCCCTAGGCCATTCCGGTTAAGCGTTTGGAGCAGCAGAAGTGCGAAAAAGTTGTTGTCTTCTCAACCATTTCTTAGCTTCAAACTCCCATATCTCGCGAACGGATTGACCTAACCGAAAAATTCCTGTTGCATCTGAAAGTAGAAACTCGCCCGATTACAGCGGTATGTGCATTTTTACCCTAGGCCATTCTTGTTAAGCGTTTGGAGCAGCAGAATTGCGAAAAATTTTTCGCCTTCTCAACCATTTCTTGGCTTCAAACTCCCATATCTCGCGAACGGATTGACCTAACCCAAAAATTCCTGTAGCGTCTGAAAGTAGAAACTCGCCCGATTACAACGGTATGTGTATTTTTTCCCTAGACCATTCTTGTTAAGCGTTTGGAGCAGCAGAATTGCGAAAAATTTTTTGCCTTCTCAACCATTTCTTGGTTTCAAACTCCCATATCTCGCGAACGGATTGACCTAACCCAAAAATTCCTATTGCTTCTGAAAGTCGAAGCTCGCCCGATTACAACGGTATGTGTATTTTTTCCCTAGGCCATTCTTGTTAAGCGTTTGGAGCAGCAGAATTGCGAAAAATTTTTCGCCTTCTCATCCATTTCTTGGCTTCAAACTCCCATATCTCGCGAACGGATTGACCTAACCCAAAAATTCCTGTTGCATCTGAAAGTAGAAACACGCCCGATTACAACGGTGTGTGTATTTTTTCCCTAGGCCATTCTGGTTAAGCGTTTGGAGCAGCAGAAGTGCGAAAAATTTTTTGCCTTCTCAACCATTTCTTGGTTTCAAACTCCCATATCTCGCGAACGGATTGACCTAAGCCAAAAATTCCTATTGCTTCTGAAAGTCGAAGCTCGCCCGATTACAACGGTATGTGTATTTTTTCCCTAGGCCATTCTTGTTAAGCGTTTGGAGCAGCAGAATTGCGAAAAAATTTTCGCCTTCTCATCCATTTCTTGGCTTCAAACTCCCATATCTCCCGAACGGATTGACCTAACCCAAAAATTCCTGTTGCATCTGAAAGTAGAAACTCGCCCGATTACAACGGTATGTGTATTTTTTCCCTAGGCCATTCTGGTTAAGCGTTTGGAGCAGCAGAAGTGCGAAAAATTTGTTGTCTTCTCAACCATTTCTTAGCTTCAAACTCCCATATCTCGCGAACGGATTGACCTAACAGAAAAATTCCTGTTGCATCTGAAAGTAGAAACTCGCCCGATTACAGCGGTATGTGTATTTTTACCCTAGGCCATTCTGGTTAAGCGTTTGGAGCAGCAGAAGTGCGAAAAATTTTTTGCCTTCTCAACCATTTCTTGGCTTCAAACTCCCATATCTCGCGAACGGATTGACCTAACCCAAAAATTCCCGTAGCGTCTGAAAATGGAAACTCGCCCGATTACAACGGTGTGTGTATTTTTTCCCTAGGCCATTCTGGTTAAGCGTTTGGAGCAGCAGAAGTGCGAAAAATTTGTTGTCTTCTCAACCATTTCTTAGCTTCAAACTCCCATATCTCGCGAACGGATTGACCTAACAGAAAAATTCCTGTTGCATCTGAAAGTAGAAACTCTCCCGATTACAACGGTATGTGTATTTTTTCCCTAGGCCATTCTGGTTAAGCGTTTGGAGCAGCAGAATTGCGAAAAATTTTTTGCCTTCTCAACCATTCCTTGGCTTCAAACTCCCATATCTCGCGAACGGATTGACCTAACCCAAAAATTCCTGTAGCGTCTGAAAGTAGAAACTCGCCCGATTACAACGGTATGTGTATTTTATCCCTAGGCCATTCTTGTGAAGCGTTTGGAGCAGCAGAATTGCGAAAAATTGTTTGCCTTCTCAACCATTTCTTGGCTTCAAACTCCCATATCTCGCGAACGGATTGACCTATCTCAAAAATTCCTGTTGCGTCTGAAAGTAGAAACTCGCCCGATTACAGAGGTATGTGTATTTTTACCCTAAGCCATTCTTGTTAAGCGTTTGGAGCAGCAGAATTGCGAAAAATTTTTCGCCTTCTCAACCATTTCTTGGCTTCAAACTCCCATATCTCGCGAACGGATTGACCTAACCCAAAAATTCCTGTTGCATCTGAAAGTAGAAACTCGCCCGATTACAACGGTATGTGTATTTTTTCCCTAGGCCATTCTTGTTAAGCGTTTGGAGCAGCAGAATTGCGAAAAATTTTTTGCCTTCTCAACCATTTCTTTGCTTCAAACTCCTATATCTCGCGAACGGATTGACCTAACCCAAAAATTCCTATTGCTTCTGAAAGTCGAAACTCGCCCGATTACAACGGTATGTGTATTTTTTCCCTAGACCATTCTTGTTAAGCGTTTGGAGCAGCAGAATTGCGAAAAATTTTTTGCCTTCTCAACCATTTCTTGGTTTCAAACTCCCATATCTCGCGAACGGATTGACCTAACCCAAAAATTCCTATTGCTTCTGAAAGTCGAAGCTCGCCCGATTACAACGGTATGTGTATTTTTTCCCTAGGCCATTCTTGTTAAGCGTTTGGAGCAGCAGAATTGCGAAAAATTTTTCGCCTTCTCATCCATTTCTTGGCTTCAAACTCCCATATCTCGCGAACGGATTGACCTAACCCAAAAATTCCTGTTGCATCTGAAAGTAGAAACTCGCCCGATTACAGCGGTATGTGTATTTTTTCCCTATGCCATTCCGGTTAAGCGTTTGCAGCAGCAGAAGTGCGAAAAAGTTGTTGTCTTCTCAACCATTTCTTAGTTTCAAACTCCCATATCTCGCGAACGGATTGACCTAACCGAAAAATTCCTGTTGCATCTGAAAGTAGAAACTCGCCCGATTACAGCGGTATGTGCATTTTTACCCTAGGCCATTCTTGTTAAGCGTTTGGAGCAGCAGAATTGCGAAAAATTTTTCGCCTTCTCAACCATTTCTTGGCTTCAAACTCCCATATCTCGCGAACGGATTGACCTAACCCAAAAATTCCTGTAGCGTCTGAAAGTAGAAACTCGCCCGATTACAACGGTATGTGTATTTTTTCCCTAGACCATTCTTGTTAAGCGTTTGGAGCAGCAGAATTGCGAAAAATTTTTTGCCTTCTCAACCATTTCTTGGTTTCAAACTCCCATATCTCGCGAACGGATTGACCTAACCCAAAAATTCCTATTGCTTCTGAAAGTAGAAACTCGCCCGATTACAACGGTATGTGTATTTTTTCCCTAGGCCATTCTTGTTAAGCGTTTGGAGCAGCAGAATTGCGAAAAATTTTTCGCCTTCTCATCCATTTCTTGGCTTCAAACTCCCATATCTCGCGAACGGATTGACCTAACCCAAAAATTCCTGTTGCATCTGAAAGTAGAAACTCGCCCGATTACTGCGGTATGTGTATTTTTTCCCTAGGCCATTCCGGTTAAGCGTTTGGAGCAGCAGAAGTGCGAAAAAGTTGTTGTCTTCTCAACCATTTCTTAGTTTCAAACTCCCATATCTCGCGAACGGATTGACCTAACCGAAAAATTCCTGTTGCATCTGAAAGTAGAAACTCGCCCGATTACAGCGGTATGTGCATTTTTACCCTAGGCCATTCTTGTTAAGCGTTTGGAGCAGCAGAATTGCGAAAAATTTTTCGCCTTCTCAACCATTTCTTGGCTTCAAACTCCCATATCTCGCGAACGGATTGACCTAACCCAAAAATTCCTGTAGCGTCTGAAAGTAGAAACTCGCCCGATTACAACGGTATGTGTATTTTTTCCCTAGACCATTCTTGTTAAGCGTTTGGAGCAGCAGAATTGCGAAAAATTTTTTGCCTTCTCAACCATTTCTTGGTTTCAAACTCCCATATCTCGCGAACGGATTGACCTAACCCAAAAATTCCTATTGCTTCTGAAAGTCGAAGCTCGCCCGATTACAACGGTATGTGTATTTTTTCCCTAGGGCATTCTTGTTAAGCGTTTGGAGCAGCAGAATTGCGAAAAATTTTTCGCCTTCTCATCCATTTCTTGGCTTCAAACTCCCATATCTCGCGAACGGATTGACCTAACCCAAAAATTCCTGTTGCATCTGAAAGTAGAAACTCGCCCGATTACAGCGGTATGTGTATTTTTTCCCTAGGCCATTCCGGTTAAGCGTTTGGAGCAGCAGAAGTGCGAAAAAGTTGTTGTCTTCTCAACCATTTCTTAGTTTCAAACTCCCATATCTCGCGAACGGATTGACCTAACCGAAAAATTCCTGTTGCATCTGAAAGTAGAAACTCGCCCGATTACAGCGGTATGTGCATTTTTACCCTAGGCCATTCTTGTTAAGCGTTTGGAGCAGCAGAATTGCGAAAAATTTTTCGCCTTCTCAACCATTTCTTGGCTTCAAACTCCCATATCTCGCGAACGGATTGACCTAACCCAAAAATTCCTGTAGCGTCTGAAAGTAGAAACTCGCCCGATTACAACGGTATGTGTATTTTTTCCCTAGACCATTCTTGTTAAGCGTTTGGAGCAGCAGAATTGCGAAAAATTTTTTGCCTTCTCAACCATTTCTTGGCTTCAAACTCCCATATCTCGCGAACGGATTGACCTAACCCAAAAATTCCTATTGCATGTGAAAGTAGAAACTCGCCCGATTACAACGGTATGTGTATTTTTTCCCTAGGTCATTCTGGTAAAGCGTTTGGAGCAGCAGAATTTCGAAAAATTTGTTGTCTCCTCAACCATTTCTTAGCGTCAAACTCCCATATCTCGCGAACGGATTGACCTAACCCAAAAATTCCTGTTGCATCTGAAAGTAGAAACTCGCCCGATTACAACGGTATGTGTATTTTGTCCCTAGGCCATTCCGGTTAAGCGTTTGGAGCAGCAGAAGTGCGAAAAAGTTGTTGTCTTCTCAACCATTTCTTAGCTTCAAACTCCCATATCTCGCGAACGGATTGACCTAACCGAAAAATTCCTGTTGCATCTGAAAGTAGAAACTCGCCCGATTACAGCGGTATGTGCATTTTTACCCTAGGCCATTCTTGTTAAGCGTTTGGAGCAGCAGAATTGCGAAAAATTTTTCGCCTTCTCAACCATTTCTTGGCTTCAAACTCCCATATCTCGCGAACGGATTGACCTAACCCAAAAATTCCTGTAGCGTCTGAAAGTAGAAACTCGCCCGATTACAACGGTATGTGTATTTTTTCCCTAGACCATTCTTGTTAAGCGTTTGGAGCAGCAGAATTGCGAAAAATTTTTTGCCTTCTCAACCATTTCTTGGTTTCAAACTCCCATATCTCGCGAACGGATTGACCTAACCCAAAAATTCCTATTGCTTCTGAAAGTCGAAGCTCGCCCGATTACAACGGTATGTGTATTTTTTCCCTAGGCCATTCTTGTTAAGCGTTTGGAGCAGCAGAATTGCGAAAAATTTTTCGCCTTCTCATCCATTTCTTGGCTTCAAACTCCCATATCTCGCGAACGGATTGACCTAACCCAAAAATTCCTGTTGCATCTGAAAGTAGAAACTCGCCCGATTACAACGGTGTGTGTATTTTTTCCCTAGGCCATTCTGGTTAAGCGTTTGGAGCAGCAGAAGTGCGAAAAATTTTTTGCCTTCTCAACCATTTCTTGGTTTCAAACTCCCATATCTCGCGAACGGATTGACCTAAGCCAAAAATTCCTATTGCTTCTGAAAGTCGAAGCTCGCCCGATTACAACGGTATGTGTATTTTTTCCCTAGGCCATTCTTGTTAAGCGTTTGGAGCAGCAGAATTGCGAAAAAATTTTCGCCTTCTCATCCATTTCTTGGCTTCAAACTCCCATATCTCCCGAACGGATTGACCTAACCCAAAAATTCCTGTTGCATCTGAAAGTAGAAACTCGCCCGATTACAACGGTATGTGTATTTTTTCCCTAGGCCATTCTGGTTAAGCGTTTGGAGCAGCAGAAGTGCGAAAAATTTGTTGTCTTCTCAACCATTTCTTAGCTTCAAACTCCCATATCTCGCGAACGGATTGACCTAACAGAAAAATTCCTGTTGCATCTGAAAGTAGAAACTCGCCCGATTACAGCGGTATGTGTATTTTTACCCTAGGCCATTCTGGTTAAGCGTTTGGAGCAGCAGAAGTGCGAAAAATTTTTTGCCTTCTCAACCATTTCTTGGCTTCAAACTCCCATATCTCGCGAACGGATTGACCTAACCCAAAAATTCCCGTAGCGTCTGAAAATGGAAACTCGCCCGATTACAACGGTGTGTGTATTTTTTCCCTAGGCCATTCTGGTTAAGCGTTTGGAGCAGCAGAAGTGCGAAAAATTTGTTGTCTTCTCAACCATTTCTTAGCTTCAAACTCCCATATCTCGCGAACGGATTGACCTAACAGAAAAATTCCTGTTGCATCTGAAAGTAGAAACTCGCCCGATTACAACGGTATGTGTATTTTTTCCCTAGGCCATTCTGGTTAAGCGTTTGGAGCAGCAGAATTGCGAAAAATTTGTTGTCTTCTCAACCATTTCTTGGCTTCAAACTCCCATATCTCGCGAACGGATTGACCTAACCCCAAAATTCCTGTTGCATCTGAAAGTAGAAACTCTCCCGATTACAACGGTATGTGTATTTTTTCCCTAGGCCATTCTGGTTAAGCGTTTGGAGCAGCAGAATTGCGAAAAATTTTTTGCCTTCTCAACCATTCCTTGGCTTCAAACTCCCATATCTCGCGAACGGATTGACCTAACCCAAAAATTCCTGTAGCGTCTGAAAGTAGAAACTCGCCCGATTACAACGGTATGTGTATTTTATCCCTAGGCCATTCTTGTGAAGCGTTTGGAGCAGCAGAATTGCGAAAAATTGTTTGCCTTCTCAACCATTTCTTGGCTTCAAACTCCCATATCTCGCGAACGGATTGACCTATCACAAAAATTCCTGTTGCGTCTGAAAGTAGAAACACGCCCGATTACAGAGGTATGTGTATTTTTACCCTAAGCCATTCTTGTTAAGCGTTTGGAGCAGCAGAATTGCGAAAAATTTTTCGCCTTCTCAACCATTTCTTGGCTTCAAACTCCCATATCTCGCGAACGGATTGACCTAACCCAAAAATTCCTGTTGCATCTGAAAGTAGAAACTCGCCCGATTACAACGGTATGTGTATTTTTTCCCTAGGCCATTCTTGTTAAGCGTTTGGAGCAGCAGAATTGCGAAAAATTTTTTGCCTTCTCAACCATTTCTTTGCTTCAAACTCCTATATCTCGCGAACGGATTGACCTAACCCAAAAATTCCTATTGCTTCTGAAAGTCGAAACTCGCCCGATTACAACGGTATGTGTATTTTTTCCCTAGACCATTCTTGTTAAGCGTTTGGAGCAGCAGAATTGCGAAAAATTTTTTGCCTTCTCAACCATTTCTTGGTTTCAAACTCCCATATCTCGCGAACGGATTGACCTAACCCAAAAATTCCTATTGCTTCTGAAAGTCGAAGCTCGCCCGATTACAACGGTATGTGTATTTTTTCCCTAGGCCATTCTTGTTAAGCGTTTGGAGCAGCAGAATTGCGAAAAATTTTTCGCCTTCTCATCCATTTCTTGGCTTCAAACTCCCATATCTCGCGAACGGATTGACCTAACCCAAAAATTCCTGTTGCATCTGAAAGTAGAAACTCGCCCGATTACAGCGGTATGTGTATTTTTTCCCTAGGCCATTCCGGTTAAGCGTTTGGAGCAGCAGAAGTGCGAAAAAGTTGTTGTCTTCTCAACCATTTCTTAGTTTCAAACTCCCATATCTCGCGAACGGATTGACCTAACCGAAAAATTCCTGTTGCATCTGAAAGTAGAAACTCGCCCGATTACAACGGTATGTGTATTTTTTCCCTAGGCCATTCTTGTTAAGCGTTTGGAGCAGCAGAATTGCGAAAAATTTTTCGCCTTCTCATCCATTTCTTGGCTTCAAACTCCCATATCTCGCGAACGGATTGACCTAACCCAAAAATTCCTGTTGCATCTGAAAGTAGAAACTCGCCCGATTACTGCGGTATGTGTATTTTTTCCCTAGGCCATTCCGGTTAAGCGTTTGGAGCAGCAGAAGTGCGAAAAAGTTGTTGTCTTCTCAACCATTTCTTAGTTTCAAACTCCCATATCTCGCGAACGGATTGACCTAACCGAAAAATTCCTGTTGCATCTGAAAGTAGAAACTCGCCCGATTACAGCGGTATGTGCATTTTTACCCTAGGCCATTCTTGTTAAGCGTTTGGAGCAGCAGAATTGCGAAAAATTTTTCGCCTTCTCAACCATTTCTTGGCTTCAAACTCCCATATCTCGCGAACGGATTGACCTAACCCAAAAATTCCTGTAGCGTCTGAAAGTAGAAACTCGCCCGATTACAACGGTATGTGTATTTTTTCCCTAGACCATTCTTGTTAAGCGTTTGGAGCAGCAGAATTGCGAAAAATTTTTTGCCTTCTCAACCATTTCTTGGTTTCAAACTCCCATATCTCGCGAACGGATTGACCTAACCCAAAAATTCCTATTGCTTCTGAAAGTCGAAGCTCGCCCGATTACAACGGTATGTGTATTTTTTCCCTAGGCCATTCTTGTTAACCGTTTGGAGCAGCAGAATTGCGAAAAATTTTTTGCCTTCTCAACCATTTCTTTGCTTCAAACTCCCATATCTCGCGAACGGATTGACCTAACCCAAAAATTCCTATTGCTTCTGAAAGTCGAAACTCGCCCGATTACAACGGTATGTGTATTTTTTCCCTAGGCCATTCTGGTTAAGCGTTTGGAGCAGCAGAAGTGCGAAAAAGTTGTTGTCTTATCAACCATTACTTAGCTTCAAACTCCTATATCTCGCGAACGGATTGACCTAAACCAAAAATTCCTGTTGCATCTGAAAGTAGAAACTCGCCCGATTACAGCGGTATGTGTATTTTTTCCCTAGGCCATTCCGGTTAAGCGTTTGGAGCAGCAGAAGTGCGAAAAAGTTGTTGTCTTCTCAACCATTTCTTAGCTTCAAACTCCCATATCTCGCGAACGGATTGACCTAACCGAAAAATTCCTGTTGCATCTGAAAGTAGAAACTCGCCCGATTACAGCGGTATGTGCATTTTTACCCTAGGCCATTCTTGTTAAGCGTTTGGAGCAGCAGAATTGCGAAAAATTTTTCGCCTTCTCAACCATTTCTTGGCTTCAAACTCCCATATCTCGCGAACAGATTGACCTAACCCAAAAATTCCTGTAGCGTCTGAAAGTAGAAACTCGCCCGATTACAACGGTATGTGTATTTTTTCCCTAGACCATTCTTGTTAAGCGTTTGGAGCAGCAGAATTGCGAAAAATTTTTTGCCTTCTCAACCATTTCTTGGTTTCAAACTCCCATATCTCGCGAACGGATTGACCTAACCCAAAAATTCCTATTGCTTCTGAAAGTCGAAGCTCGCCCGATTACAACGGTATGTGTATTTTTTCCCTAGGGCATTCTTGTTAAGCGTTTGGAGCAGCAGAATTGCGAAAAATTTTTCGCCTTCTCATCCATTTCTTGGCTTCAAACTCCCATATCTCGCGAACGGATTGACCTAACCCAAAAATTCCTGTTGCATCTGAAAGTAGAAACTCGCCCGATTACTGCGGTATGTGTATTTTTTCCCTAGGCCATTCCGGTTAAGCGTTTGGAGCAGCAGAAGTGCGAAAAAGTTGTTGTCTTCTCAACCATTTCTTAGTTTCAAACTCCCATATCTCGCGAACGGATTGACCTAACCGAAAAATTCCTGTTGCATCTGAAAGTAGAAACTCGCCCGATTACAGCGGTATGTGCATTTTTACCCTAGGCCATTCTTGTTAAGCGTTTGGAGCAGCAGAATTGCGAAAAATTTTTCGCCTTCTCAACCATTTCTTGGCTTCAAACTCCCATATCTCGCGAACGGATTGACCTAACCCAAAAATTCCTGTAGCGTCTGAAAGTAGAAACTCGCCCGATTACAACGGTATGTGTATTTTTTCCCTAGACCATTCTTGTTAAGCGTTTGGAGCAGCAGAATTGCGAAAAATTTTTTGCCTTCTCAACCATTTCTTGGTTTCAAACTCCCATATCTCGCGAACGGATTGACCTAACCCAAAAATTCCTATTGCTTCTGAAAGTCGAAGCTCGCCCGATTACAACGGTATGTGTATTTTTTCCCTAGGCCATTCTTGTTAACCGTTTGGAGCAGCAGAATTGCGAAAAATTTTTTGCCTTCTCAACCATTTCTTTGCTTCAAACTCCCATATCTCGCGAACGGATTGACCTAACCCAAAAATTCCTATTGCTTCTGAAAGTCGAAACTCGCCCGATTACAACGGTATGTGTATTTTTTCCCTAGGCCATTCTGGTTAAGCGTTTGGAGCAGCAGAAGTGCGAAAAAGTTGTTGTCTTATCAACCATTACTTAGCTTCAAACTCCTATATCTCGCGAACGGATTGACCTAAACCAAAAATTCCTGTTGCATCTGAAAGTAGAAACTCGCCCGATTACAGCGGTATGTGTATTTTTTCCCTAGGCCATTCCGGTTAAGCGTTTGGAGCAGCAGAAGTGCGAAAAAGTTGTTGTCTTCTCAACCATTTCTTAGCTTCAAACTCCCATATCTCGCGAACGGATTGACCTAACCGAAAAATTCCTGTTGCATCTGAAAGTAGAAACTCGCCCGATTACAGCGGTATGTGCATTTTTACCCTAGGCCATTCTTGTTAAGCGTTTGGAGCAGCAGAATTGCGAAAAATTTTTCGCCTTCTCAACCATTTCTTGGCTTCAAACTCCCATATCTCGCGAACAGATTGACCTAACCCAAAAATTCCTGTAGCGTCTGAAAGTAGAAACTCGCCCGATTACAACGGTATGTGTATTTTTTCCCTAGACCATTCTTGTTAAGCGTTTGGAGCAGCAGAATTGCGAAAAATTTTTTGCCTTCTCAACCATTTCTTGGTTTCAAACTCCCATATCTCGCGAACGGATTGACCTAACCCAAAAATTCCTATTGCTTCTGAAAGTCGAAGCTCGCCCGATTACAACGGTATGTGTATTTTTTCCCTAGGGCATTCTTGTTAAGCGTTTGGAGCAGCAGAATTGCGAAAAATTTTTCGCCTTCTCATCCATTTCTTGGCTTCAAACTCCCATATCTCGCGAACGGATTGACCTAACCCAAAAATTCCTGTTGCATCTGAAAGTAGAAACTCGCCCGATTACAGCGGTATGTGTATTTTTTCCCTAGGCCATTCCGGTTAAGCGTTTGCAGCAGCAGAAGTGCGAAAAAGTTGTTGTCTTCTCAACCATTTCTTAGTTTCAAACTCCCATATCTCGCGAACGGATTGACCTAACCGAAAAATTCCTGTTGCATCTGAAAGTAGAAACTCGCCCGATTACAGCGGTATGTGCAATTTTACCCTAGGCCATTCTTGTTAAGCGTTTGGAGCAGCAGAATTGCGAAAAATTTTTCGCCTTCTCAACCATTTCTTGGCTTCAAACTCCCATATCTCGCGAACGGATTGACCTAACCCAAAAATTCCTGTAGCGTCTGAAAGTAGAAACTCGCCCGATTACAACGGTATGTGTATTTTTTCCCTAGACCATTCTTGTTAAGCGTTTGGAGCAGCAGAATTGCGAAAAATTTTTTGCCTTCTCAACCATTTCTTGGTTTCAAACTCCCATATCTCGCGAACGGATTGACCTAACCCAAAAATTCCTATTGCTTCTGAAAGTCGAAGCTCGCCCGATTACAACGGTATGTGTATTTTTTCCCTAGGGCATTCTTGTTAAGCGTTTGGAGCAGCAGAATTGCGAAAAATTTTTCGCCTTCTCATCCATTTCTTGGCTTCAAACTCCCATATCTCGCGAACGGATTGACCTAACCCAAAAATTCCTGTTGCATCTGAAAGTAGAAACTCGCCCGATTACAGCGGTATGTGTATTTTTTCCCTAGGCCATTCCGGTTAAGCGTTTGGAGCAGCAGAAGTGCGAAAAAGTTGTTGTCTTCTCAACCATTTCTTAGTTTCAAACTCCCATATCTCGCGAACGGATTGACCTAACCGAAAAATTCCTGTTGCATCTGAAAGTAGAAACTCGCCCGCTTACAGCGGTATGTGCATTTTTACCCTAGGCCATTCTTGTTAAGCGTTTGGAGCAGCAGAATTGCGAAAAATTTTTCGCCTTCTCAACCATTTCTTGGCTTCAAACTCCCATATCTCGCGAACGGATTGACCTAACCCAAAAATTCCTGTAGCGTCTGAAAGTAGAAACTCGCCCGATTACAACGGTATGTGTATTTTTTCCCTAGGCCATTCTGGTTAAGCGTTTGGAGCAGCAGAAGTGCGAAAAATTTTTTGCCTTCTCAACCATTTCTTGGTTTCAAACTCCCATATCTCGCGAACGGATTGACCTAACCCAAAAATTCCTATTGCTTCTGAAAGTCGAAGCTCGCCCGATTACAACGGTATGTGTATTTTTTCCCTAGGCCATTCTTGTTAAGCGTTTGGAGCAGCAGAATTGCGAAAAATTTTTCGCCTTCTCATCCATTTCTTGGCTTCAAACTCCCATATCTCGCGAACGGATTGACCTAACCCAAAAATTCCTGTTGCATCTGAAAGTAGAAACTCGCCCGATTACAACGGTATGTGTATTTTTTCCCTAGGCCATTCTGGTTAAGCGTTTGGAGCAGCAGAAGTGCGAAAAATTTGTTGTCTTCTCAACCATTTCTTAGCTTCAAACTCCCATATCTCGCGAACGGATTGACCTAACAGAAAAATTCCTGTTGCATCTGAAAGTAGAAACTCGCCCGATTACAACGGTATGTGTATTTTTTCCCTAGGCCATTCTGGTTAAGCGTTTGGAGCAGCAGAATTGCGAAAAATTTGTTGTCTTCTCAACCATTTCTTGGCTTCAAACTCCCATATCTCGCGAACGGATTGACCTAACCCAAAAATTCCTGTAGCGTCTGAAAGTAGAAACTCGCCCGATTACAACGGTATGTGTATTTTATCCCTAGGCCATTCTTGTGAAGCGTTTGGAGCAGCAGAATTGCGAAAAATTGTTTGCCTTCTCAACCATTTCTTGGCTTCAAACTCCCATATCTCGCGAACGGATTGACCTATCTCAAAAATTCCTGTTACGTCTGAAAGTAGAAACTCGCCCGATTACAGAGGTATGTGTGTTTTTACCCTAAGCCATTCTTGTTAAGCGTTTGGAGCAGCAGAATTGCGAAAAATTTTTCGCCTTCTCAACCATTTCTTGGCTTCAAACTCCCATATCTCGCGAACGGATTGACCTAACACAAAAATTCCTGTTGCATCTGAAAGTAGAAACTCGCCCGATTACAACGGTATGTGTATTTTTTCCCTAGGCCATTCTTGTTAAGCGTTTGGAGCAGCAGAATTGCGAAAAAATTTTTGCCTTCTCAACCATTTCTTTGCTTCAAACTCCCATATCTCGCGAACGGATTGACCTAACCCAAAAATTCCTATTGCTTCTGAAAGTCGAAACTCGCCCGATTACAACGGTATGTGTATTTTTTCCCTAGGCCATTCTGGTTAAGCGTTTGGAGCAGCAGAAGTGCGAAAAAGTTGTTGTCTTATCAACCATGACTTAGCTTCAAACTCCTATATCTCGCGAACGGATTGACCTAAACCAAAAATTCCTGTTGCATCTGAAAGTAGAAACTCGCCCGATTACAGCGGTATGTGTATTTTTTCCCTAGGCCATTCTGGTTAAGCGTTTGGAGCTGCAGAATTGCGAAAAATTTTTTGCCTTCTCAACCATTTCTTGGCTTCAAACTCCCATATCTCGCGAACGGATTGACCTAACCCAAAAATTCCTATTGCATGTGAAAGTAGAAACTCGCCCGATTACAACGGTATGTGTATTTTTTCCCTAGGCCATTCTGGTAAAGCGTTTGGAGCAGCAGAATTTCGAAAAATTTGTTGTCTCCTCAACCATTTCTTAGCGTCAAACTCCCATATCTCGCGAACGGATTGACCTAACCCAAAAATTCCTGTTGCATCTGAAAGTAGAAACTCGCCCGATTACAGCGGTATGTGCATTTTTACCCTAGGCCATTCTTGTTAAGCGTTTGGAGCAGCAGAATTGCGAAAAATTTTTCGCCTTCTCAACCATTTCTTGGCTTCAAACTCCCATATCTCGCGAACGGATTGACCTAACCCAAAAATTCCTGTAGCGTCTGAAAGTAGAAACTCGCCCGATTACAGCGGTATGTGCATTTTTACCCTAGGCCATTCTTGTTAAGCGTTTGGAGCAGCAGAATTGCGAAAAATTTTTCGCCTTCTCAACCATTTCTTGGCTTCAAACTCCCATATCTCGCGAACGGATTGACCTAACCCAAAAATTCCTGTAGCGTCTGAAAGTAGAAACTCGCCCGATTACAACGGTATGTGTATTTTTTCCCTAGACCATTCTTGTTAAGCGTTTGGAGCAGCAGAATTGCGAAAAATTTTTTGCCTTCTCAACCATTTCTTGGTTTCAAACTCCCATATCTCGCGAACGGATTGACCTAACCCAAAAATTCCTATTGCTTCAGAAAGTCGAAGCTCGCCCGATTACAACGGTATGTGTATTTTTTCCCTAGGCCATTCTTGTTAAGCGTTTGGAGCAGCAGAATTGCGAAAAATTTTTCGCCTTCTCATCCATTTCTTGGCTTCAAACTCCCATATCTCGCGAACGGATTGACCTAACCCAAAAATTCCTGTTGCATCTGAAAGTAGAAACTCGCCCGATTACAACGGTATGTGTATTTTTTCCCTAGGCCATTCTGGTTAAGCGTTTGGAGCAGCAGAAGTGCGAAAAATTTTTTGCCTTCTCAACCATTTCTTGGTTTCAAACTCCCATATCTCGCGAACGGATTGACCTAACCCAAAAATTCCTATTGCTTCTGAAAGTCGAAGCTAGCCCGATTACAACGGTATGTGTATTTTTTCCCTAGGCCATTCTTGTTAAGCGTTTGGAGCAGCAGAATTGCGAAAAATTTTTCGCCTTCTCATCCATTTCTTGGCTTCAAACTCCCATATCTCGCGAACGGATTGACCTAACCCAAAAATTCCTGTTGCATCTGAAAGTAGAAACTCGCCCGATTACAACGGTATGTGTATTTTTTCCCTAGGCCATTCTGGTTAAGCGTTTGGAGCAGCAGAAGTGCGAAAAATTTGTTGTCTTCTCAACCATTTCTTAGCTTCAAACTCCCATATCTCGCGAACGGATTGACCTAACAGAAAAATTCCTGTTGCATCTGAAAGTAGAAACTCGCCCGATTACAACGGTATGTGTATTTTTTCCCTAGGCCATTCTGGTTAAGCGTTTGGAGCAGCAGAATTGCGAAAAATTTGTTGTCTTCTCAACCATTTCTTGGCTTCAAACTCCCATATCTCGCGAACGGATTGACCTAACCCAAAAATTCCTGTAGCGTCTGAAAGTAGAAACTCGCCCGATTACAACGGTATGTGTATTTTATCCCTAGGCCATTCTTGTGAAGCGTTTGGAGCAGCAGAATTGCGAAAAATTGTTTGCCTTCTCAACCATTTCTTGGCTTCAAACTCCCATATCTCGCGAACGGATTGACCTATCTCAAAAATTCCTGTTACGTCTGAAAGTAGAAACTCGCCCGATTACAGAGGTATGTGTGTTTTTACCCTAAGCCATTCTTGTTAAGCGTTTGGAGCAGCAGAATTGCGAAAAATTTTTCGCCTTCTCAACCATTTCTTGGCTTCAAACTCCCATATCTCGCGAACGGATTGACCTAACACAAAAATTCCTGTTGCATCTGAAAGTAGAAACTCGCCCGATTACAACGGTATGTGTATTTTTTCCCTAGGCCATTCTTGTTAAGCGTTTGGAGCAGCAGAATTGCGAAAAAATTTTTGCCTTCTCAACCATTTCTTTGCTTCAAACTCCCATATCTCGCGAACGGATTGACCTAACCCAAAAATTCCTATTGCTTCTGAAAGTCGAAACTCGCCCGATTACAACGGTATGTGTATTTTTTCCCTAGGCCATTCTGGTTAAGCGTTTGGAGCAGCAGAAGTGCGAAAAAGTTGTTGTCTTATCAACCATGACTTAGCTTCAAACTCCTATATCTCGCGAACGGATTGACCTAAACCAAAAATTCCTGTTGCATCTGAAAGTAGAAACTCGCCCGATTACAGCGGTATGTGTATTTTTTCCCTAGGCCATTCTGGTTAAGCGTTTGGAGCTGCAGAATTGCGAAAAATTTTTTGCCTTCTCAACCATTTCTTGGCTTCAAACTCCCATATCTCGCGAACGGATTGACCTAACCCAAAAATTCCTATTGCATGTGAAAGTAGAAACTCGCCCGATTACAACGGTATGTGTATTTTTTCCCTAGGCCATTCTGGTAAAGCGTTTGGAGCAGCAGAATTTCGAAAAATTTGTTGTCTCCTCAACCATTTCTTAGCGTCAAACTCCCATATCTCGCGAACGGATTGACCTAACCCAAAAATTCCTGTTGCATCTGAAAGTAGAAACTCGCCCGATTACAACGGTATGTGTATTTTTTCCCTAGGCCATTCCGGTTAAGCGTTTGGAGCAGCAGAAGTGCGAAAAATTTTTCGCCTTCTCAACCATTTCTTGGCTTCAAACTCCCATATCTCGCGAACGGATTGACCTAACCCAAAAATTCCTGTTGCATCTGAAAGTAGAAACTCGCCCGATTACAGCGGTATGTGCATTTTTACCCTAGGCCATTCTTGTTAAGCGTTTGGAGCAGCAGAATTGCGAAAAATTTTTCGCCTTCTCAACCATTTCTTGGCTTCAAACTCCCATATCTCGCGAACGGATTGACCTAACCCAAAAATTCCTGTAGCGTCTGAAAGTAGAAACTCGCCCGATTACAACGGTATGTGTATTTTTTCCCTAGACCATTCTTGTTAAGCGTTTGGAGCAGCAGAATTGCGAAAAATTTTTTGCCTTCTCAACCATTTCTTGGTTTCAAACTCCCATATCTCGCGAACGGATTGACCTAACCCAAAAATTCCTATTGCTTCTGCAAGTCGAAGCTCGCCCGATTACAACGGTATGTGTATTTTTTCCCTAGGCCATTCTTGTTAAGCGTTTGGAGCAGCAGAATTGCGAAAAATTTTTCGCCTTCTCATCCATTTCTTGGCTTCAAACTCCCATATCTCGCGAACGGATTGACCTAACCCAAAAATTCCTGTTGCATCTGAAAGTAGAAACTCGCCCGATTACAACGGTATGTGTATTTTTTCCCTAGGCCATTCTGGTTAAGCGTTTGGAGCAGCAGAAGTGCGAAAAATTTTTTGCCTTCTCAACCATTTCTTGGTTTCAAACTCCCATATCTCGCGAACGGATTGACCTAACCCAAAAATTCCTATTGCTTCTGAAAGTCGAAGCTCGCCCGATTACAACGGTATGTGTATTTTTTCCCTAGGCCATTCTGGTTAAGCGTTTGGAGCAGCAGAAGTGCGAAAAATTTGTTGTCTTCTCAACCATTTCTTAGCTTCAAACTCCCATATCTCGCGAACGGATTGACCTAACAGAAAAATTCCTGTTGCATCTGAAAGTAGAAACTCGCCCGATTACAACGGTATGTGTATTTTTTCCCTAGGCCATTCTGGTTAAGCGTTTGGAGCAGCAGAATTGCGAAAAATTTGTTGTCTTCTCAACCATTTCTTGGCTTCAAACTCCCATATCTCGCGAACGGATTGACCTATCCCCAAAATTCCTGTTGCATCTGAAAGTAGAAACTCGCCCGATTACAACGGTATGTGTATTTTATCCCTAGGCCATTCTTGTGAAGCGTTTGGAACAGCAGAATTGCGAAAAATTGTTTGCCTTCTCAACCATTTCTTGGCTTCAAACTCCCATATCTCGCGAACGGATTGACCTATCTCAAAAATTCCTGTTGCGTCTGAAAGTAGAAACTCGCCCGATTATAGAGGTATGTGTATTTTTTCCCTAGGCCATTCTGGTTAAGCGTTTGGAGCAGCAGAAGTGCGAAAAAGTTGTTGTCTTATCAACCATTACTTAGCTTCAAACTCCTATATCTCGCGAACGGATTGACCTAAACCAAAAATTCCTGTTGCATCTGAAAGTAGAAACTCGCCCGATTACAGCGGTATGTGTATTTTTTCCCTAGGCCATTCTGGTAAAGCGTTTGGAGCAGCAGAATTTCGAAAAATTTGTTGTCTCCTCAACCATTTCTTAGCGTCAAACTCCCATATCTCGCGAACGGATTGACCTAACCCAAAAATTCCTGTTGCATCTGAAAGTAGAAACTCGCCCGATTACAACGGTATGTGTATTTTTTCCCTAGGCCATTCCGGTTAAGCGTTTGGAGCAGCAGAAGTGCGAAAAAGTTGTTGTCTTCTCAACCATTTCTTAGATTCAAACTCCCATATCTCGCGAACGGATTGACCTAACCGAAAAATTCCTGTTGCATCTGAAAGTAGAAACTCGCCCGATTACAGCGGTATGTGCATTTTTACCCTAGGCCATTCTTGTTAAGCGTTTGGAGCAGCAGAATTGCGAAAAATTTTTCGCCTTCTCAACCATTTCTTGGCTTCAAACTCCCATATCTCGCGAACGGATTGACCTAACCCAAAAATTCCTGTAGCGTCTGAAAGTAGAAACTCGCCCGATTACAACGGTATGTGTATTTTTTCCCTAGACCATTCTTGTTAAGCGTTTGGAGCAGCAGAATTGCGAAAAATTTTTTGCCTTCTCAACCATTTCTTGGATTCAAACTCCCATATCTCGCGAACGGATTGACCTAACTCAAAAATTCCAATTGCTTCTGAAAGTCGAAGCTCGCCCGATTACAACGGTATGTGTATTTTTTCCCTAGGCCATTCTTGTTAAGCGTTTGGAGCAGCAGAATTGCGACAAATTTTTCGCCTTCTCAACCATTTCTTGGCTTCAAACTCCCATATCTCGCGAACGGATTGACCTAACCCAAAAATTCCTGTAGCGTCTGAAAGTAGAAACTCGCCCGATTACAACGGTATGTGTATTTTTTCCCTAGACCATTCTTGTTAAGCGTTTGGAGCAGCAGAATTGCGAAAAATTTTTTGCCTTCTCAACCATTTCTTGGTTTCAAACTCCCATATCTCGCGAACGGATTGACCTAACTCAAAAATTCCTATTGCTTCTGAAAGTCGAAGCTCGCCCGATTACAACGGTATGTGTATTTTTTCCCTAGGCCATTCTTGTTAAGCGTTTGGAGCAGCAGAATTGCGAAAAATTTTTCGCCTTCCCATCCATTTCTTGGCTTCAAACTCCCATATCTCGCGAACGGATTGACCTAACCCAAAAATTCCTGTTGCATCTGAAAGTAGAAACTCGCCCGATTACAACGGTGTGTATTTTTTCCCTAGGCCATTCTGGTTACGCGTTTGGAGCAGCAGAAGTGCGAAAAATTTTTTGCCTTCTCAACCATTTCTTGGTTTCAAACTCCCATATCTCGCGAACGGATTGACCTAACCCAAAAATTCCTATTGCTTCTGAAAGTCGAAGCTCGCCCGATTACAACGGTATGTGTATTTTTTCCCTAGGCCATTCTTGTTAAGCGTTTGGAGCAGCAGAATTGCGAAAAATTTTTCGCCTTCTCATCCATTTCTTGGCTTCAAACTCCCATATCTCGCGAACGGATTGACCTAACACAAAAATTCCTGTTGCATCTGAAAGTAGAAACTCGCCCGATTACAACGGTATGTGTATTTTTTCCCTAGGCCATTCTGGTTAAGCGTTTGGAGCAGCAGAAGTGCGAAAAATATGTTGTCTTCTCAACCATTTCTTAGCTTCAAACTCCCATATCTCGCGAACGGATTGACCTAACAGAAAAATTCCTGTTGCATCTGAAAGTAGAAACTCGCCCGATTACAACGGTATGTGTATTTTTTCCCTAGGCCATTCTGGTTAAGCGTTTGGAGCAGCAGAAGTGCGAAAAATTTGTTGTCTTCTCAACCATTTCTTAGCTTCAAACTCCCATATCTCGCGAACGGATTGACCTAACCGAAAAATTCCTGTTGCATCTGAAAGTAGAAACTCGCCCGATTACAACGGTATGTGTATTTTTTCCCTAGGCCATTCTTGTTAAGCGTTTGGAGCAGCAGAATTGCGAAAAATTTTTTGCCTTCTCAACAATTTCTTGGCTTCAAACTCCCATATCTCGCGAACGGATTGACCTAACCCAAAATTCCTGTTGCATCTGAAAGTAGAAACTCGCCCGATTACAACGGTATGTGTATTTTTTCCCTAGGCCATTCTTGTTAAGCGTTTGGAGCAGCAGAATTGCGAAAAATTTTTTGCCTTCTCAACCATTTCTTTGCTTCAAACTCCCATATCTCGCGAACGGATTGACCTAACCCAAAAATTCCTATTGCTTCTGAAAGTCGAAACTCGCGCGATTACAACGGTATGTGTATTTTTTCCCTAGGCCATTCTTGTTAAGCGTTTGGAGCAGCAGAATTGCGAAAAATTTTTTGCCTTCTCAACCATTTCTTGGCTTCAAACTCCCATATCTCGCGAACGGATTGACCTAACCCAAAAATTCCTATTGCTTCTGAAAGTCGAAGCTCGCCCGATTACAACGGTATGTGTATTTTTTCCCTAGGCCATTCTTGTTAAGCGTTTGGAGCAGCAGAATTGCGAAAAATTTTTCGCCTTCTCAACCACTTCTTGGCTTCAAACTCCCATATCTCGCGAACGGATTGACCTAACCCAAAAATTCCTGTTGCATCTGAAAGTAGAAACTCGCCCGATTACAACGGTATGTGTATTTTTTCCCTAGGCCATTCTGGTTAAGCGTTTGGAGCAGCAGAATTGCGAAAAATTTTTTGCCTTCTCAACCATTCCTTGGCTTCAAACTCCCATATCTCGCGAACGGATTGACCTAACTCAAAAATTCCTGTTGCGTCTGAAAGTAGAAACTCGCCCGATTACATGGCTATGTGTATTTTTACCCTAGGCCATTCTTGTTAAGCGTTTGGAGCAGCAGAATTGCGAAAAATTTTTCGCCTTCTCAACCATTTCTTGGCTTCAAACTCCCATATCTCGCGAACGGATTGACCTAACCCAAAAATTCCTATTGCTTCTGAAAGTCGAAGCTCGCCCGATTACAACGGTATGTGTATTTTTTCCCTAGGCCATTCTTGTGAAGCGTTTGGAGCAGCAGAATTGCGAAAAATTTTTCGCCTTCTCAACCATTTCTTGGCTTCAAACTCCCATATCTCGCGAACGGATTGACCTAACCCAAAAATTCCTGTTGCATCTGAAAGTAGAAACTCGCCCGATTACAACGGCATGTGTATTTTTTCCCTAGGCCATTCTGGTTAAGCGTTTGGAGCAGCAGAATTTCGAAAAATTTGTTGTCTTCTCAACCATTTCTTAGCGTCAAACTCCCATATCTCGCGAACGGATTGACCTAACCCAAAAACTCCTGTTGCATGTGAAAGTAGAAACTCGCCCGATTACAACTGTGTGTGTATTTTTTCCCTAGGCCATTCTTGTTAAGCGTTTGGAGCAGCAGAATTGCGAAAAATTTTTTGCCTTCTCAACCATTTCTTGGCTTCAAGCTCCCATATCTCGCGAACGGATTGACCTAACCCAAAAATTCCTATTGCTTCTGAAAGTCGAAGCTCGCCCGATTACAACGGTATGTGTATTTTTTCCCTAGGCCATTCTTGTGAAGCGTTTGGAGCAGCAGAATTGCGAAAAATTTTTTGCCTTCTTAACCATTCCTTGGCTTCAAACTCCCATATCTCGCGAACGGATTGACCTAACACAAAAATTCCTGTTGCGTCTGAAAGTAGAAACTCGCCCGATTACAGGGGTATGTGTATTTTTATCCTAGGCCATTCTTGTTAAGCGTTTGGAGCAGCAGAATTGCGAAAAATTTTTCGCCTTCTCAACCATTTCTTGGCCTCAAGCTCCCATATCTCGCGAACGGATTGACCTAACCCAAAAATTCCTATTGCTTCTGAAAGTCGAAGCTCGCCCGATTACAACGGTATGTGTATTTTTTCCCTAGGCCATTCTTGTGAAGCGTTTGGAGCAGCAGAATTGCGAAAAATTTTTCGCCTTCTCAACCATTTCTTGGCTTCAAACTCCCATATCTCGCGAACGGATTGACCTAACCCAAAAATTCCTATTGCTCCTGAAAGTCGAAACTCGCCCGATTACAACGGTATGTGTATTTTTTCCCTAGGCCATTCTGGTTAAGCGTTTGGAGCAGCAGAAGTGCGAAAAATTTGTTGTCTTCTCAACCATTTCTTGGCTTCAAACTCCCATATCTCGCGAACGGATTGGCCTAACCCAAAAATTCCAATTGCATCTGAAAGTAGAAACTCGCCCGATTACAACGGTATGTGTATTTTTTCCCTAGGCCATTCTTGTTAAGCGTTTGGAGCAGCAGAATTGCGAAAAATTTTTTGCCTTCTCAACCATTTCTTGTCTTCAAGCTCCCATATCTCGCGAACGGATTGACCTAACCCAAAAATTCCTATTGCTTCTGAAAGTCGAAGCTCGCCCGATTACAACGGTATGTGTATTTTTTCCCTAGGCCATTCTTGTGAAGCGTTTGGAGCAGCAGAATTGCGAAAAATTTTTCGCCTTCTCAACCATTTCTTGGCTTCAAACTCCCATATCTCGCGAACGGATTGACCTAACCCAAAAATTCCTGTTGCATCTGAAAGTAGAAACTCGCCCGATTACAACGGCATGTGTATTTTTTCCCTAGGCCATTCTGGTTAAGCGTTGGAGCAGCAGAATTTCGAAAAATTTGTTGTCTTCTCAACCATTTCTTAGCGTCAAACTCCCATATCTCGCGAACGGATTGACCTAACCCAAAACTCCTGTTGCATGTGAAAGTAGAAACTCGCCCGATTACAACTGTGTGTGTATTTTTTCCCTAGGCCATTCTTGTTAAGCGTTTGGAGCAGCAGAATTGCGAAAAATTTTTTGCCTTCTCAACCATTTCTTGGCTTCAAGCTCCCATATCTCGCGAACGGATTGACCTAACCCAAAAATTCCTATTGCTTCTGAAAGTCGAAGCTCGCCCGATTACAACGGTATGTGTATTTTTTCCCTAGGCCATTCTTGTGAAGCGTTTGGAGTAGCAGAATTGCGAAAAATTTTTCGCCTTCTCAACCATTTCTTGGCTTCAAACTCCCATATCTCGCGAACGGATTGACCTAACCCAAAAATTCCTGTTGCATCTGAAAGTAGAAACTCGCCCGATTACAACGGTATGTGTATTTTTTCCCTAGGCCATTCTGGTTAAGCGTTTGGAGCAGCAGAATTTCGAAAAATTTGTTATCTTCTCAACCATTTCTTAGCGTCAAGCTCCCATATCTCGCGAACGGATTGACCTAACCCAAAAACTCCTGTTGCATGTGAAAGTAGAAACTCGCCCGATTACAACTGTATGTGTATTTTTTCCCTAGGCCATTCTGGTTAAGCGTTTGGAGCAGCAGAATTGCGAAAAATTTTTTGCCTTCTTAACCATTCCTTGGCTTCAAACTCCCATATCTCGCGAACGGATTGACCTAACCCAAAAACTCCTGTTGCATGTGAAAGTAGAAACTCGCCCGATTACAACTGTGTGTGTATTTTTTCCCTAGGCCATTCTTGTTAAGCGTTTGGAGCAGCAGAATTGCGAAAAATTTTTCGCCTTCTCAACCATTTCTTGGCTTCAAGCTCCCATATCTCGCGAACGGATTGACCTAACCCAAAAATTCCTATTGCTTCTGAAAGTCGAAGCTCGCCCGATTGCAACGGTATGTGTATTTTTTCCCTAGGCCATTCTTGTGAAGCGTTTGGAGCAGCAGAATTGCGAAAAATTTTTCGCCTTCTCAACCATTTCTTAGCGTCAAACTCCCATATCTCGCGAACGGATTGACCTAACACAAAAATTCCTGTTGCGTCTGAAAGTAGAAACTCGCCCGATTACAGGGGTATGTGTATTTTTTCCCTAGGCCATTCTGGTTAAGCGTTTGGAGCAGCAGAATTTCGAAAAATTTGTTGTCTTCTCAACCATTTCTTAGCGTCAAACTCCCATATCTCGCGAACGGATTGACCTAACCCAAAAACTCCTGTTGCATGTGAAAGTAGAAACTCGCCCGATTACAACTGTGTGTGTATTTTTTCCCTAGGCCATTCTTGTTAAGCGTTTGGAGCAGCAGAATTGCGAAAAATTTTTTGCCTTCTCAACCATTTCTTGGCTTCAAACTCCCATATCTCGCGAACGGATTAACCTAACCCAAAAATTCCTATTGCTTCTGAAAGTCGAAACTCGCCCGATTACAACGGTATGTGTATTTTTCCCCTAGGCCATTCTGGTTAAGCGTTTGGAGCAGCAGAAGTGCGAAAAATTTGTTGTCTTCTCAACCATTTCTTAGCTTCAAACTCCCATATCTCGCGAACGGATTGACCTAACCCAAAAATTCCAATTGCATCTGAAAGTAGAAACTCGTCCGATTACAGCGGTATGTGTATTTTTTCCCTAGGCCATTCTTGTTAAGCGTTTGGAGCAGCAGAATTGCGAAAAATTTTTTGCCTTCTCAACCATTTCTTGGCTTCAAACTCCCATATCTCGCGAACGGATTGACCTAACCCAAAAATTCCTATTGCTTCTGAAAGTCGAAGCTCGCCCGATTACAACGGTATGTGTATTTTTTCCCTAGGCCATTCTTGTTAAGCGTTTGGAGCAGCAGAATTGCGAAAAATTTTCGCCTTCTCAACCACTTCTTGGCTTCAAACTCCCATATCTCGCGAACGGATTGACCTAACCCAAAAATTCCTGTTGCATCTGGAAGTAGAAACTCGCCCGATTACAACGGTATGTGTATTTTTTCCCTAGGCCATTCTGGTTAAGCGTTTGGAGCAGCAGAATTGCGAAAAATTTTTTGCCTTCTCAACCATTCCTTGGCTTCAAACTCCCATATCTCGCGAACGGATTGACCTAACTCAAAAATTCCTGTTGCGTCTGAAAGTAGAAACTCGCCCGATTACATGGCTATGTGTATTTTTCCCCTAGGCCATTCTGGTTAAGCGTTTGGAGCAGCAGAAGTGCGAAAAATTTGTTGCCTTCTCAACCATTTCTTGGCTTCAAACTCCCATATCTCGCGAACGGATTGACCTAACCCAAAAATTCCTGTTGCATCTGAAAGTAGAAACTCGTCCGATTACAGCGGTATGTGTATTTTTTCCCTAGGCCATTCTTGTTAAGCGTTTGGAGCAGCAGAATTGCGAAAAATTTTTTGCCTTCTCAACCATTTCTTGGCTTCAAACTCCCATATCTCGCGAACGGATTGACCTAACCCAAAAATTCCTATTGCTTCTGAAAGTCGAAGCTCGCCCGATTACAAAGGTATGTGTATTTTTTCCCTAGGCCATTCTTGTTAAGCGTTTGGAGCAGCAGAATTGCGAAAAATTTTCGCCTTCTCAACCACTTCTTGGCTTCAAACTCCCATATCTCGCGAACGGATTGACCTAACCCAAAAATTCCTGTTGCATCTGGAAGTAGAAACTCGCCCGATTACAACGGTATGTGTATTTTTTCCCTAGGCCATTCTGGTTAAGCGTTTGGAGCAGCAGAATTGCGAAAATTTTTTGCCTTCTCAACCATTCCTTGGCTTCAAACTCCCATATCTCGCGAACGGATTGACCTAACTCAAAAATTCCTGTTGCGTCTGAAAGTAGAAACTCGCCCGATTACATGGCTATGTGTATTTTTACCCTAGGCCATTCTTGTTAAGCGTTTGGAGCAGCAGAATTGCGAAAAATTTTTCGCCGTCTCAACCATTTCTTGGCTTCAAACTCCCATATCTCGCGAACGGATTGACCTAACCCAAAAATTCCTGTTGCATCTGAAAGTAGAAACTCGCCCGATTACAACGGTATGTGTATTTTTTCCCTAGGCCATTCTTGTTAAGCGTTTGGAGCAGCAGAATTGCGAAAAATTTTTTGCCTTCTCAACCATTTCTTGGCTTCAAACTCCCATTTCTCGCGAACGGATTGACCTAACCCAAAAATTCCTATTGCTCCTGAAAGTTGAAACTCGCCCGATTACAACGGTATGTGTATTTTTTCCCTAGGCCATTCTGGTTAAGCGTTTGGAGCAGCAGAAGTGCGAAAAATTTGTTGTCTTCTCACCATTTCTTGGCTTCAAACTCCCATATCTCGCGAACGGATTGGCCTAACCCAAAAATTCCAATTGCATCTGAAAGTAGAAACTCGCCCGATTACAACGGTATGTGTATTTTTTCCCTAGGCCATTCTTGTTAAGCGTTTGGAGCAGCAGAATTGCGAAAAATTTTTTGCCTTCTCAACCATTTCTTTGCTTCAAGCTCCCATATCTCGCGAACGGATTGACCTAACCCAAAAATTCCTATTGCTTCTGAAAGTCGAAGCTCGCCCGATTACAACGGTATGTGTATTTTTTCCCTAGGCCATTCTTGTGAAGCGTTTGGAGCAGCAGAATTGCGAAAAATTTTTCGCCTTCTCAACCATTTCTTGGCTTCAAACTCCCATATCTCGCGAACGGATTGACCTAACCCAAGAATTCCTGTTGCATCTGAAAGTAGAAACTCGCCCGATTACGACGGCATGTGTATTTTTTCCCTAGGCCATTCTGGTTAAGCGTTTGGAGCAGCAGAATTTCGAAAAATTTGTTGTCTTCTCAACCATTTCTTAGCGTCAAACTCCCATATCTCGCGAACGGATTGTCCTAACCCAAAAACTCCTGTTGCATGTGAAAGTAGAAACTCGCCCGATTACAACTGTGTGTGTATTTTTTCCCTAGGCCATTCTTGTTAAGCGTTTGGAGCAGCAGAATTGCGAAAAATTTTTTGCCTTCTCAACCATTTCTTGGCTTCAAGCTCCCATATCTCGCGAACGGATTGACCTAACCCAAAAATTCCTATTGCTTCTGAAAGTCGAAGCTCGCCCGATTACAACGGTATGTGTATTTTTTCCCTAGGCCATTCTTGTGAAGCGTTTGGAGTAGCAGAATTGCGAAAAATTTTTCGCCTTCTCAACCATTTCTTGGCTTCAAACTCCCACATCTCGCGAACGGATTGACCTAACCCAAAAATTCCTGTTGCATCTGAAAGTAGAAACTCGCCCGATTACAACGGTATGTGTATTTTTTCCCTAGGCCATTCTGGTTAAGCGTTTGGAGCAGCAGAATTTCGAAAAATTTGTTGTCTTCTCAACCATTTCTTAGCGTCAAGCTCCCATATCTCGCGAACGGATTGACCTAACCCAAAAACTCCTGTTGCATGTGAAAGTAGAAACTCGCCCGATTACAACTGTATGTGTATTTTTTCCCTAGGCCATTCTGGTTAAGCGTTTGGAGCAGCAGAATTGCGAAAAATTTTTTGCCTTCTTAACCATTCCTTGGCTTCAAACTCCCATATCTCGCGAACGGATTGACCTAACACAAAAATTCCTGTTGCGTCTGAAAGTAGAAACTCGCCCGATTACAGGGGTTTGTGTATTTTTACCCTAGGCCATTCTTGTTAAGCGTTTGGAGCAGCAGAATTGCGAAAAATTTTTCGCCTTCTCAACCATTTCTTGGCTTCAAGCTCCCATATCTCGCGAACGGATTGACCTAACCCAAAAATTCCTATTGCTTCTGAAAGTCGAAGCTCGCCCGATTACAACGGTATGTGTATTTTTTCCCTAGGCCATTCTTGTTAAGCGTTTGGAGCAGCAGAATTGCGAAAAATTTTTTGCCTTCTCAACCATTTCTTGGCTTCAAGCTCCCATATCTCGCGAACGGATTGACCTAACCCAAAAATTCCTATTGCTTCTGAAAGTCGAAGCTCGCCCGATTACAACGGTATGTGTATTTTTTCCCTAGGCCATTCTTGTGAAGCGTTTGGAGTAGCAGAATTGCGAAAAATTTTTCGCCTTCTCAACCATTTCTTGGCTTCAAACTCCCATATCTCGCGAACGGATTGACCTAACCCAAAAATTCCTGTTGCATCTGAAAGTAGAAACTCGCCCGATTACAACGGTATGTGTATTTTTTCCCTAGGCCATTCTGGTTAAGCGTTTGGAGCAGCAGAATTGCGAAAAATTTTTGCCTTCTCAACCATTTCTTGGCTTCAAACTCCCATATCTCGCGAACGGATTGACCTAACCCAAAAATTCCTATTGCTTCTGAAAGTCGAAGCTCGCCCGATTACAACGGTATGTGTATTTTTTCCCTAGGCCATTCTTGTTAAGCGTTTGGAGCAGCAGAATTGCGAAAAATTTTTCGCCTTCTCAACCACTTCTTGGCTTCAAACTCCCATATCTCGCGAACGGATTGACCTAACCCAAAAATTCCTGTTGCATCTGGAAGTAGAAACTCGCCCGATTACAACGGTATGTGTATTTTTTCCCTAGGCCATTCTGGTTAAGCGTTTGGAGCAGCAGAATTGCGAAAAATTTTTTGCCTTCTCAACCATTCCTTGGCTTCAAACTCCCATATCTCGCGAACGGATTGACCTAACTCAAAAATTCCTGTTGCGTCTGAAAGTAGAAACTCGCCCGATTACATGGCTATGTGTATTTTTACCCTAGGCCATTCTTGTTAAGCGTTTGGAGCAGCAGAATTGCGAAAAATTTTTCGCCGTCTCAACCATTTCTTGGCTTCAAACTCCCATATCTCGCGAACGGATTGACCTAACCCAAAAATTCCTGTTGCATCTGAAAGTAGAAACTCGCCCGATTACAACGGTATGTGTATTTTTTCCCTAGGCCATTCTTGTTAAGCGTTTGGAGCAGCAGAATTGCGAAAAATTTTTTGCCTTCTCAACCATTTCTTGGCTTCAAACTCCCATTTCTCGCGAACGGATTGACCTAACCCAAAAATTCCTATTGCTCCTGAAAGTTGAAACTCGCCCGATTACAACGGTATGTGTATTTTTTCCCTAGGCCATTCTGGTTAAGCGTTTGGAGCAGCAGAAGTGCGAAAAATTTGTTGTCTTCTCAACCATTTCTTGGCTTCAAACTCCCATATCTCGCGAACGGATTGCCTAACCCAAAAATTCCAATTGCATCTGAAAGTAGAAACTCGCCCGATTACAACGGTATGTGTATTTTTTCCCTAGGCCATTCTTGTTAAGCGTTTGGAGCAGCAGAATTGCGAAAAATTTTTTGCCTTCTCAACCATTTCTTTGCTTCAAGCTCCCATATCTCGCGAACGGATTGACCTAACCCAAAAATTCCTATTGCTTCTGAAAGTCGAAGCTCGCCCGATTACAACGGTATGTGTATTTTTTCCCTAGGCCATTCTTGTGAAGCGTTTGGAGCAGCAGAATTGCGAAAAATTTTTCGCCTTCTCAACCATTTCTTGGCTTCAAACTCCCATATCTCGCGAACGGATTGACCTAACCCAAGAATTCCTGTTGCATCTGAAAGTAGAAACTCGCCCGATTACGACGGCATGTGTATTTTTTCCCTAGGCCATTCTGGTTAAGCGTTTGGAGCAGCAGAATTTCGAAAAATTTGTTGTCTTCTCAACCATTTCTTAGCGTCAAACTCCCATATCTCGCGAACGGATTGTCCTAACCCAAAAACTCCTGTTGCAT